>NC_084830.1:76140877-76443908 GCF_033115175.1 Lepus europaeus | reverse complement strand
TGATCAATCTAGCTAATGAATTTTTTTTTAAGAAAAACTTTTAGTTTATTTTCTGTGTTGCTTTTCTCCTTTATTGGTTTATGCCTTAATCATTATTTCTTCCTTCTGTTTTCTTTGAATTTAGCTTTTTTTGTTTCTTTTTTATTAAATTAAATTAACGTATTTGAAAGGTAAGGAGGAAGAGGGGGAGAGAGAGAGAAGGAGAGAGAGAGAGGGGAGAAATATCGAGCCTATCCACTGGTTCTCTCCTAAATACCCTCAATAGCCAAGGCTGGACTGGGGCTGAAGACAGGAGCCAGGAATTCAGTCCAGGCCACCCACAATGTCTTGAGCCATCACTGCTGCATTCCAGGATATGTGTTTTCATGAGGCTGGAATTTAAAGTGAAGCTGGGATTCAAACTCAGGTGCTCTGATACAGACTGCGGAGGTCTTAAACAGTGACCCAACTGCTGCACCAAACACCAGCCCCACAGAGCATCTCAACCTGCATCTCTATTTTTATTTTTTTAAAAGATTTATTTTTATTTATTTGAAAGACAGAGTTACAGAGAGAGGTAGAGACAGAGAGGCTTTCCATCCACTGGTTCACTCCCCAGATGGCTGCAGTGGCAGGAGCTGCGCCAATTTGAAGCCAGGAGCCAGGAGCTTCTTCCGGGTCTCCCACGCGGGTGCAGGGGCCCAAGGACTTGGGCCATTTTGTATTGCTTTCTCAGGCCACAGTAGAGAGCTGGATTGGAAGAGGAGCAGCCGAGACTAGAACCAGCGCCCATATGGGCGCCATAGCACTGGCCCCTCAACCTGCATCTTACCCTTTAAGCTAAATGCCTACCCATTTTTTAGTTTCTTTCTTTTTATATACAGTTGATTTATTTGAAAGACACAGAGCAAAAGGAAAGGGGAGAGAGAGAGAGAGAGAGAGAGAGAGACAGATAAGGAGACAGACAGACACCTTAAATGGCTGCAAAAGCCAGAGCTGAGCCAGGTCAAAGACAGGAGCCAGAAACTCAGTCCAGATCTACATGGGTGGAAGAACACAACTACTTGAGTTAGCACATGCTGCCTCCAAGAGTGTGCTGGATATATTGTCTTTTCTTTTTTGTTCTCCTCAAAGTATTTTATAATTTCTCCTTTAACCTATTGGTTACTTAAAAATGTGTTGTTTTATTTCCACATATTTGTGAATTCATCAAATTTCTTTTTTAAAAATACTTTTATAAGAAAGAAACCACTTGGGATGCCTCGTCCCATATTGGAATGCCTGGATTTGAGTCCCAGCTCCACTGCTGATTCCACTTCCTGTTAAAAATGCAAACTGCCTCTGGGAGGCAGCAAGTGATGGCTTAAGTACTTAGGTCCTCACCACTCATGTGGGAGATCTGGATTAAGTTCCTGGCTCCTGGCTCCTGGCTTTGGCCTGGCGCAGCACCAGCTGTTGCAGGCATTTGGGGAGTGAACTAGTGGATGGGCAATCTCTCTCTTGCCCTCTCTCTTCCAAACTCAATTTCTTTCTGCCTTTCAAATAAGTAAAGTAAATTAAAAATGTTTTTAAAAATCCATAACCTTAATTTGTAAAAACCCTTTGACAAATAAGGTGGCAGTGACAAATTCTGGGCACTGTGGAGTGGACATCTTTGAAGGGCAGTTATTCTGTCTGTCACACTCTTCATTTCTCTAAACTTTCTGAACTATCACTAGGAACATTATTCCTTTTCTTGACTATCTTGTAGTCATTTTCCCCAAAGAATCAAGTGGTGTGAGGGTGGGTCTTTGTTGTCATGGGCAGCCTCTTTCTTTGGGTGATGGTGCTTTGATTTTCCCAGGAAGGATTGTCCATTCCATGTTCTTATTTCAGGGATGGCTCCTGATCCAGGCTTAGACAATGCGAAGGTCAGCAATAGGGACTTGACTCACACCAGGCCAAAAAGACAGTCCTGGAATCAGTAGGTGATGGCCTAAGTAGCTGGGTCCTTACTACTCACATGGGAGATCTAGATTTCTTTTAAAGATTTATTTATTTATTTGAAAGGCAGAGTTACAGAGAGGCAGAGGGGGGGTGAGGGTAGGGAGACCTAGATGGGGTTCCTAGTTCCTGGCTTCAGTATGGTTTGGCTCAGCCTTGGCTGTTATGGACACTGGGGAGTGAACCAGTGAATGGGAGCTCTCTCCCTCCCACCTTCCCTCTGTGCCTCTCCTGTCTCTCTGCCTTTCAAATAAATAAATGGATAACTTTTTTTTTTTTTTAAAAAGACACTGGGATTTTGCTGGAGCCACTGAGAAGGAGACATTTCTCCTTCCACTGAGATAAGTCACTAGCTAGGATGCCAGCCCTAAAGATGGAGGGGGTTATCTTTCTATCACCAGGGTTGGCGGGAACCTGCCAGAGAATGAGGCCAACACTGACCAAAGCAGACCTAAATAAAGGACAGCAGGAGATTCTTGATGACCTAGTTTAAGCTCCTGGATCCAGAATTGCCTGCAGCCTGATGTGCACCTGGGCTCTGAAATTATATGAAACAATAAATTTCCTTTAGTAGTGTTGAGTTGGAGTTAGTCTTGATTTACAGTGTGAGTGAAGGGGAATTACAGGACTTGTATGTTCAGATAATACAGCCATATGGTCCATGTCTTCACTGAGATTTTGTTGAATGACTTTTTGGCGGGGCTTGTTTTTATGTCTTTGGAGTTTATGTGAGGATCAGAAAACTGCTACAGCTTGGTGAAAGGACCTCTTGCTAGTGACACATTTCATTCCCGTGGTTGGCTATTCCTTTTTAAACATTTTAATGAGTCATTCTGTGCCACACCACAATAAGGTGTATCTGCTTCTGGAGAGGTGTAGGCAGGACATGGGCAGGGCAGGATTCAAAGAGGCTGCAATACCCAAGAGGGCAAGAAGGCTCAGAAGCCCTGCCCATTCCCCCTCTGCCCATTGCAGGAGGCAGTCTACTTGCAGGTGACACAGAGGGACTCTTGAGGACAAACATAACTTGCATCCAGGAATCCCCTAATGTTTGAGGAAAACCCACATAGTGAACAGGAGGCATCCAACAGAAAAGCTAATGTGGAAGAAAACATGAATTGGAAAAATAGAGACTTTTGAATAAATATGAGGATATTACATTCAAGTATAAAGACTAAAGTTAGGAATCTAGGAATTGTTAAACATTAAAAAGTATTGGTTGGGGTGAGCATTTAGCCTAGCTGTTAATACAGCCACGTCCTGTATCAGAGACCCTGGATTTGATACATGGCCTTGGCTTCTGACTGCAACTTTTTGGTAATGAGACCTGGGAGGCAGAAGTGATGGCTCCAGTAATTGGATTCCTGCAATCTATGTGAGAGACCTGGATTGAATTCCTCGCTCTTGGTTTTGACCTTTGCTCAGCCACAGCCATTGTTGAGCATTTGGGGAATTAATAAGCAGGTGGGAGTACTTTCTTGCTCTCTGTCTCTCATATATATATATATATATATATATATATATATATACACATATATATATACACACATATACATATGTATATATTTAAGTATTAGTTGCTTTCCAATCTAATTTAGCATTTTGACAAATCTTCCAAAAACATTTAAAGTAATGTACCTAATGTGGCATTTTGCACACATACTCAATGAAAGTTAGGTATTATTCAATTTAATCATTGAAAAATCAACACCGGGAGTCCACACATTGGTCTGCTTGGCATAAAGAAGATCCACACTGGGGGTCAGGTGGGGACCACCAGGCTGCCACCCTGTCCGCAGCCTGATTCTTGCTTCCCCAGCCCTGCTGTCAGGGTGAAGGACAAATCCTACCTGACTGGGGAGACCCCAGGGTCATTGCACATGAAAGGCTTCCCTAGACGGAGCACCTGGGCTCTTTCCAAACTAGACATTTACTGCCTCATGTGGAAGTACTGGGTCCCTGGGACCCTGGAACTGCCTTAGCAAAGGCCCCCTGCTCACCAGCCCTCCAGCCCTCTGGGCTACTGTCTTTTGACATCAGTCCCCCTTCTGACTCCCAGGATTTAAACAAGCTGAAGGCCCAGACCTGGGCCAAGCCTCCCAGATGGACTGCTCCATGCCACATCTCCCAGAAAGAGAAAATGTCATCATGGAAAGGCCTAAGACATTGGGCACAATTCAGTCAGGAAACAGCAGCACAGTCAAGCGACCTGAACCTCCTAGAGACCCCACCCAGGCCACCTCTGTGACTCCCAACAGGATCTGGTTCTTGGGACTTTGTCATTGTGTTGTGGATGCTGGGGCAGGATGCACACATGTTAGAAGGACCTAGTGTTCCCATTGGATCTTCTGACAGTGACACCCTGGTAACGTGTATGTCGGGAAGTCACACAGTGTCTGCATTCCTGCCCGGCACACGGCTCTGAGTCTTACTTCTTGGAGACCACTGTGAATCATTTGTCACTTGGAGTCACCTTGATAATTCTCTGAAGTCAGTTTTCCACTCAGCTTTCCAAGTATGGCATGACTGCCTAAGCTGGAGCATGCACAGCCCCAGTTCTGTGCTGCAGGATGCCAAACAGCAAAAGAGCAATGATCCGTGTTGGGGGAGCATCCATTTTGCCATCAGATTTGAAAAAAGGTTTTCATTAATAACTATCTCCCCTCCCCGAGAAACATGGAAGAGAAGAGGAACAGGAGTGGGAGAAGGGCCCCATTTCCATGGCTTCCCCACGTGTCTCCCAAGGGACCTTCTCCAGCCCTCCTTTCAGCTCACTTGTGCTTTGTACAGGTGGCTTTGAAAGGCCAGGGTGCTGCCAGGTATCCTATTGACCTGAATACCTTTGCAGAGAATCCCCAAGTACTTTGCCCATGCTGTCTTCTGCTGAACCAAGACCTCAGGCACATAGCAGCATGGACTTCCTGCCCGGCTCCCACCTGCAGCTGTTTGCATCCACAGCCGGTTGATCCTGCATACCATGTTGTCTGGGCCTGTGTCCCTCGCAGCTGGGTCTTGTCCTCCATTGACACTGCAGGGAGACACTGGATGTGGACACTCTGAGCTCTGCTGCTTACACATCCTATGGACCAGGATCTCCCTACTGTGCCAGAGATCTCAGAACCTGTCCCTCCTGTACGTGTGCAACGAGCCCCTCCCTCCTTCTCCTCTCCTTCTCCCTCTCCCTATTCCCATCCTTTGGGAACCATCACTCTATTCACTACTATCAGATCAACCTTTCTGGAATCCTCACAGCAGTGAGATTGGACAGCATCTATCTTTGGTGATCTATATGCCAGTCAACTCAGTTGGACCTTGCCAGGTACACACAGGAACCCAAACATCATATGGGACCCAGTCAATGCATCCAGCTGTGATCTCTCTTTGTGAGCAGTCACAAAATGCTCAAGAAAAAGAAAAACCTCAGGTGGCTCAGTTTGCAGACCTCCCTCTTGGCTTGCCCCAAGTTAGGCTACAGGGGAGCTACATTTTGGCAGTGGATGCCAGGGTCCATCACTGGGGCTGACAGGATGCAGCACACACACACACACACACAAGGAGGAACCTGAGCTCCTCCCGCAGGCCGCCTGCCTGCCCTGGCTCTTCAGGATGGTCACTTCTCTCCACCTGAGCTAGAGGAGGGCTTGCAGTGGTTTTGCAGGTGCAGTTTCATAGCCACATGCTTCCCAGTCGCCATCTGGTGGGCGAGCATCACCAGGCTGAGGCTGACCTGGCCAATGATGTACAGGAAGTGGTATCCATCCTGAGTCTTTGCTTCATGATAAGTACCGGATTTATGGCTGTGACAGATTAGCAAGAGCAAAGCATACACAATTATTTAATGTAAATTGTCTGTGTCATGGGAACTTTTATAAGGAAATGCAGACCCAAAGAAATGATTAAACTTGTATATTTTTATGCCACTTCCTGAAGAATGAGCAGTCATGGAGAAACACAATTGGAAAAGGGAGTGTGAACTAATGGTGTTAAATCTAGAAAACATGTACAAGACCTGTTCAGATTCTTCTGAGTCCCAAAGATGGAAGGACAGGGTTGCTTCTTTCTTCAGGGTACACAAAGATACTTCTCACATCAGGTGACCTGCTACTGGGGACTGGGGAAGGCCAAAAAATACTCTCTAGGTTTTATGTTTGTTTTAATTTTTTAAAGATTTATTTATTATTTATTTGAAAGAGTTAGGGAGAGAGAGAGAGCAAGAGAGACATCTTCCATCCACTGGTTCACCCCCTAATGGCTGCCACAGTCAGGCCTGGGCCAGGGTGAAGCATGAGCTGGGAGCTCAATCCAGGTCTCCCATGTGTGTGGCATGGTCCACAAGTACTTGAACCATCAAGTGCTGCCTCCCAGGGAAGGTACAAGCAGAAAGTTGGAAGCAGATCCAGGTTGCAAATCCAAGTACTCCAGATATGAGATGCAGGCATCCTAACTAGAGTTTTAACCACTGCACTGTGTTCCTGCACCTCCTGCCTGGATATTTATTTCCTGCTTCAGAGAAAGATGGAGGAGGTCAGATTGACCTGCCTATTTCTGCTGTCTTCTCAGGTGCCAAGGTGACATATTTTGGGGTAGCATCTCCTGAACCCCATCATATACTTCTTTTATTAAAACAGAAGAATAATGCCTCTATCCACATAGGCCTATGTGCATATAAGTGCCTGGGATAGCAGCCACTGCTGGGAAGAGACTTGATGGTGGTGGTGGTGGGGAGTGGGAGTGGCTCACAGGACTTCTACTTTAATATGTCAGTGTTCATATTTTACAGTGAGGCTATTCAAGTCTAGGGTTGGCCTCTTAATTAAAACAGATTTTTAAATAAAATCCCACAAAAGCCTACTACTATAATGTAGTCTGTAACATGGGAATTGGTTTCATCCCTTTACCACAATTATTACTGATTTTAAAAATATCTTTTGTGTTAGTCCTTGTTAATTTATAATCGCCATTTAATCCAATGTTTTTCAAACTGCAAACTAAAATCCATTGTGGGGTTATGAAACCAGTGTATGGGAATTCAGTCAGTACATGAGATAGAAGGGGAAGGGAGGAAGAGAAGGAGAGAAAGAAGAGAGCAGGACAGAATAAGATGAAATATAAAGTATTTGTGTGCTATACAAACCAGAAAGGCAAATAATATTTTGTGAAACTTTGTGATATGAAATCTGTTTCTTGCCAGTGGGAAATTATAGCCCCAAAAGTTTGAAAATCATGGAATTAACCTCTTTTCTTCTTGACTTTGTGGGACTGACTTTTTTCTCTTGTGCATTTGTAGTATGGGTATCTTGAAAGGGTTAAAAAAAAAAAAACAAGCATTGCAGGTTTATTCTTGCTCATTCTTGCTGTTTTATCATTAAGTTCAGCTTGGAAAAGCAGAACCAAGAGAAGTTATCCTTGTGGATGTAGGAACTTGTCTGCTCATTAGTGTCCAGAGAATCTCTCCGAGGGAGGACTGGGTGGCATTCTAGAGGCTTGGCCTGGCTTCCAGAGCGCACCATCCCTTTGTAACTGGGCGAGGAAAGGAGCCAGCAACTAAATGACTTGGCTGGTGAGAGTGTCTTTTAGTCTAGATTTCCTATTGCAAAAGGTCAAAGAGCTACACTTAGGATCATGATTGGCTGGTGAGAGTGTCTTTTAGTCTAGATTTCCTATTGCAAAAGGTCAAAGAGCTACACTTAGGATCATGATTGGCTGGTGAGAGTGTCTTTTAGTCTAGATTTCCTATTGCAAAAGGTCAAAGAGCTACACTTAGGATCATGAGGTTTTCAGATTTGTCCATAAAAGATCCAGATCATCTGTGGCCAGGGAGTGCAGTGGAGGATGGCCCAAGTGTTTGGGCTCTGCACCCCATGGGAGACCAGGATAAGCACCTGGCTCCTGCCATCGGAACAGCGCGGTGCGCCGGCCGCAGCGCGCTACTGCGGCGGCCATTGGAGGGTGAACCAACGGCAAAAGGAAGACCTTTCTCTCTGTCTCTCTCTCTCACTGTCCACTCTGCCTGTCAAAAAAAAAAAAAAAAAAAAAAAAGATCCAGATCATGTTATTTAGATGGAGGAATTTGGAAGGAGATTTTTCAGAGTCAAATTGTCTAGGGTGCACATACAATCTGTCTTTGTTTTGTATTGATATAGTTATTTTTACCCATGAAAACCTAGCAGTTTGTATTAATGATGTAGAATATGTTGAATAAGAGACATTTCTGAGCCAAATACATGTGACAAACAGTAAACATGGAAACTTAGCTGTCCCTTCTTTTCCTCTTTTCCTGATTGCATCAGCTCACCTTCTCTGTCCCCGCTTGGAGATGGAGCTGAGTTAGCTGTTGAAGCATCAGCTGCAGGGCAGCACACTTCGTTAGGGCTTGCAGAAGTCTCGGTGTGAGGGAGCGAATGAGATGTTAGGGAAGTCTTGCTTCAATATGTCAAAAGCCAAATTGGTTTAGTTATCTGTCATTTCTGTTTCCCACACAAAGAGAGCAGTTTAAATAATCCTTGATCCCATATAACTGTTATTTTTATATTACCTTATGTATGTATATGCATGTGTGTATGTATACATTGTAGTTATGAATTTTTAAGTTTCCTATTTAATACTGTTTTACATAGTGTATTTTTATTTAGTGTACTCAACTATCCATTATTAATTTTACTGTAAATGTTTGGGCTATTTCCTTTTTTGAAAATTAAAGAATTATTTATTTACTGGGCAGAATTACACAGAGAGAGACAGTAAGGGGGAGATCTTCCATCCACTGGTTCACTCCTCTATTGGCTATAATGACCAGGGCTGGGCCACACTGAAACCAGGAATCGGGAACTCCATATGGGTCTCTCATATGGATGGGAGGAACACAAGGACTTGGTCCTTCTTCCACTGTTTTCCCAGGTGCATTGTCAGGGAGCTCAATCTGGAAGTTGAGCAGCAAGGACTTGAACAGGGATGTGGTGTTGCAGGTGGCAGCTCAACCCACCGTACCACAACAGTGGCTGCTGCACTATTTCATTTTAACAGAAAAGGAAATGGAACAATATATAGGGGACCATGTCATTCAAATCTATTTTTACTTGAAAAGTGGTGCTCTTGCTGCTTACAGCTAAGAAACAGTGAATCTTCAGTCGAAAAGCAACAGTCAGTCTTGTTTTTTTATTGCTACCAGCTGGTTTCTCAAAATGAAGTTCTACTTGCAATTCACATATTCTTTGGGATATTCTACTGAGACTGGTGATAGGGAAGACTTTAAATTCTGAGCTTATACTTTTCTTGTTGATCACTCTGATGGCAGGGTCTGAAGTGGCTGAGTGCTTTCGGAAGTCTAATAGTATTGTTGGTTTGTATAATGACAGCTGGAGAATGCCCATGGACTTGGCCTTTTAGGGGTATCAACAAACTGAATCCAGAACCAATCCTCCAATGAGTCCTGCCCAGGTATAAGTGTGGGACATTTTCCTTGTCCAGGCTATCACTGCATTGGTGTGGAAGGACATCTTCCCAGAAAAGACATCTCCCCAGAAAGGTGAGTCTGAAAGTGACCAGGTCTTGAGCACAAACAGGTGACACTCTTGGAGGATGACTGGTGGATGACAGGGTCTGGAAGGTTGTGGCATATGCTGGTGGCTTTCTGCTCAATCAAGTTACCTGTATGCCTCTCTTCTCCATCCTTAAAGGTAGAGCCCACTTCCTACCACACAGACTTAATACACCAGACACCTTGCAGCTAGGGGAGGACATGTGACACTCTCCTAACTCAAGAGAGGTAAGGGGAAATCTGTGGAGAATTCCGGAAAAGATGTTCCTCCTCGTCACAAAGGAAGATGTGTCTAGGTAGCTTCTTCTTCTTCTTCTTTTTTTTTTTTTTTTTTTTTTTTTGACAGCCAGGGTGGACAGTGAGAGAGAGAGACAGAGAGAAAGGTCTTCCTTTGCCGTTAGTTCACCCTCCAATGGCTGCTGCGGCCGGCACACCGTGCTGATCCGATGGCAGGAGCCAGGTGCTTTTCCTGGTCTCCCATGCGGGTGCAGGGCCCAAGCACTTGGGCCATCCTCCACTGCACTCCCGGGCCATAGCAGAGAGCTGGCCTGGAAGAGGGGCAACCGGGACAGAATCTGGCACCCCGACCGGGACTAGAAGCCGGTGTGCCGGCGCCGCAAGGCTGAGGATTAGCCTATTGAGCCGCGGCGCCGGCCTAGGTAGCATCTTCTCTGCATCCTATTGTGCCAAGAATTTGGGGTTGGTTCTTTGTCTCCCAGAGATGAACAGTTATGACGCAGACAATGGGAAGAGGGTGGGCAAAGTGAAAGTAGATTTGATTGAGAAACTGAGACTCCTGCTTGCCAGGAGGGGTCCCCAAGGGAGGGTTCTGTCAATCTCTGGGGATTGGGAGCTTCTAGGGAGTGCAGATCAACTGATCAATTCTTGCTTCAATGTGCCATGGGTCTTCTTTGCACCTTCTGTGTTTCTTGAGTAGCCAAGTGCTTATCCTGCTATGCACTTGAGGAATGTGACCACTGAGGACATGCGGCTTTGTGATGTGCTCTGATTTGGTGCCAGAGCCGAGCTTCTTATACTTACTTACGTGTGGGTATAGGATCCATTGTGTTCCCTAACTATCTTCAATTTCCTTAGCAGATGGCAGTTTCATACAAACACTTGGTTCCTCATTCCCACAGGGGCCTCTTAACTGCCTGTTAACCCTTTTAGTTCCTCCTACCTTGCCTTTGGATGCAGTTTTGTGAGGATGTCATGGTTAGAGCTATGGCAGCCATCTGTTAGAGCTGTGCACCCAAGAGGTGACAAGCTAGGAAAAGCCTCAATTCCCTGAGATCACAGAAGAGAGAACCTGGGTTATGGAGGACAGTAAATTGCCACATTGACCTTAAGGGTTCACCTAAGATAACGAGTGTCTCCTTTCTAGGCTGTCTTTAGACAGACGTGTCAGTTGCAGCTGAAAGTGTTTCAGCAAGAAGTCAGTGGGCAGGAAGTCTAGAGGACTGCTTAGCTCTGGCCCTGTTTGGTGCTCTCTGGCTCGGGATGCTTATTAGGTCCTGAACCAAAGGCTGTCTGAGGTAAAAGGTCCTCTTATCTTGGGCTCCCCTGACCTTTCCCCATCTTCCCTAGTTCCTACCCCCAAAGCCTGGGAAATTTTTTTCTTGTCTGAGGGCATAATAATGTGGTCCATACTCATCGAAACATATGTGTGCTCTGAATTTTCTCAGGACCTAGGCTGTTGAAACTAAAAAGAGGCTTCTCTTTTTCCTCCTTGTATAGCAACATTTCCTAATTTACAAGGACCTAGATGCCTAAATGAGAGAAACACCAATAGGATGTGTATGTGTTGTAGTGGAGGGGTTGGGCGGGGAAGGGGGTGGTGCTGGCAGTGGAGAGAATTAGGCAGGTGTAAGAAAAACCCAAAAAGAGAACAGGATCAGCAATGATTTTTAAGCCTGGTATCCATTTTACAAGCTCTGCCCTTTTTAGACGTGCTTGTCATAAGCATTCACAGTATTAACATGTAGCAGAGGATGTGAGTATACATCACAAACAGCATTTTAAAACTTTTTGAACTTTTCCTCTTAACAGTCTGTCACAAGAGCAATACATTTGCTGATGGAATATTTTCAGAGCCTGCTGTCTGCCAGGCATAGGTGCTAGTATGCAGTGTATGCAATAGGAAGGGATCCTTGACCTCACAGAGAAATAGCACAAGTAGACTACCGACCATAAGAAGACGGTCAGAGAGAGAGAGAGAGAGAGAGAGAGAAATCAAATTTGGATATGCTAGGAGATGAGAGCCGGGAGAGGTTATGGGTGTAAATAGGATGTCAGAGTATCTTGGGAAGTGAGGAATCTGAGCCAAGGACATGAAGGCCACAGAGACATCTCAAGTAGAGCAACCAGGCAGAGGGAACAAGCAACGAGACATCGAGGCAGGCAACCCAGCATGGATGGAAACTTTAAAAAAAATTATTATTTTATTCAGAAAGCAGAGTTAGAGTGTGTGTTTGTGTGTGTGTGTGAGGGAGGGAGGGAGCGGGAGAGAGAGAAAACAGATCTCTTCCATCTGCTGATTCACTCCCTAAATGGTTGCAATGGCCAGGGCTGGGCCAGGCTGAAGTCAGGAGCCCTGAATTCCATCTGGCTCTCCCACATGGGTGGCAGGTGCCCAAGTACTTGGTCCATCTTCTACTGCTTTCCCAGGTACATTAGCAGGGAGCTGGATTGGAAGTGGAACAGCTGTGACTTGAACTGGCACCCATATGGCTTCACCTGCTGTGCCACAACACTGGCCCCCTAAATCTAGTTCTACTTCTGAGAGGGAAGTCTCTGGGAGTGAAGTACGTTGGTGGAACACATCCTCTTCACTAGTGTATTTACTGCAGTGATTGAAATATCTTCAATTAGGTCATGCGGTATACTGACTATTAGTGACACTTAACATTCAAAGGAGTGAAATGTGGTTTTTTTTTTTTTTTTTTTTTTTTTTTTGACAGGCAGAGTGGACAGTGAGAGAGAGAGACAGAGAGAAAGGTCTTCCTTTTTGCCGTTGGTTCACCCTCCAATGGCTGCTGCGGCCGGCGCATCATGCTGATCCGAAGCCAGGAGCCAGGTGCTTCTCCTGGTCTCCCATGCAGGTGCAGGGCCCAAGCACTTGGGCCATCCTCCACTGCCTTCCCGGGCCATAGCAGAGAGCTGGCCTGGAAGAGAGGCAACCGGGACAGAATCTGGCGCCCCGACCGGGACTAGAAGCCGGTGTGCCGGCGCCGCAAGGCAGAGGATTAGCCTGTTAAGCCACAGCGCTGGCCTAATGTGGTTGTTTTAATAAGTGTTTTCTAATCTTATACACTGACTTGGGAAAGAGATGATGGAGTGAAAATTCCTGGCGTAATGGAGGACACAAAGTAGACACTTGATAAGTGTTGGCTGGTATCAATCTGTCCACAATGGTCTATACAATGTAATGGCTTTGGCGAGGGCATTTACAAGGCCTGCATTCTAGTATTAGATCTAACTCTAACTTAACTAACCCTTAGCAAGTCAGACTTTCCTTGATTGTACATTACTCAAATTCCTTTCACCTCTAAAATTCTAGCAAGTTTATACAGAAAAAATAAGTTTAAATAAAGATTATTATTTCAATGGAGGTGGAAGTTTTTGTTGTTGTTCTCAACTTTTACAATTTTAACTAGGGTACACTGCATGAATAAGATTCTTTATAGCATTATCTAAAGCCAAGCAGTGATTTATTCGGAAACAAAGGGTTTCTTTGCAGTGTCATTTAGCTTGGCATTGCCATGAATCCAAGAATTATTCTACACGAATCAGAGAACAGTAATGCAGTTGTACTTAAGTTTAGAGTTCCACACAGCCATTCACCAGAGATGAATTGAGGTGAACAACTACTTCTAACTTAATTTGCAAAAGTTCTAAAATGTACTGGAGGAATTTGCTGCAGGAATTACAGTGAAAAGCAATTTGGGAATATGACAAAAATTATGCCAAGCTGTTGGAAAAATGATCACTGCTTTTTCTTATATTTATTTGCAGAATCTCTGTGATTTCTTGTAAGAAAATTAATCTAATGTAAATTTTAGGATCATTTTTACCATTTTGAAATGACGTCTGATATGAATGTTACAGAATGGGTCAGCATGGCTCATCAACTTTGTTTTGAAAGGAAGGCAATGCTTGACTTCAAATAATGCTATTATTTTAAAATTGTTAAAATTGTGGGAATCAAAATAAAAAAATTTTCACTCCTATTAAAAAGCTATACTTTATATATATGTTTGGTATCTCCTGGAAAAACCAGGAGGCATGCTATTCAAATGTACTGTAAGTTGCTAAAAATAATAAACTTTTGTTATTATAGTTCTTTTATAATTATTTTATGTATAGTGTTTATGTGAATAGTTCAGGTTTTTTTCAATAAAATTATCATCTTCAAACAGACTACTTATTTTCTTAAATGTATATTTATTCCCATCTACTTGAAAGGCAGATGGGGCCAGCGTTGTGATGCAACAGGTTAAGCTGTGCTGGCATCCCATCTGAGTGCTGGTTCAAGTCCCAGCTGCTTCCTGCTAATGTGCCTGGGAAAGCAACAGAAGATGGCTCAAGTGCTTGGGTCCTTGTCACTCACATGGGAGACCTGGATGGAGTTCCAGACTGTTGACTTCAGGCTAGCCTCGCCCTGGTCATTGCAGCCATTTGGGGAATAAACCAGCAAATAGAAGATTCTCTCTTACTTTCCTTCTTTCTCCCTCCCTCCCTTCCTCTATCCCTCTCCTATAACTCTTTCAAATAAATAAATCTTGAAAGAAGAAGAAGAAGAAGAAAGAAGAAAAAGAGAGAGAGAGAAAGAGAGAGAGAGAGAGCTTGCATCTGTTGGTACACTCCTCTAAACATCCCCAACAGCCAGGCCTGGGCCAGGCAGAAACCAGGAGCCCAGAGCTCCATCAAGGTCTCCCATGTGGGTGGCAGAGACCCAACACTTGAGCCATCACCTGCTACCTCCCTGAGTGTGCACTAGCACACTAGGAGGATGGAAACTGGAGAGCACCTGGGACTTGAACAAGTACTTGACTGAGGATGTGGGAGTCATAAACATTGGCATAACCCACTGTGCCACAACATCTGCCCTCATGGTTTAGTTTTAAAAGGAGGGAGAAGTGGAAAGCAAGTTGTGAAACTTGAACTTAGGTAATGAGTAGTGGTTATGAATCATTAGGGTTTGTTGTGTAAGTATGTACTGAAGTAGAAGAATCCATCAAGCGTATGGCTCTCTTTAATAGATTTCCCGGCCGGCGCCGTGGCTCAATAGGCTAATCCTCTTCCTGCGGCGCCGGCATACCGGCTTCTAGTCCCGGTTGGGGCGCCGGATTCTGTCCCAGTTGCTCCTCTTCCAGTCCAGCTCTCTGCTGTGGCCCGGGAGTGCAGTGGAGGATGGCCCAAGTGCTTGGGCCCTGCACCCGCATGGGAGACCAGGAGAAAGCACCTGGTTCCTGGCTTCGGATCAGCATGATGCGCCGGCCGCAGCAGCCACTGGGGGGTGAACCAACGGAAAAAGGAAGACCTTTCTCTCTGTCTCTCTCACTGTCCACTCTGCCTGTCAAAAAAAATTAAAAAAAAAGATTTCCCACGTCCTTAATGAAAATGATGGGTATACAGTTGTCCCTAAGTACCCACAAGAAAGATTGGTTCTAGGACCCTCCTCGGATACCAAAATCTGCAGATACTCGAATCTCTACAGGGGTGTAGTTTTTGTATATGGCCTGTGCACATCCTCCTATGTGCTGAAAATCGTCTCTAGATTGCTTATCATACCAAATCCAATGTAAATGTTATCTAAATGGTTTGTATACTATATTGTTTAGGGAATAATGATAAAACAGATTTGTACATATTTTGCATAGATAAAACCATTGTGGGCCTAACTGCATAGTCAGGAAGAAGAGGGAATGAGTCTTCCAAAACTGAAACACTTGCCCCTCCCAGGGCTTCCTCTGGGTACTTCAATCCTAACACGACCTTGTATTGGAATTATTTCTTCTAAATGTCTGTCTTTATTTTCCTGTGTCGCATGAGGAACTCTTGGATTCCCTGAGACACATTCAATATTCTTCTGCACATCATCAGAGGTAGGAGCCATAGTTGTCATTAAAATTGTTCTCTGGAGCAGGCATTTGTCCCATAGGTTAAGATGCTTGTGTCTCATACTGGAGTGCCTGGGTTTGACCCCCAAACCTAGCTCCTGAGTCCAGCTTCCTTCTAATGCAGATCCTGGGAGGTGGTGGTGGTAGACCAAGTTATTTGGTTCCTGCCACTCACAGGGGAATCTTGGATTGAATTCTTAGCTTTGGCTTTGGCCTGGACCCAGCAGGCATGATTATTTGGGGAGTGAACCAGAAGTTGGGATCTCTTTCTTTCTCTCTCTCTCCCTCTCTCATCCTCTCTCTGCTCTGTCTCAAATATATAAAAAAATTTAAATTATCTATTGATACAGAAACATTAATAAAGTAAGACAAGTGTGATTTAGCTCCATGAAAATCATACCATTTCATGCAGATTCTTTCCCATTTGTACTTAAATACTCCCCTTACTGTATTGGAAAACAGACACATTGATGTGGCCTATCTATCAACAATTTGTCTTCATGTTTCAGATTATAATTTATAAATGTTTTAATAATATAGCACAGCTCATAGAACATAGTATACCTCAAACAGTGATTGAATTAATGAATACTAAATTCTGTTCATGTAAATCCAGCCTTTGTGGTTGATTACTCCTGTTGATATGGTCATCTACCCCATCTTTAAAAACCAGACCAAAAAATGAAGGAAAATATTTCCTCTATTTTATTCTGCATACCAGAGGAGACTAATCTTCTTAGAGTCCTATTTTAATTGCATGCCTACCTTTCTTAACCCACAATAGCTCTTTATTAGTTCAAATTCAAACTCCTCACTCCCAGTCCCTTTACCTATTCAACCTAATTTTGGGCAGTCCTTCTTTAAAATCAGACTGCACAGTTAGGTCAGTGTACTTCCTAGGCAGAAAGGCTGGTCATGTGCTTGAAGCATTTTTGTCTTTTTCAAATCTGGGCTTTAGTATCAGATTATGGACTTTAAAATCATATATTGTAGCAATAAACAGTAGTTCTGTATTCACCAAGTATTTATTGAGTGCCAAGTATGGGATAGAAATCAGGGGTGGGAGCCGGCGCCGTGGCTCAACAGGCTAATCCTCCGCCTTGCGGCGCCGGCACACCGGGTTCTAGTCCCGGTCGGGGCACCGATCCTGTCCCGGTTGCCCCTCTTCCAGGCCAGCTCTCTGCTGTGGCCAGGGAGTGCAGTGGAGGATGGCCCAAGTGCTTGGGTCCTGCACCCCATGGGAGACCAGGATAAGCCCCTGGCTCCTGCCATCGGAACAGCGCGGTGCGCCGGCCGCAGCGCGCTACCGCGGCGGCCATTGGAGGGTGAACCAACGGCAAAAGGAAGACCTTTCTCTCTGTCTCTCTCTCACTGTCCACTCTGCCTGTCAAAAAATTAAAAAAAAAAAAAAAAGAAAAAAAAAAAAAAAGAAATCAGGGGTGGGTGTTTAGCCCAACAGTTAAGACACCCATATCCTATATTGGTGTACTCAGGTTTGAGTCCACTCCTAATTCCAGCTAATGTGCACCTGGGAGGCAGTTGGTAATGGCTTAAATGCTTGGGTTCCTGCCACCCATATGGGAGACTTTGATTGAGTTCCCAGTTCCCAACTGCAGCCCTGGCTCAGCCTCTGTGGTTGTGGGTAGATGGGAGTGAACAGTAGATGGGAGCTTGTTCTGTCTCTGCTGTCTCTCTCTCTCTGTCTCTTTGCCTCTGGAAAGGAGGAAGAAGAGAGGGAGGAAGGGAGGGAGGAAGGAAGGAAGGAAGGGAGGGAGGAAAGAAGGAAGGAAGGGAGGGAGGAAGGAAGGAAGGAAATCAGTGTAGCTTCTTCTCTTTTTGAGGTTGTGGTCTAAATGTGAAGCAGACAGTTATAATCCAGGGGAAAATATGCTAAACTATAGGAAGTGCCCCAGGAGCTGATAGCAAAGGCATCCAACCCTTTTAGGGTTTCCCTTTTCAAAATGACAAAGTTTGTTTTTGCCTTTTTTTTTTTTTTTTAAAGATTTATTTATTTATTTTGAGTTACAGAGAGAGGAGAGGCAGAGAGAGAGAGAGAGAGAGAGAGGTATTCTATCCGCTGGTTCACTCCCCAATTGGGTGCAATGGCCAGAGCTGCACTGATCTGAAACCAGGAGCCAGGAGCTTCCTCTGGGTCTCCCACGTGGGTGCAGGGGCCCAAGCACTTGGGCCATCTTCAACTGCATTCCCAGGCCATAGCAGAGAGCTGGATCAGAAGTAGAGCAGCTAGGTGTCAAACGGGTACCCATATGAGATGCCAGCACTGCGGGCAGCGACTTCACTCATTATGCCACGGCACCATCCCCATGTTTTTGCCTTTCAAATTTTAGATTTTGCTGGGCCAGTATTTATTGGACTCTCATGGCCAGTGGCGATATCGAGAGTATGGCCTCGAGAGACGATTCATAATTTGGAGCTTGCTGAATGTGGCTTTGTGAAACTTGCAAGTTCTCCTGGTATTCAGGTGTGAGGTTGATTTTCAAAATAAATGATTTATTTCCTAACCTCATTTTAATATTTTTTGATTCTTTTTGAGCATTTGATGTTTTTCCATCTTAGTAACTACTGTAAAATTTCTTATGGAGTAATTACTTAGAAATAAAAGGTATCTTCAAGTAGTTTAAACAGCCACACCATTTTCCTGAACCTATCAGACAGACTCTCTCTGTCAGGAAAGTCCAGGGCTAGACTCAGGCAAGCTGGAGGAGACCAGATCTGGGATGGTGCCGCGTCCTGGAAGAATGGTATTATGTAAGAGCACTTAAAGTTTCCTTGACTGGTGTGCCATTTTAGTATAATGCTAAAAACTGATTTAAAAAAAAAAAAAAACTTTTAGGCATTTGCGGCTATTTAGTTATTTTTAAAAAAAATCTGTTGATTTGAGTCTACTGAAAGTGAATGTGATGTGTGTTACACACAGCCCAGCAGACAGAACACAAGCCTTAGTGTTGGCCAGGCCTCAGCGTGGATTCCAGCACCACCACTTTCCAGCTAAGTGAACTGGAAGAGGCTGTGCCATGTTTCACCTTCCATGTCTGTGCCGCGGAGCATGTGAGGCTTTCCTTGTGGGGGTGACCGGAGGTAACACGCGGAGAGTCCTCGGCACCCCCTCTCCCTTCATCTCGAGCTATGCAGAGCGTCTAGCACAGCACTTTTCCTCCCACCAACCTAGGATGTTCTGCTGAGTTAAAACTACCCAGAGGAAGTTATATAAGATAAATCCTCTTCTAATCCTTAGAATTAATTTGAAAATCATTTGGTAAAGCTAAAGAAATTACTGCCACCAAAAAAAAATTTTTTTGTTTATTTATGCCCAGAGAGTTGTAAAGAATTGATCCCTGTTTGTAAAAACAACAGTGAGTTGCTGGAGGGAACTCCAGATTTTTGAAATAATTTGTTTGCTAAGCTGCTCAGGCTTTGAGTATTACCCAGGGGAATTTACAAATGTGTCACGCCTTGATGGATTCCTCCTTCTTATGTTAATGCACTGTCAGTGAGCTGGGTTCATCCTGCCTGTGGGCCGTGTGTCACCCCTGCTATTACTGGCGTCCTCCCAGACCTGACTTAGTGCTCACTCATGGGCAAGGTACCCCCAGGCCCTGCGTTTCCCTCTAACACCACTGATGTTGAGATCAATACACTCTGACAAGTAGAAGGAGCAGGCTCATCAATTTTAATTTTGAAAGCTGGCTACATACTTTTGTCGTCAATTTGTCTGGTATACTTTTACAAAGATGGTAGACTCATCAATTTGAAACTTATCACGTCAGGGGTAGCCATTAGGGACTTCTGACTTTGTTGTTAAATTACTTCCTAGGAAACTCTCAGTAGATACTCTAATGGCATACGTGCTTATACAAAAGAATGGTGAAGAAAACAGGAGGGTGTAAGGAGTGGGCCCATTTTGGATTATTCAGAAAAGTATTCTTTAGTATGCTTTTGAAATAATTAGCCACCCTTGGTTAGCATATGATAAAGTGGACCAAATTTGACTTGTTTCATCTGATAGAAATTTAATTTTGTTAACTGAGTTTTTTATATTTAGAAGACTCTTATTATAAGTTTTAATGGTAAATATTTTGTAGCTCTGCTGATAACAATCTTTTTTCAACTCAGAATCCCCTTTACTTTTTTTTTTTATTTAACAAAGTAAAAGGGGAGTGGGCCTTGTGCCACAGTGAATTAAGCTGCCATTTGGAATACCTGCATCCTATATCCAAGTGTCTAGTTTGAGTCCAAGCTACTGCACGCTTCCTTTTTTTAATAGAAAGCTTTTATTTAATAAATATAAATGTCATAAGTACAACTTTTAGATTATAGCAGTTCTTCCCCCCATATCCGCCCTCCCACCCCCAAATAATCCTACCTCCTACTCCTTCTTCCATCCCATTCTTCATTAAGATTAATTTTTAATTGTCTTTATATACAGAAGATCAACTCTATACTAAGTAAAGATTTCAACAGTTTGTACTGTACACTTCCAATGCACTTCCTGCTAATGGGTCTGGGAGGCAGCAAATGATGGCCCAAGGGCTTGAGTTCCTGCCACCAACATGGGAGACTTGGATGGAGTTTCTGGAACTCCTGGCTTTGGGGAGTGAACCAGAAGATGGAAGATCTCTCCCTGTCGCTCTACCTCTCAGACTGATAAATAAATTTTTTGAAACCTATTTACTCTTTATTTTTAAAATCTTTAGTTATTTATTTGATGTGGAAGCTGAGAGAAACAAGTCTCCCATTCACTGGTTCACTTCCCAAATGACCACAATGGCATGGCTGAACCAGGGCTGGTCCAGAGCTAAGTTGGGACCTGGGAACCCAGTCTGTGTTTCCCACGTGAGTAGCAGGCATCCAGCGACTTGAGCTACCGCATGCTGCCTCCGAGGGTGTGCATTAGCAGGGAGCTGGAATCAGAAACAAAGCCAGGACTCAAAACAGCCCTCTGATATGGGATGCAGGCATCCCCAGTAGTGGTTTAAGCCATTGTGCCACAAGGCTGTGCCACTCATTCACTCTTTTTAAACACATTATCAAACGCATATAGAGAATACTCATAGCTTATGTGTATAGTATAAATAAAGATAAAACACATCTGCCACAAGTTTAAAAAATAAAATATAACCAATTTGAGTTCTCATGTACTGTTCCAATTTAGTTCACTTGCTTCCATCCTCCAAGTAACCACAATAAAACTTTGTTATTTCCTTGACTTTTAAAAAGATATTTATTTGAGAGGCAGAGTTACAGAAAGAAGGCGGGGGGGGGGGGGGGCGGGGAGAGGAAGAGAGAGGGGGAGAAAGAAGGAGAGAGAGGTCTTCCACCCACTGGTTCACTCCCCAGATGGCTGGAATAGCCAGAGCTGGGTCCATCCCAAGCCAGGAACTTCCCCTGGGGCCTCCAATGTGGGTGCAGGGGTCCAAGCACTTGGGCCATTTTCCACTGCTTTCCCAGGCAATTAGCAGGGATCGGGATCAAAAGTGGAGCAGCTGGGACTCAAACCGGCACCCATATGGGATGCTGGCACTGCAGGCAGAGGCTTAGCTTACTACGCCACAGCACTGGCCCCTCCTTAACTTTTTTGGGACATTTGTATTTATCTCTAAGTAGTATATTGAAATTTATTTTTTGTTTCTGACACTTATAAAAAAAGGAGTGATTTTGCCTGATACTTTTAACATAGTTTGGTAATCATTTATCCATGTTGATGTGTTTGGTGTGGCTCTTTCATTTCCACTTCTTTATAGTAACCCATTATATCCCTGTCATACAACCTAGTGATCTATTCATTCCTCCCCTGAGAGACATTTGGATTGTTACTAGGTTTTTTTTTTTTTTTTTTTTTGGCTAATACAAACATTGACTTTTAATACTTATCCCTTGGGGAATGTGAGAGTGGAATTGCTAGACCAGTTGCCCAACTTCTGAATTTCATATGAAATGAAATTTGCTTCTGTTTTAGTGGTTTGATAATTTTATATCAATTTTAGCAATTTTTCTAGGAAAATTTGTTTGCTTTTGAAATTAAAAGATAATTGATTCACTCAGAAATATTAGGAATTCCAGATAATTTAGTTATTTTTATATAGATGTGTAGATATAAAGATATGAGACATATAGACAGTCAACTCCAAGATTTAGAATATAAGAGTAAGGGGAAATATGAGAATTTTTTTAAATTTAAAATTTAAATTTAGAATATAAGAGTTTGGTGCAGTTGTTAAGACACCTGTTTCCTGTATGTGAGTGCATGGGTTCAAGTCCTAGGTCCACTCCAATTCCAGTTTCCTGCTAATATACCTCCTTGGAGGCAGTAGGTGATGATGCAGGGGACTTGGGTTCCTGCTACCCATATGCAAGTTTCAGATCGAGTCCCTGGCTCCTGGGTTTGGCCTGGCCCAGCCCCAACTGTTATGGGCATTTTGGGAGTGAACCAGTGGATGGGAGATCTTTTTCTTACTGGCTGCCTGTCTCATGCTTTGAGATCTAATAAATAAATATATAAGTAATTCAAAAGAATATATTATTATTTATCATGTCTAACTTATATCAAGTACCTACAAATTGAGATGACTTGCCCCTGCTTAGAAATAGTTTTTGGTGTTGTTGTTGTTGTTGTTGTTGTGTGTGTGTGTGTGTGTAAATCTTTGAATGTGGGAGATAAAAAAATTGTCTTAAGATTTCTTAGTTTGGGGACCAAAATATAGAATTATGTTCTGCACATCCAGCTCACCTGGATTCCTAGTGTGTCTTTTACTATCTGGAATCTTTTCTTTGTACTGTGGTATTTCAAATTCTAAAAGAAAAATGAGTCTGTAATGGCTATCATAATTGTCAACTTTACAATTAGTGTTTATTGTGAATACTTGCCTTTGTAAATATCTGGAAATGTTTACAAAATATATTTTATGAGCACTGGTGTTGTACAGTGGGTTAAACTACTACTTGTGATGCCCATATCACTTATCAGTGCTGGTTTGAGTCCAGCTGCTCTGCTTCCGATCCAGCTTCCTGCTAATGCGCCTAGAAAGGGAGTGGGTAATGGCCCATGTGCTTGGGGCCCTGCCATCCATGTTGTAGACCCAGGTATTCTAGGCTCCTGATTTCAGCCTGGCCTAGCCCTGGCTGTTGTGCTATTTGGGGTGTGAACCAGCAAATGGAAAATTGTTCTGTCTGTCTAGATCTCGTTTTCTCTCTGTTGCTCTGCCTTTCAAATAATTAATTAAATATATCTTTTACAATAATATGTTTTATGTATATTTCTGATGTAATGCCTTTCCGTCTGAAAAATTCTATTTTGTAATATTCTAAAGTTCATTTGCTGTTTTGATTTCCCTCCTAACTTTCTGCTTAAGATATTTATTTTTGCCTTTGCCTGGACCATGTACCTATATATTTAGGTGCTAGAGATGCAATGAAAAGCAACATCCAGGTGCAGCTGTTGTGGTACAGCTGCCACTTGGGACACCTACATCCCATATTGGCATGCCTGGTCAAGTCCTTTCTCTCTCTCTCTTCCTCCCTCCCTCCCTCCCTCCCTCCCTCCTTTCCTTCCTCCCTCCCTCCCTTCCTTCCTCCCTCCCTTCTTTCTTAAGATTTATGTTATTTGTTTGAAAGGCAGAGTGAGAGAGAGGGAGAAAGAGAGAGAGAGAGAGAAAGAGACAGAGAGTCAGAGAGAGAGACAGAGAGAGAATCAAGATCCTCCATTTGCTGGTTCACTCCCCAAATGGCCATAACATCCAGGACTGGTCCAGGCCAAAACCAGGAGTCTAGAGCTCTATCTGGGCCTCCCATGTGGGTAGCAGGGGCCCAAGCACTTGGGCCATATTCCACTAGTTTCTGAGGCACACTAGCAGAGAGCTGGATTGGAAGTGGAGCACTGGGACTTGAACCAGTGCTCATGTGGGATGCTGGCCCTGACTCTTCCATTTTTGATCCAGCATCTGGGAGACACAGATTAAGTTCCAGCCTCCTTATTTCAGCCTGGCCCAGCCCTAGCTATTGTAGGCATTTGGAGATTGAGCCAAATGGAAGATTTCTTTCTTTTCTTTCTTTCTTTCTTTCTTTCTTTCTTTCTTTCTTTCTTTCTTTCTTTCTTTCTTTCTTTCTTTTTTTTTTTTGACAGGCAGAGTGGACAGTGAGAGAGAGAGACAGAGAGAAAGGTCTTCCTTTTCCGTTGGTTCACCCCGTAATGGCCACTGTGGCCGGCGCACTGCGGCTGGTGCACCGTGCTGATCCAAAGCCAGGAGCCAGGTGCTTCTCCTAGTCTCCCATGCGGGTGCAGGGCCCAAGGACTTGGGCCATCCTCCACTGCACTCCCGGGCCACAGCAGAGAGCTGGACTGGAAGAGGGGCAACCGGGACAGAATCCAGCGCCACGACCGCGACTAGAACCTGGTGTGCCGGTGCCGCAGGTGGAGGATTAGCCTATTGAGCCATGGCGCCGGCCATGAGCAGGCAATTTCAAAACATTATTCTTTGATTAAAATTGTTTCATATTTAGTGTTAACAAATGAGAGAGGTGAGAGAAAGCCTCTGATTTTACAACCCTTGGGACATTTGGATCTGGCTAAAAGGTCCATGAGAGTCTCACAAGCATGGAAAGCCATGACACAATGGCAAAAAACAATCTAAATGAAAGATCCTGGTGAACAAGACCCCAGCAGAAGGAACAGGCCATCAAGGAGAGAGGCGCCTTTCTCTAAAGGGAGGAAGGAACCTCCACTGTGATACGGCCTTGTCTAAACAAGTTCAGAGTCGGTGAACTCAAGGGGCTTCCATAGCCTAGACAGCTCATAGCAAGAGTCTCGGGTGATTGCTGACGTCATAAATAAGAGTGCCAATTGTTAAATCAACAACGGAAGTCACTGGGTACATGCTCCCCACGTAGGATCTCTGTCCTTAATGTGTTTTACTATGAAACTTAAAAACACTACTAGTCGAACAGTACCCTATACCTTGTGCGGTTGTGTGAGTGCAGCCTGTTGAAATCCTTGCTTAGTATAGACTAAGTTGATCTTCAGTATATGAAGGTAATTGAAAATGAAACTCGATGAAGGGCGGGATGGGAGAGGAAGTGGGAGAGGGGAGGGCCACGGGAGGGAGGGAGGTTGGGGGGGGAAGCCACAACAATACAAAAGTTGCACTTTGTAAATTCACATTTATTAAATAAAAAAAAAATTAAAACTCTATAACAAACAAAAAAAACTTAATACTTTACCCTTTTAATATTTTTTATGTTCTACTTAAAACTATTGGTTGAACTCTGTAATTAATACACAATTATTCTTAGGTGTTTAATTAATGCTATAACTAGTACTCAAATAGTATTTTACACTTTGTGTTTCTGTGTGGGTGCAAACTGTTGAAATCTTTACTTAATATATGCTAAATTGATCTTCTGTATATAAAGAGAATTGAAAATTAATCTTGATGTGAATGGAAGAGGAGAGGGGGTGGGAGAGGGGAGTGTTGTGGGTGGGAGGGAATTTATGGGGGGGGAAGCTATTGTAATCCATAAGCTGTACTTTGGAAATTTATATTCATTAAATAAAATTTAAAAAAAAGAAAGCCTCTGATTTTAGAATATTAAAAAATCTATTTTTAATATAGTCAACAAATGTAAGTACTTGTTTATATGTTCATTTTTAGAGGTCATTTTTCTATGTATATTTTCAGAGCTTAAAAGAAAATTCCTTTTTTATGATCTTCCTAAAATACCATTCTGTTTTTTATTTGGATTTCCTAAGAAAGGAGAACTGCTTTATCATTGCCTTAAATGCATTTTTAATACTCATGAGTCATCACTTTTGGGAACTTCTTATTCTGAAAACATTTAGTGATCATTGATCACATCTTGTGATTATTTTAATGAAATCATAAGTATTACATGACATTTAGGATTATGTAAAACAACACATGGATGGTGCTTTGAATTTACATATACTTGTACACTTTAAAAGTGTGAATTTTAATAGTGGCTTGCTTCACTGTAATTAAAATAGGGAGGTTGGCATTGTGGTGCAGTGGGCTAAGCCACTGCTTGTGATACTGACATCCTGTCCCATACCAGAGTGCCAAGTCAAGTCTTGGCTGCTCCACTTCTGATCCAGCTTCCTGCTGATGCACCTGGGGAGGCAGTGGAAGATGGCCCAGGTACATGGTCCCCTGCTGCCCATGTGGGAGACCTGGATCCTGGCTTCAGCTTGGTTCATTCCTGGCTATTGCAGCCATTTGGGTAGTGAATTAGTAGATGAAAGATTCTCTCTCTCTTTCTCTCATTCTGTGTTTCAAATAATCAATCTTTTTTTAAGCAAAGAATAGATATGCAGAATGAATAATCTCTGATTATTAAATATCATTGACTGAGAGGTCAATGATAAAGGGCTATAAAGTGTCCAATAGATTTGGCTGTTAGAAGCACCTATTGCCAAGTGCCAACAGGTTGGAGAAGTGAAGGGTGGAAGCTGATGATTTTGTGTTGAAGAGTGAATAGTAGAGGAAGAAGAAAAGACAGCAGGCATAGACTCTATGTTCATTTAGTAGAACTGGGCATGAAGTATGGTGACCAACACCCTGGGACTGTAAGGGTTTTTTCCTAGAACACAGGACTTTTCCCTGTTTAAGCCATATAGCCCTGGGCAAACTGGGAAATTTGTTACCTACATGCCAAAAACTGGCTAAGCCTCTGAGACTGTAAAGGAAATAGAATGTAAAGAGAGAATTACTATATGAGCTGATAATTTAGGATAGAAGGAAATTTAGGGAGCCATGGGATCACCCCTATATTTCAGAAGATGGTCAGAGGGCCCTGGGGAAAAGGTAACATAGTTGAAACGAATCTAGAGAAAGGAAGGAAGAACTAGGGGGGACAGAACTTCGCAGGCAGAATAGCATGCTGCCTGTGGTTTTTAGAGAAAGGCGAGTTTTTTTCTTTTTCTAGAAAGAGAAGGGGAAGTGGCTAACGAATCCTGGGGAAGGTAGCCCAGGTGCTTATAATACAGTGGTTTCAGGAAGTGGAGCTTGTGAGGGAGATGAAATCTTATGGCCTCCGTGTTTTCAAGCAGGCTAGGGTGTTGCTGGGAGAGAGGGAAAAGGAGGTGGGAGTTTGAATGGAGAAATCAGGTTTCTGAGGTGATCAAATATGATTGTATTAGGTGAAAAAGATCTGAAAATTACCAAACATGAAATAAATAGCTAACATTTTCTGACACTTCCTTTATTTTAGGTGCTAAGTATGCTACCAACATTATCATGCTTGATTATCACAACCACCACCACAGGTATTATTATTTCCATTTTATGGGTGAGAAAACCCAAGCCCAAAGAAATTAAAATTTTCCCAAAGTTATGCAGTTCCTAAGAACTTGAAACCCATACTTTTTTTTTTTTAAAGATTTATTTATGTATTTGAAAGTCAGAGTTACAGTGAGAGAAGGAGACACACACACACACACACACATAGAGCGAGAGAGAGCAAGAGTGTGAGAGAGAGAGAGAGGAAGAAAGAGGGAGGAGAGAGGAGAGAGATCTTCCATCCACCCGTTCACTCCCCAAATGGCTCCAACCTGGCTGGGCTAGGCCAAAGCCAGGAGCCAGGGTCTTCATCTGGATCTCCCACTTAGCTGCGGGGGCCCAGGAACCTGGGCTATTTTCTGCTGCTTTTCTAGGTGCATCAGAAGTGGAGCAGTAGGGACTTGAGCGAGCACCCAAATGGGATGCTGGCACCACAGGCAGCGGCTTTACCTGCTATGCCACAGTGCGGGTCCCAAAGTCCACACTCTTAACCTCTGTAGCTCATTTCTATGTGTGACTTTATGTGATACAGTCACCTCTTGCAATATTAATAGCCAAAGGTTAAAAGACAGTAACCAGGATAGGATCTTCTCCAAATCACATAGGTAGTGAAGAAACAAATAGACAAGTGCATAGGAGAAAACAGATAGGAATAGATAGCCTGTAAATTGTTGATACTTATCTTTTCTACACATATCCTTTGCCATCTTACAAAATTAAAAAAACAAACCTTTATACCTCCAAAATATTTTGGCCATTCATGTGCATTTTTGTTTTTGAATTCAAATGCACTATCTCCTGGATGTCATGGATATCACTTCTTGACTGCTAACCAACTCAGAAGATTATCAATAGTGGCTGCAGACTTCAGATGCCCTTGTGACCTCTGAACTGCAATTGCCCTCTGAGCCCTGGGTCTTTAGGAAGTGGTGGAGACTCTTTGGTGCCTTTTTTTTTTTTTTTTTTTTTGTAGCCATTTTTTGCAGCATGGGAGAAAACTTCCGAGGCCTGAATTGTGGCTCCCAAAGCTTCAGCAGAATTGGCTGTTAAAAGTTGGGGTGGTCGCGGTGTGCCGGACACAGCGCGCTGGATGCAGCACGCTGGACACAGCAGCCATTGGAGGGTGAACCAATGGTAAAGGAAGACCTTTCTCTCTGTCTCTCTCTCTCTCTCACTGTCCACTCTGCCTGTCAACAATAACAACAAAAAGTTGGGGTGGTCTATCCTAAATGAATTGTGAGATTCAACTGTAAAACTTGTTCTCAAATAGTTTTTTATATTTAGTGTGCATGTGTGCGAATAGTTGAAATATTTGCTTATATAGAGTTGGTCTTCTGTGTATAAAGTTAATTAAAAATGAATCTTAGTGGATAATGGGGCTGGGAATGGGAGGAGGAGGAAGAGGGGAGGAAGTGGGGGGGGAGGGTATGGTGGGAAGAATCACTGTATTCCTAAAGATGTATTCATAAAATTTATACTCATTAAATAAAAGGTTTCTAAAAAAAAAAAAGTTGGGATGGGGCTGCTGCTGTGGCATAGCAGTTTAGGCTACTGCCCGTAGTGCTGCATCCCATATGGGAACCAGTTTGAGTCCTGGCTGCTCCATTTCCAATCCAGCTCTCTGCTATGGCCTGGGAAGGCAGTAGAAGATGGCCCAAGTGCTTGGGCCCCTGCACCCACGTGGGAGACCCAGAAGAAGTTCCATGCTCCTGACTTCAGACCGGCCCAGCTCTATCTGTTGCAGCCATCTGGGGAGTGAACCAGTGGATGGAAGACCTCTCTCTCTCTCTCTCTCTCTCTCTCTGCTTCTCTGTAACTCTGCATTTCAAATAAATTAAAAAAAAAAGTTGGGGTGACCCTTCCATCAAAGGCAGACAAGAGTCCCAGCAGCATAGGTAAAGTTGGTTTGTATGTTTGGGATATTCACAGGTCAGGGATATTCTGTTTAGATTGTGATCAATGTTGGCTTTAGATAATGTCTGCATTTACAGGTGAGGGATGAGATATAATGTAATAGTTAAGGAATAACACCCCATTTTCATATTGCTAGCTTATGATTGAACAAAGGCTAGAGTTAAGTCCCTGCTCTCTTAACCCAGTAGTCCAGCAGGATTAAAAGCCATTGTGGGCTGGTGCCGTGGCTCAATAGGCTAATCCTCCACCATGCGGCGCCGGCACACTGGGTTCTAGTCCTGGTCGGGGCGCCGGATTCTGTCCCAGTTGCCCCTCTTCCAGGTCAGCTCTATGCTGTGGCTACGGAGTGCAGTGGAGGATGGCCCAAGTGCTTGGGCCCTGCACCCCATGGGAGACCAGGAAAAGCACCTGGCTCCTGCCATCAGATCAGCACGGTGCGCCGGCCGCAGCAGCCATTGGAGGGTGAACCAATGGCAAAGGAAGACCTTTCTCTCTGTCTCTCTCTTTCACTGTCCACTCTGCCTGTCAAAAAAAAAAAAAAAAAAAAGCCATTGTGAGTAAAGTCACCAAGATAATCAATTTGTTGGTATGTCTCTTGTGGCTGGCTGCTCCTTCATTACTCAGATTGCTTTCTTCCAGGCTTATAGATCTTTTATTATTATTATTTAAAAGGCAGAGAGGGAGAGAGACATACAGAGAGATCTCCTGTCTGCTGTTTCACTCTTCCTTGCTGGTAATGGTCCAGTGGAAGCCAGGAGCTAGAAACTTAATCCAAGTCTCCCACTCGAGCGGCAGGGAACCAAAGACTTGAACCATCACTGCTGCCTACCAGAGTGTGCAAAATAGCAGGAAGCTAAATCAGAAGTGGAGCTGGGACTTGAATCAGGCACTCTGTGTGTGTCCCAAGCAGCATCTGAACCTCTGCCAGATGCACCCCCCATCCCCACTGACATGTTTTTATGGCAGCCCTAGCAAGGTAATACACTGGACAAAAAGTAGAGCTGGGAATGTTCCAGATGTACAGAAAGAATGTTTGCAGACTCAGGTAGTTGCGGTTGGTTTATAAGGACTCACTTCTAAAGCATGAGGAGTAAGGGTAAGAATAGCATGATATCCACATTTACAAAACCAAAAATCCCTTTAAGTTGTGGATTTTGAAGTGACCAAAAAGAGAGTCTGAAATTAAGTCATGTATCTGTTGTTTTAAAAAAAAAAAGACATTCTCTCTGTCTCTCTCTCTCTCACTGTCCACTCTGCCTGTCCAAAAAATTTTTTAAAAAGACAATAAACTTTATCTAGTCTACTGTTGATGGGCATTTGGGTTGGTTCCAGGTCTTAGCTATTGTGAATTGAGCTGCAATAAACATTAATGTGCAGATGGCTTTTTTATTAGCCAAATTAATTTCCTTTGGGTAAATTCCAAGGAGTGGGATGGCTGGGTTGTATGGTAGGGTTATGTTCAGGTTTCTGAGGAATCTCCAGACTGACTTCCATAGTGGCTTAACCAGTTTGCATTCCCACCAACAGTGGGTTAGTGTCCCTTTTTCCCCACATCCTCTCCAGCATCTGTTGTTGGTAGATTTCTGAATGTGAGCCATTCTCACAGGGGTGAGGTGAAACCTCATTGTGGTTTTGATTTGCATTTCTCTGATGGCTAGTGATCTTGAACATTTTTTCATGTGTCTGTTGGCCATTTGGATTTCCTCTTTCGAAAAATGTCTATTGAGGTCCTTGGCCCATCTCTTAAGTGGGTTGTTTGTTCTGTTGTTGTGGATTTTCTTGATTTCTTTGTAGATTCTGGTTATCAACCCTTTATCTGTAGTATAGTTTGCAAATATTTTTTCCCATTCTGTCGGTTGCCTCTTCACTTTCCTGACTGTTTCTTTTTCAGTACAGAAACTTCTCAATTTGATGCAATCCCAAATGTTAATTTTGGTTTTGACTGCCTGTGCTCCTGGGGTCTTTTCCAAGAAGTCTTTGCCTGTACCAATATCTTGCAGGGTTTCTCCAATGCTCTCTAACTGATGAGATCTTCTGTATATAAAGATAATTGGAAATGAAAAAAAAAAAAAAAACCTGGTGTCAAATTGGAAATGGCATAGAAAATTAATTAATTTAAAAAAAATATTATGTAGGATCTCTGTCTCTAATGTGTTGTACACTCTTATCAAATGCTATAACTAGTACTCCAACAGTATTTTTTTTTCACTTTGTGTTGCTATATGGGGGCAAACTGTTGAAATCGTTACCTAATATATACTAAACTGATCTTTTGTATATAAAGAGAACTGAAAATGAATCGTGATGTTATTGGAAGGGGAGAGGGAGCGGGAAAGGGGAGGGTTGTGGGTGGGAGGGAAGTTTTGGGAGGGGGAAGCCATTGTAACCCATAAGCTGTACTTTGGAAATTTATATTCATTAAATAAAAGTTTAATAAAAAATAAATAAATAGATAAATAAAAATTTTTAAAAAAGACAGTAAATAAGACGATTTATCTGTATATGTATTTGTTGATGGACTAGCCTACCGTAACTGTATCATATATAGACCTGCTTCTACATATATGGTGTGCTCAGGTTCTTTTGCCTGGAAAGATCTTAGTCTGCCTTTTTGCCCTGGAAATTTGAGGCTTACCTTCAGAGAACAGAATTCTGACCTGCATGATGCCTTTTCTGGCTTCAAGCCCCATTTGTCCTCTTTCTCTGATTTTTTTTTAAAGATTTATTTATTTATTTGAAAGTCAGAGTTACACAGAGAAGGAGAGGCAGAGAGAGAGCGAGAGGTCTTGCATCCTATGGTTCACTCCCCAGATGACTGCAATGGCTAGAGCTCTGCTGACTCAAAGCCAGGAGCCAGGAGCTTCCCCCAGGTCCCCACGCGGGTGCAGAGGCCCAAGGACTTTGGCCATCTTCCATTGCTTTCCCAGGCCATAGCAGAAAGCTGGATCAGAAGTGGAGCAGCTGGAATTTGAACTGGTGCCTATATGGGATGCTGGCATTGCAGGTGGCAGCTTTACCCGCTATGCCACAGAGCCAGCCCCCTCTCTGATTATTTTTACCAGTAGTTCTCAAACATTGTGGTCTTGGCCGGCGCCACGGTTTACTTGGCTAATGCAGCGCCGGCACCCCTGGTTCTAGTCCCGGTTGGGGCGCCAGATTATGTCTCGTTGCTCCTCTTCCAGTCCAGCTCTCTGCTGTGGCCTGGGAAGGCAGTGGAGGATGCCCCAAGTGCTTGGGCCCTGCACCCTCATGGGAGACCAGGAGGAAGCGCCTGGCTCCTGGCTTCAGATCGGTGCCGTGCGCCAGCCGGCCGTAGCTGCCATTTCGGGGGTGAACCAATGGAAAAAGGAAGACCTTTCTCTCTCTCTCTCTCACTGTCTAACTCTGCCTGTCAAAAAACAAAACAAAACAAAACAAGGCATTGTGGTCTCACAGAACCCCTTGCATTTCTAAAAGTGATTGAAGGTCCCAAAGAACTTCTATTTTATTAGCAATGTGGACCATTGTTAATTATATTAAAAGCTAAAACTGATAAATTTTTAAAAATTAAAATTTGAGGCCGGCGCCGTGGCTCAACAGGCTAATCCTCCGCCTTGTGGCGCCGGCACACCGGGTTCTAGTCCCGGTCGGGGCACCGATCCTGTCCCGGTTGCCCCTCTTCCAGGCCAGCTCTCTGCTGTGGCCAGGGAGTGCAGTGGAGGATGGCCCAAGTGTTTGGGCTCTGCACCCCATGGGAGACCAGGAGAAGCACCTGGCTCCTGCCATCGGATCAGCGTGGTGCGCCGGCCGCAGCGCGCTACCGCGGCGGCCATTGGAGGGTGAACCAACGGCAAAGGAAGACCTTTCTCTCTGTCTCTCTCTCTCTCACTGTCCACTCTGCCTGTCAAAAATAAAAAAAAAAAAAAAGAAAAAAAAATTTGAAAATATACCCCCATTACTTAGTAACATAAAAACATTTCAGTGAAAAATAACTTTTCTCTAAAGTTAAAATAGTGATTAACATTATTTTATGTTTAATAGATGACAACTCCAACCTTATACTTACTTGTCTGCTGCCTTTGAACTGTTATTGTATGTTGTTTTGTTTGAAGTATATGTTAAAAATAAGATCTCGCAGGGATATGTTGTTAGAAAAAGCAGAAATATTTTGAAAGCTTTTTCAAAAATAGTTTCAGGTTGGGTGTTTGGCACAGTAATTAACTCATGGTTTGGGATGACTGCATCTCATATGGAAGTGCTCGATTTGAGTGCTGGCCCTTCCACTTCTGATTCCAGCTTCCTGCCAGTGTCTACCCTGGGAGGCAGCATATGATGGCTCAAGTACCTGAGTTCCTGTTACCCATAGGGAGACCAGATGGAGTTCTGGGCTTCTGCCTTTGGCCTGGCCCAGACCTGGCTGTTCTGGGCATTTGGGGAATCAACCAACAAATGGAATCTCTCTCTCTGTTCCTATATGTCTAAAAAGATGAAAATAAAAAATTAAACAGATTATTTAAAAAATAAGTGGTGGGGAGCAGGCATTTAGCCTGGGCAGTTAAGACACTTGCGTCCCACATTCATGTACCTGGGTTCAAGTCCATGGCTCTAGCTCATGAGTCCAGCTTCCTACTAATGCAGACTCTGGGAGGCTCAAGTACTTGTGTCCCTGCCACCCATGTGGATTGAGGTTCTGGCTTTTGATTTTGGCTCTGACCCAGTCCAGCTGTTGTAGGCATTTGGGGAGTAAACCAGCAGGTGAGAATTCTCTCTCCTTCTGTCTGTTTCTCTGTCGCACTTTGTCTCTCTCTTTCCTTCTCAAATAGATTTTTAAAAATTATGTGATAGTTTTGTCTTAGAGATGCAATGTAGATTCTGAATCCATATCAGTTTAAAAGGCTGAGTTACAGACAGAGGTAAAGAGACAGAGAAGTCTTCCATTAGCTGGTTCACGTCCCAAATTGTCGCAATGGCTGGGGCTGGGCCAGACATAAGCCAGGAGCCAGGAGCTTCATCTGGGTCTCCCACATGGGTGCAGGGGCTCAAGCACTTGGGCTGTCTTGCACTGTTCTCCAAGACACATTAGCAGGGAGCTGGATTGGAAGTGGAACAGCTGGGACTTCAACCAGCACCCATATGGGATGTCAGTGCTGCAGGAGGCAGTTTAACCTACTACGCCACAGCAATGGCCCCCATATCAATACATTTTGTATTCAGTTACTTTAAAATCATTGGTCTTTGTTTTAATTTCTACAGCAGCTATAACAGATTAACATAAACTGGGTGTTTCAAACAACAGAAATTTAATGGTCTTACAATTCTGGATACCAGAAGTCTGAAATTGAGGTGTTTTCAGGTTTGCATTCTCCCCAAAGACTCCAGGAAACAGTTGATTCCTTTTCCCAGCTTCTAGTGGTTGTCTGGCTCTGTCTTCACCAGGCCATCTCTTCCATGTGTCTCTGTGTCATCTTCTCTTTTGTGTCTTCTAAGTGCAGTTGTTGGATTTAGGGTTTGCCTGCATATCTGCTGCCTCCCAGGGTACACATTAGCAGGAAGCTGCATAATCTGGGATGATCTCATCTTGAGCTCCAACTGGGGGGCCACCATGCAACTCATTATAGTCTCTTATGGTTGAAAAAATTTTTTAATTTATTGGAGAGGGAAGAGAGAGAGAGAGAAAGAAAGAAAGAAAGAGAGAGAAGCCATTTGCTGGGTTACTTCTCAGATGCTCACAATGCTTGGGGGAGTGGGGGCCAAGTCCACGCCTCCCACTGGGTTGCAGGAACCCATCTCCTTGAGCCATCACTGTTGCCTCCCAGGGTCTGCGTTAGCAGGAAGCTGGAATCAGGAGCTGGAGCCAGGAATCAAACCCAGGCACTCCAGTGTGGGATACTGACGCCCTGATATCTTAACTGCCAGGCCAAATGCCTGCCTGTTGAATGGATTTTTGATGCATGAGTGGCTTTGTGGTCTCATGCAGCAGTCAGTTGGAAAATATTGGTTCATTGGTTTATATAGTTATTCCAAATGTTGACACATTTCACTTATTAATATTTTAGAAATCACATTTGCTCAAATCAACAAACACCTCAGAAAATTCTTTCAGTGGACTAGAGCAGACAAGCTCATGGTGGCAGAAACAACTTTTCCAAAACGCTCGGTTTCTCTTGAAACTTTGCATTTTATCATTGCCAAGAAATACAGTGAGTTGTTTTCCTTGATGTGGCAAACTTATTCATTTTAAGAATATGTCTGCCAGATATCCAAGTTAGTCAAATACCATCACTTTTCAGTCAGCCTTTCATGAAAACTGGGGTTCAATGTAAAAGTAGTTAGTTCAGCTTACAACTCAGTCATACAAAGGCTTTTCCTCTGATCATTAGACTTTGGTAAAAGCAGAAGTGCTTCATACTTCCTTTAAAAATATATTCATTGGGGCTGGCACTGTGGCGCAGTAAGTTAATCCTCCACCTGCAGTGCTGGCATCCCATAAAGGCACCAGTTCTAGTCCCAGCTGCCCCTCTTCCAATTCAGCTCTCTGCTAAGGCCTGGGAAAGCATTGGAAGATGGCCCAAGTGCTTGGGCTCCTGCAACAGCATGGAAGACCTGGAAGAAGCTCCTGGCTCCTGGCTTTGGATGGGCCTAGCTCCAGCTGTTGTGGACATTTGGGGAGTGAACCAGTGGATGGAAGACCTTTCCTTCTGTCTTTCCCTCTCCCTGTTTGTAACTCTACCCCTCAAATAGATAAATAAAATCTTAAATATATATTAATTTAATTTTACTTGAAAGCCAGAGAGAACAAAAGTGAGAGAGATCTTCCATTCACTGGTTCACTCCCCAAATGTCCCCTAAAGCCAGGGCAGGGCCACAGTGAAGCTGGGAACCTGGAACTCCACCTGTGTCTTCCGTATGGGTGACAGGGACCCAGGTATTTAAGCCATCACCTGCTGCCTCTCAAGGAGCACACTAGCAGGAAGCTGAATGGGAAGCAGAGGAGCTGGGACTAGAATCAGACACTAATAATGGAATGCAGACATCCCAAGCAGCAACTTAGCTGCTGTAACAAATGCCTTCTATACTTCCTATTTTGTCATACAGAATATTTTAAAAATGTGCTCAAAGTCAAAATTTAATAAAACTAGTAATTTTTATGCCTTTATTAAGAGCAATTTTAAAGTGAACCTGGCTATTTATTTATTTATTTATTAACTGCAAATAAATGATAGTGAAGACCATGAGGGAAGTTCAGAAAGTTCATGGAAAATGAAATTAAAAGATGAGTTTAGGGCCTGGCGCTGTGGTGTAGTGGGTTAAGCTGCCATCTGCAATGCCAACATCCTATTATCGGTGCTGGGTTGAAACTGAACTCCTCTGCTTCCAATCCAGCTCCCTGCTAATGGCCTGGGCAAAGCAGCAGAAGATAGTCTGAGTGCTTGGGCCCTGCTACCCACATGGGAGACCTAGAAAAAGGTCCTAGCTCCTGGCTTCAGCCTGGCCCAGACCTGGCCATTTTGGCCATCTGGGGAGTGAACCAGAGGATGTAACTTTGACTTTTGAATAAATAAATAAATCTTTAAAAAAAATGAATTCATTTTGATATATCATATGAAATTCATGATAAGGGCTTTCAAAATGTTCATGAAAAACTCATTTTATGAAACAACTGTACATAGATTTAAAAATGTGTTTGTGCCAATATATATCTATATTTTTATTTCATTCTTTGGTGAGCTTTTTAAAGGACTCTTAACAGTGTCCATTATTTTAGTCCATGGGTTCCACTGCCTTGACTCATACCATGGCACTAGCTGTTCCAGCTACTGTGATTTTGCACTGTCAGAAAAATGTCAACCCAGTGAAAAAGTCAAACATCACAGTGTTGCTTTGAAGATTACTTGTCTTCCCAGACCCCTTGGAAGGATCTTAGTACCTTTCAGGTATCCACAACTACAGTTTGAGAACTGTTCGTATATACCATTCAGTTCAGAACTAATTCATAGACTAATTAAGTGTTTTATTCATATATCTATTTATTCTTATATCTATAGGAGTGTTTTCTTAGAAATGAAATATATATATGGAATGAATGAAATGAAATATATATATTCTTATAAATGAAATATATATTTGTATATTTTTAAAAATGAAAAGACAAATAGTACAACAGAGTTTATAATGAAAACACAATCTCCAGCATCAGCATTCCTCTGAAGTAAACACCAATTTAAGAAGAAAACTTTTTTGTTACAGCATGTTTCAAGCATAAACAAAAATAGTTTGAATAATATAATTATTAGCCCCCATTAAACTGTGGTCCAGTTTCAGCAGTCATCTTCTTATGGCTAAATGTTACTTCAATTAATCTGAACATAATATTGAAGCAAATCCCAGACATCAGGTCATTTCATAAATGTTTCAGTATAATCTCAGGCTGTTTTTGAAAATATAACACAGTAATATCAGCACAGCTTTAAAAAAAGATTTCTTAATGTCACCAGATATTCACTCATGTTCAATCATTAATTGCTTTATAATTTTTTTTAGTTTGTTTGTCCAAGTACAATCCATACATTACAGTTGGTAATTGTCGTATCTTTTTTTTTTAATATTTTATTTATTTGAAAGGCAGAGTTACAGAGGCAGAGGCAGAGAGAGAGAGAGAGAGAGTTCTTCTAACCACTGGTTCACTCCCCAAATGGCTGTAATGGCCGGAGCTGTGCCAGTTTGAAGCCAGGAGCCTGGAGCTTCTTCCAGGTCTCCCACATGGGTACAGAAGTCCTTAAGCCATCCTCCACGGCTTTCCTAGGCTATAGCAGGGAGCTGGATAGGAAATGGAACAGCCGGGACTCGAACTGGGACCCATATGGGATGCTGGCACTGCAGGCGGAGGCTTTACCCACCACGCCACAGTGCCAGTCCCTGAGGTATCCTTTTTTAAAGTATTTTAATTTGTGTGTCTCTTATTTCCTCCCCAGGCCCTCACAATTTATGTAATGAAGAAACTAAGTCACTTGGCCTATAGAATTTCCCCTAAATTTTACTGATCACATCCAATGATGCCATTTAACATGAACCTCTCTGACCCTTGTATTTCTTATAAATTGGAAGTTACAGTAGAGACTTAAGCTTTTCCATCAGGAATCATAGAATTTTTGGTCAGCTGTCTTATGAAGTAAGCAGCCTTTGATGATCATTGTCTACATACACTAATTTACTCACTGCCAGAGGTATTCTGATTCTCTTTTCTTTATTCATTAGTTGTAGCTCTTTTGTGAAGTGTAACTTCTCATTGACTATTTGGTTACTCTGGGATATAATTTGTATTGGAAAGGCAGGATAGATGCTTATCCTTTACCAGTTTTCAAAATAGTTACTTAGCTCCTTAGCATCATCTAAAGGTAGCTCATAGGGGTGGGTGTTTGGCATAGCAGTTAAGATGCCGCTCTGGGCACCTTCATCCCGTTTCAGAGTGCCTGCTTCCAGGCCTAACTACTCTGCTGCTGATCCAGCTCCCTGCTAATGCACACTCTGGGAGGCAGCAGATGACGGCTCAAGTAGTTGTATTCCTGCCACCCACTTGGGGGACTTGGATGGAGTTCTGGGCTCCTGGCTTCAGCCTGGCCTAGCCCTGGTTGTCTCATTTGGAGGAATGAACTAGTGGATGTCTCTTATTTGGGGGAATGAACTAGTGGATGGAAGTTTCTTGTCTGTCTCTCTACCTTTCAAATACAATTTCAAATACCTTTCAAATTTAAAGATAACCAATGAAGTTTGTTTTCTATGTTTTAGTATCTTTTGTAAACACCGAATTTTAAACATTCAGTGTATTTCAGTGTACCATATTGATTCTTATTTTATACTTAATTTCCCAACCTTTGACATGAGTGTGGTTTCATTGATATCATACTAGAAAGTACACTCATCTTGTACAGTGATGTGCTGCTTAGTGACATTTCAGTCAGTGATGGACCGTATATGCATTAGTGGTCCCATAAAATTACAAAGAAGCTGAAAAATTCTTGTTGCCTAGTGAACACATAACTGAAGAAGATGCAAGAGAAAAGACTGAAGAGAAAGAAGAGTCACAAAGAAAAGCTCTTCCTGAGTTATCAGGAAGAGGCGAACCTATGATAAAATCTTAGGAAGTAAAGTTGTATGAATAAATGTTAGTGGGACTCAAACTGGAAAAAAAACTTTCACCTGCTTGTGATACGGTCTAGTGAATCATGAAAATACAGTGGGAAACAGATTTGTCCTTTCGTATGTAAAAGAGTGTCTAACAATAAACACTACATGATTGTCCTTGTGAACTCTGTCTCCATTAGTGGAATCTGGATTAGGCAGCATTTTTAAAGAAATATGAGTAATTAATCACAGATTAAAAATTACTGACCATATCATATAAATCATTTTGGACAAATTTAAACCCAAAGGCCTATCCCAAATTCCAGTGTCAAATAAAATTACTCAGCATATCATTAATAAGATGATTTTCTGCAAACAAGATTAACAGAAAAGAACTGACTTTTGAGAGTTGAGGCCAAGATTCAATTGGATGTCATTTTTAAAGATTTTGTTTTTTCTCTAAGATAAACAACCTCCAATTGTTGCTTGTCAAATTTTATTTTCTCTGGACCGCTGCTATATGAGGCTTGAATGTAATTATATAATAGGTCAGTAGTTCTTTATGAAACACAGTGCCTTCACAAAAATATTAACATTTGTGAAAATCAGTATGCATTTTTGCTGGAGCTTATTAGTACTGTTTATTATAGAGGAATTGAATTAGAATTTGAGATATGCAAAATCACTATTAAAATAATTGTATTATGGGAACTGGCATTGACAGCCTGGGATGCCAATGTCCCATATCAGAGTACTGATTCAAGTCCTGGCTGCTCCGCTTTGATCCAGCTCCCTGCTAATGCATCTGGGAAGGCAGCATAAGATGGCCCAGGTACGTGGATCCCTGCCACCTATGCAGGAGACTTGGATAGAGTTCCTGGCTCCTGGCTTCAGCCTAACCCAACCCTGACCATTATAGCCATTTGGGAAGTGAACCAATGAATGGAAGATCTCTTTCTGTTTGTTATTTCCCTTACTGTCACTCTGCCTTTCAAATAAATAAAATAAATCTTTAAAAAAAAAAAACCCCAGAATTATATTATCAAAATCTTCAGAAAATGTTCAAGTTCTTTTGTCTATATTTCAACGAGAGTACATAACATTGATTTATTAAGTTTTAATGTGTTCTATTATTAGTTCATTCCTTTTTTATTTTTATTTTTATTTTTATTTTTTGACAGGTGGAGTAGACAGAGAGAGAGACAGAGAGAAAGGTCTTCCTTTGCCATTGGTTCACCCTCCAATGGCCAGTGCGGCTGGCGCGCTGCGGCCGGCGCACCACGCTGATCCGATGGCAGGAGCCAGGTGCTTCTCCTGGTCTCCCATGGGGTGCAGGGCCCAAGCACTTGGGCCATCCTCCACTGCACTCCTGGGCCACAGCAGAGAGCTGGCCTGGAAGAGGGCAACCGGGACAGAATCTGGCGCCCCGACCGGGACTAGAACCCGGTGTGCCGGCGCCGCAAGGCGGAGGATTAGCCTAGTGAGCCGTGGCGCTGGCAGTTCATTCCTAATTATATTTTTAATTGTGTTTTGGCTTCAGCCTTGTTTCTTAGCCAATGTGGTTTCTCCAATATAATGAAAATCAAGTCAATTTTTTAAAAGATTTATTTATTTGAAAGGCAGAATTACAAAGAGAGAGGGAAAGATGGAGAGAGTAGCCTTTTATCCACTGGTTCACTCCCCAGATGGCTACAACAGCCAGGGCTTGGGCCAGGCTGAAGCCAGGAGCCAGGAGCTTCTTCTGGGTTTCCCACATGGGTGCAGGGGCCCAAGGACATGGGACATCTGCTGCTGCTTTCCTAGGCACATTAATAGGGAGCTGGATTGGAAGTGGAGCAGCCAGGACTCAAACCGACACCCATATATGGGATGCTGGTGTTGCAAGCAGTGACTTAACCAACTCTGCCACAATGCTGGCCCTCAAATCAAGTTCATTTCTAAAAGTTGTCAAATAATTCCAGGACATGAAATCTGAGAAAACAATGGAAGTTTCACATTAACCTGCTCTAGAAAATTAGGAAATGTTTTCTTGGAAATCCATTGACCTGTTCAAACTCATTTTATTAGGCTATTGTTAGAGTGAGGTGACTTGGCATGGTGTTTAAGAGTGTGAAGTTTGGGCCGGCGCCACGGCTCAATAGGCTACTCCTCCGCCTGCAGTGCTGGCACACCAGGTTCTAGTCCTGGTCGGGGCGCCGGATTCTGTCCCGGTTGCCCCTCTTCCAGGCCAGCTCTCTGCTGTGGCCAGGGAATGCAGAGGAGGATGGCCCAAGTGCCATGGGAGACCAGGAGAAAGCACCTGGTTCCTGGCTTTGGATCAAGCATGGTGCGCCGGCCGCAGCGGCCATTGTGGGGTGAACCAACAGAAAAGGAAGACCTTTCTCTCTGTCTCTCTCACTGTCCACTCTGCTGTCAAAAAAAAAAAAAAAAAAAAAAAAAAGAGTGAAGTTTGGAGAGGGGTACCTGGGTTCTAATCCCAGCCTCACTAACTACTAGTGTGACCTGGGCAAGTTATTTGATTTTTCAGGTGTTCCTTCACTTACCAGTAAAATGGGATGACAATTGTATGTTGTGTATAGGGTTAATTTGAGAATTAAATGAATTTACATACATATAAAGTGCTTGGAGAACCTGAGGCACAAGTACTACATAAACATTTGCTATTAGTGTTATGACCCATACTGTTAAGATGATTAGCATTTTTGTTAAGGAAACATATAGTTTAGTTATTTTATATTAGTGTTTAGAAATATTTTTATAACTACTTCATCAGGAAATTGTAATATTCTCCATATACAGTTTTTAAATGGATTTAAACATACTGTAATCAAGTGTTTCCCCAGAAAAACATCTCCAGCCAAGAGGATTCATATACAGAAATTCACTTTGTATTAATGCTTTTGTATCAATAAATATTTAGGTACCTGCTATGTGTAAAACAGTATGCTAAGGACACTGGGAATCATGGAACGAATCACATCTGGATCTTGCAGACTAGCAGAGGACACGTGAATGGATGAGGTAGAGAGCAAGAAGTGCAGATAAAATGCTCATAAGGAGCTCACAGGAAGCAGAGTATGTCTCAAGGAATGAAAAAAAATGCTAGAAGGAGCTTTTATATATATATTATATATAGTTTTATTTAAGTTATACAAGTTTCATGTATTTCATATATACAGATTTAGGAACATAGTGATGTTTTCCACCCTACACGCCCTCCCGCTTACACTCCAACCCTTCTTCCTCCTCCCCTTCCCATTCCCGCTCTTAATTTTTACAGAGATCTACTTTCAGTTTACTTAGTGATTGTATATTAACCCTAAACTAAGTAAAAGAGTTCAACAAAGAGTATGAAGAAAAAAAAAAAAAACACTTCCTTAACAGAAGAGACAAGGGCTATAAACAATCATCAAATCTCAAAATGTCCATTTCATTCTAACACATTACATTTTAGGTACTCTATTAGTTACCTTGGATCAGGGAAAACTTACGGTATCTGTCTTTTTGGGACTGGCTTATTTCACTAAGTATAATAGTTTCCAGTTGCATCCATTTTCTTGCAAAAGGATTTCATTTTTTTTTACAGCTAAGTAGTACTCCACAGTGTATATATACCATAATTTTTAATATATTTGAATACAGATACACACTCAAAGGATGAGCAGGACATATATATGTTGAGAAATGAGGCACTGTGTTGTGTGTAAAGGAAAGGGCTTGCTTTGGAGCATGGGGTGTATGCAGGGAAGTAGGATTTTATGATGGTAAAATATGGAGGACCTAGGAGACTATGCAGATTTTTTTTTTTTTTCAGTCTTCAGTAGGGTAGGTGTTTGTTTTTCATTGTGGTGAAATTCACATAACATAAACTGATCATTTTAAAGTGAACAATTCAGTAACGGAACGTTCACAATATCGTGCAACTGCACCTGTATTTTCAAAATATTTCTATCACCTCAAAATAAAAATCCCATATCCAGTTACTGTCTATTCTCCCAGCCCCTTGTAACAACCAGTCTGCTTTCTTTCTTTTTTTAAAAGACTCATTTATTGGGGCTGGCGCTGTGGCATAGTGGGTAAAGCCACTGCTCCACTTCCGACCCAGCTCTCTGCTATGGCCTGGGAACATAATCGAAGATGGCTTAAGTGCTTGGACCCCTGCACCCTCATAGGCGACCTGGAAGAAGCTCCTGGCTCCTGGCTTCAGATCAGTGCAGCTCTGTCTGTTGTGGCCATCTGGGGAGTGAACCAGCAGATGGAAGACCTTTCTTTCTCTTCCTCTGCTTCTCTGTAACTCTGCCTTTCAAATAAAATAAATAAATCTTTAAAAAAATTCATTTATTTGAGAAGCAGAGTTACAGAGAGAGGAGAAACAGAGAGAGCAGTCTTACATACACTGGTTCACGCCTCATATGGCTGCAACAGCTGGAGCTGGGCTGATCTGAAGGTAGCAGCCAGGAGCTTCTTAAAGGGTCTCTCACATGGTTGCAGGGGCCCAAGCACTTGGGCCATCTCCCACTGATTTCCCAGGCCACTAGCAGAGAGCAGGGTCAGAAGAGGAGCAGCTGGGGCATTAACTGGCTTCCATATGGGATGCTGGCACTGTGGCGGAGGCTTAACCCACTATGACACAACACTGGCCCCTTCCAACCTGCTTTCTGTTTCTAAGGAGTTGAGTTTCCTGTAAATCAAATCCTATGGTTGTGACATCTCTTGTCTGGCTTCTCCTACTTAGCATACTGTTCTCTAGGTTTATTCCCATTGTACCATGTGTCAATATGGGATGCAGGTGTTCCAAGCAGTGGTTTAACACAATGTGACCCAACACTTGTCCCTACTTGTGCTATTATTATGAGAGGAGTTTTGAAATCTCTGACTATAACTGTGGTTGTTTTTATTTCTCTTCATCATTGTTTCATATATTTCATATATATTTCATATATTTCGAAGCTGTGTTATTAGATACATGGATGTTTAGAGTTGTTATGTGCTCTTGGTGAATGGCCTCTTCATTATGGAATAACCTTCTCTTTCCCTGGCAATATCTGTTCTGAGATATTTTTACTGTATTAAATAACTATTACAGTTTTCTTTTGACTAGCATCAGCCTTGGTGTGTCTTTTTTTTTTTTTTTTTTTTTTTTTTTTTTTTTTTTTTTGACAGGCAGAGTGGATAGTGAGAGAGAGAGACAGAGAGAAAGGTCTTCCTTTTTGCCGTTGGTTCACCCTCCAATGGCCGCTGTGGCTGGTGCATCTCGCTGATCTGAAGGCAGGAGCCAGGTGCTTCTCCTGGTCTCCCATGCGGGTGCAGGGCCCAAGGACTTGGGCCATCCTCCACTGCCTTCCCGGGCCATAGCAGAGAGCTGGCCTGGAAGAGGGGCAACCAGGATAGAATCCGGCGCCCCAACTGGAACTAGAACTCTGTGTGCCGGCGCCGCAAGGTGGAGGATTAGCCTGTTAAGCCACGGCGTCGGCCTTTGGTGTGTCTTCTTATCCTTTTAATTTAATCTATTTGTGTTTTCATATATGATATTCAGTGTTTTGGGAGACAGTATATAATTAGATCTTTTTTCAATCAAACATGACAAATTATTTGATTGGGGGTGTTTTGACTATTAAATTTAATGTCATTATTGATATGAGTTAATTTCAGCCTGTCATATAACTGTTTGTTTTCTGTTTGTCCTATGTACTCTTTTTTTTATTTGATTTTTTTTCATTTATTAAACTTTTATTTAATGAATATAAATTTCCAAAGTACAGCTTATGGGTTACAATGGCTTCCCCCTCCCATAACTTCCCTCCCGCCCGCAACCCTCCCCTTTCCCGCTCCCTCTCCCCTTCCATTCACATCAAGATTCATTTTCAATTCTCTTTATATACAGAAGATCAGTTTAGTATATATTAAGTAAAGATTTCAACAGTTTGCCCCCACATAGTAACACAAAGTGAAAAAACTGCTTGTTCCCTTTTTCTTCATTTTCTGCTTTGTTTTGAATTAAACATTAGGCTTCTATTTGGTCTCCTTTGTTGGCTTATTAATCATAACTCCTCCCCCTTTTTTTAATTGTTGTTTTAAAGGTTAGGTTTACATATTTATTACAGTCTTTTATCAACTGAATTACACCCCATATTTTCTGTTACTTACAGGATACATCATACAATCATTTACTTCCATGTATTTTTATCAGCCTTTATGATGCAGACAATGTGTTTATACATTGGCTATAAAATCCACAATGAAGTATTACTGTTTTACTTAAATAGTTATATTTTCAACAGACTTAAATTATTTAAAAGTCAGCATATGTTTGCCCCTGTTGTTACTATTTTCAGTGTTTTTCATTCCTGTGTAGATCTATAAATCTAGAAATGTGGAAGAATTTTCCCATGTTTAAAGGGCTTCCTTGAATATTTGGTCATAAATTCTTTTAGCTTTTATTTGTGTCTGAAAGTAATCGTGAATTGCCCTCAGTTTTGAAAGATAATTTGGTGGCGGGGCCAGTGGCTCAACAGGCTAATCCTCTGCCTAGCGGCGCCGGCACACTGGGTTCTAGTCCTGGTCGGGGCGCCGGATTCTGTCCCGGTTGCTCCTTTTCCAGTCCAGCTCTCTGCTGTGGCCTGGGAGTGCAGTGGAGGATGGCCCAAGTCCTTGGGCCCTGCACCCCATGGGAGACCAGGAGAAGCACCTGGCTCCTGCCTTCAGATCAGCGCGGTGCGCCGGCCGCAGCGCACCAGCCGTGGCGGCCGTTGGAGGGTGAACCAACGGCAAAGGAAGACCTTTCTCTCTGTCTGTCTCTCTCACTGTCCACTCTGCCTGTCAAAAAAAAAAAAAAAGAAAAAAGAAAAAAAAAGATAATTTGGTGGGTATAGAATTCTAGGTTGACAGGTTTTATATTCAGTCCTTTAAAGATGTTGCTCTTTTTGCTTGTACTATGTCTGATGAGAAATCTGCTGTCATCTTTACCAGCACCACCTTTATGCTCTTTCAGACATTCCACTTACAAGTATTTAGATTGTTGGAAGTTGTCTATGGTTCATTGGTTCTGTTTTTTTTTATTTTTAAGATTGATTGATTTGAAAGGCAATGACACAGACACAGATCTTCCAGCTACTGGTTTACTTTCCAGTTGGTTACCATCCTGGTCTCCCACATGAGTGGCAGGGGCTCATGTACTTGGGCCATCTTCTGCTTCCTTCCCAGGCACATTAACAGGAAACTGGATTGAAAGCAGAGCACCTGGGACTTGAACCAGGATGGTAACATGAGATTCCAGCATTTCAAGTGGTGGCTTAACCTGCTGTGCTATACACTGGCCCTCTCTTTTTTTTATTTTTAATTCGTATTTCTCTCTGTGGATCATTTTAGTAGGTTTCTACAGCTATTACAAATTCACTTATCTTTTCTTTGCATTGTCCGATCTTCTGTTCTTCACTCTGGTAACAACTAGAGCTGGGCCAGGCTGAAGCCAGGAGCCCAGGACTCCATCCTGGTCTTGCACATGGGTTTCAGGGACCCAAGTACTTGAGCCATCATCTGCTGCCTCAGAATATACACTAATAGGAAGCTGGACTGAAAGCAGAGGAGCAGGACTCAAACCAGGCACTCCAGTATGGAAGTTGGGCATCCCAAGTAGTGACTTAACTGCTACACCAAAGGCCTACCCCAGATGCTGGAAATTTTTGTATTTCTATAAATATGCCTGAATTTTAAGTTGAGATGGAATGAAATTATTTGGACATAGATGAATTTTTTTCAGATTTTATTTTGATTTGTTGGCAAGACTCAAGCAGCTTTTTTTTTTTTTTTTTTTGGACAGGCAGAGTAGACAGTGAGAGAGAGAGACAGGGAGAAAGGTCTTCCTTTAGCATTGGTTCACCCTCCAATGGCCGCTGCGGCCAGCACTGATCCAAAGCCAGGAGCCAGGTGCTTCTCCTGGTCTCCCATGCAGGTGCAGGGCCCAAGCACTTGGGCCATCCTCCACTGCACTCCCGGGCCACAGCAGAGAGCTGGACTAGAAGAGGGGCAACCGGGACTAGAACCCGGTGTGCCGACGTTGCAGGTGGAGGATTAGCCTATTGAGCCGCGCTGCCGGCCTCAAGCAGCATTTTAATATAGGGCTAATTCCTCTATAGAATTAAGATGATTCTTCTGAGTACTCCAATGCATTGATTTGGAAGGTTTTCTAGACAGCCTAGAGGAGATGGCCACTATTCCTGGCCCCCTGTGAGTGTTCAGTATTGCTCTGTCTGATGCTCTGAGATGGTTTGTTCTTTCCTGGACCTTTTACAGTTTCCCCATAGGCGTGCACTGATTAGCACTGTCAAATTATTCAGGAGGACCTTCGACTGATCTCTGAGGTACTCTGTGCAGTTCACTACTTCTCATACTCATCTGGTGAATGCTGGTCATTGTGTTCTCCCATGAGTCACAGCTCCCATGATCTCCTCAACTCAGAGAATCAGTTGGGCCCCTAGCATTCCTCTCCTGGGTCCATGGCCTCTGTGTCCATGGCCTCTGTGTCCTCTCAAGGTAGACAGCTCAGGTAAACTTTGTGTTTTCCCTCTCTGAGGGCACGCTCGCCTTCACTGCTCCATACCCAGTATCTTGAACATGGCTTCTTCATGTTTTGTCTGGCTCTTTCCCCCCTATTGTTTTGGTTGATTCAGGTGGGAGAGCCCATCTGGCCCTTGTTACTGCTCCTTGGCTGGACTTGGAAGTCCCTCAGGGCTCTACTCCTAATAGCCACCTCACATTTTGAGAGGAAAAGTTCCAGAAAGTGTCTGGAGCAACCACTCTGTAAAATGAAACAGGACTGTTGTTGAGTCTGCCTGTTTAATATTTTTCACAAACATTATAAACGTTTGCTGTGAGTAGTGGTTTATAGATTGTTTGGGCCAGACTTCAGAGCTCTGGGGCCTCCTTGAAATGTGCCAGTAACATTTTCAAAGCACAAGGGGCCATTGATAGATTGCAAATCAGTTTTCATTTGCACTTGCTAGTCATTCTGCAAACTTAGTTCGGCTTCTCCTTTGCCATCTGGGTAAAGTTGCAGTTAAGGAAAATTCACTCTCTAAAGATCTTAACAGTACTGGAGCCCCCCAACATAGGGAATTTACTGTGATTTGTGTGATGTGAGGGTTTATTTCTGGAACCCCTTCTAGTCTAACCTCAAAAAGTGTGATGTGATTCTTATTTATTTTATTCTTTAAAATTTCTTTGAAATTAGAAGGGGAAACCCTCTCACTATGTTATTTGCATGCAAAAGAAAAGACCAGCATTTTAGTTACAGCAAGGGAGAGAGCTGGCATAAGGAAACTGAAAATAATCATAGCCTGATTAATGTATTTTAAGCACTTACTATGGGGTGACCAAAGGCAGGTAGGCTAATTTTTATGAATATCAATGATTTTATCTTTAAAACAAGTCTTGTTTAATAACAATTTGTTTTCCCATGTTTAGAAATCAGTCACATATAATGGACAACCAATGCTTTTGGTTAGCAAAATGTATTTATTATTATTTCAGAATCACAATATTTCAGACAAAAACAGAATCTTTGCCTTGCGGTGCCGGCACACCGGGTTCTAGTCCCGGTCTGGGCACCGATCCTGTCCCGGTTGCCCCTCTTCCAGGCCAGCTCTCTGCTGTGGCCAGGGAGTGCAGTGGAGGATGGCCCAAGTGCTTGGGCCCTGCACCCCATGGGAGACCAGGATAAGCACCTGGCTCCTGCCATCGGATCAGCGTGGTGTGCCGGCCGCAGCGCGCCTACAGCGGCGGCCATTGGAGGGTGAACCAACGGCAAAAGGAAGACCTTTCTCTCTGTCTCTCTCTCACTGTCCACTCTGCCTGTCGAAAAAAAAAAAAAAAAAGGCAAAAAAACACAACAGAATCTTTTTTATAAATAACCTGAACAACCTAATTGTAGATGAGTCTATAATCTTCTTTAGTTATTGAAGATAGATTTTTCTTATTGGGCTGTCTGAGGCATGGAAACAGCTAGGAAGTAGTTTGTGGTTTTGTTTTGGAGAGAAATATTCTAAATAATTAAACAAAACCAGGTAGTTCTGCTAAATGCTGAGAGGGGCCGATGGTAAGTATTATAGCATCTCATTGATGGAGGGTCATTGGGCTGAACAGTTGCAGTTGGGATAGGTAGCTTGGACTGAGAAGAGGGTCCTCTGAGCTGGGAAGCGTGGGGGTACAGCACAGTGATGGGAAAGCCAGCTGTGTGGTGACTGCTGTACGGTGAAGACACTGGTAGACAGATGTGTGGTGACTGCTGTACGGTGAAGACACTGGCAGACAGATGTGCGCACAAGAGAGTAGTTGGAAGTTAGGCATAAAGTAAGTTAGGGTCAGATCAAAGATCCGGAGTTCTTTGAATCTGAGTTTCATAGAGATGGCAGTGAAGATGGAAAGAGTTCCTGAAGAGGCCCTGTAACAAGGAGAAAGCCAAAGCCGTGGTGGCCAGATGTGCAGACTGAGAAGGAAGAAGAGTCGGAGGTTTTATCTAGGGCACAAGTGGTACTATCACTACCAACAGGAAAGTCAGAATGGAGAGTTTTGTTTTTTTTTAAAAGATCTATTATTTATTTGAAAGTCAGAATTGCAGAGAGAGGAAAGGAGGGAAAGAGGGAGGGAGGGAGGGAGGGAGGGAGAGAGAGAGAGAGAGAGAGAGAGAAAGGGGATGGAATGATGTGATTGACGTGATTGACGCCAGAGATCCCTGGGGCTTTTTCTAAAAATTCCCAGTTTCTCTCTGTGGCTCCTGACCAGGCAATACTTCCCTGCATTCTTCCTCTACTAGGAGTTGACCTGGCAGGACCAGCTCTGAAGTGTGGAAGAGTATTTGAAGGTTTTAAGGTCACCTGGCTGAATCCCTTCATTGTACTGATAAGCAAATCGAGAGCTTCAGATATTGTGACTTCCCTTAAGGCCACGTAGCTGGGCTGGCCTCTTGATATTATTTTCTGAAATTCTTGCAGTGAAGGTTACTGTGTGCCAACCCTGCTGGCTGGCAAAGCGAGCCCTCCTTTCCCTGCCTTAATTCGATTATCATCAATCAGGTCAGTTTTAGACTTGATTCTTCAAATTGTTTTTCACCTTTCCAACTTGGCATACCTTAGTAGATAAAATAATTCCTTCTGAGTCATCTCGTTTTCCTCTATCTGCACATCTGTTCAGAAACTTTGTGGTAGTACACTAAAAGCAAAATTACAATTTCATCGAAAGCTCTTAATTGGCTTTATTTTGCGATTCTTGAGTTGGCCACAATTCATCCCTGAAAGTAGAGCTAGTGTTCCATGGAACATAGCACAGGAAGTTGGGTTTTATAAAGGCCAAAGGAGGCAGAAACAGAACGAAATGTGGATTGGTCATTTCAGAGTTATTTTCTTTGTAAGGTGGGAACAGAGAGACAGCACAACATCAAAACAGTTGATTAGTTCACATCAGATTGCTTCAGGTTGCTTTTTATAAGGATTTAATGTGGAAGGAACTACTAGGTCATGCTGACTGGCCCGTTCGGGAAGTTTGGCTGTCTGTCATTCTCCTGATTTCTGGGAAGGTCAGATAATAACCTAGTTTCAGTTTGGCGAAGTGAAACTCTAGCATGGGTGACCACTTTTTGGTTTTTACCTTGGGCTGTTGGAGTGCAGGAGCTTGGTTCAGAACAATGGCCTCCTCTAATTTTTATTTAACAATGCCAGAGCTGGGCTGTCTGAGGGGAAAGGGAAGGATCAACAGTAATTTAAGCCCAGGGTGAGGAAGCTTACTGGAAGTCTTGTCCACAATTTTTTTCTAGTTTTTTTTTCTTCTTCTTTTAAATAGAGAACTATACAGTACACGAACATTATCTACAGTCACTCTGCTGTGCAGAACCCCAGAACGCCTTACTTCTATGTAGCTATAATCTCAAACCTGTCAATCAACCTTTCCCTATCCCTCCTCCCCCACTTCCCTCCCCAGCCTCTGGTAACCACTATACTTTTAACTTACGGGATCACCTATTTTAAAGACACCATATATGAGTGAGAACACGTGATAGTCATCTCTCTGTGCTTGTATAATGACCTCCAGTTCCACCCATATTGCAGACCAGATTTCACCTTTTTATGGCCGAGTAATACTCTATTGTGCAGATTCTGTAACATGAAGATCAAAGATGTGTGGTGTTCAGGAGAGGAACTGCTTCCTTTTTTGCCCCTGCGAATGGGATTTGTGTGTGACTGCTACCCTGCCTGAGGAGAATGAGAGAAGAGAATGCGATCATGCCAATGATCTGATTCAGCGAACTGAATTGTTGTTTTAGTATCTCACTGGGTCTTAGCTGGAAACTGGGGAGACTGGTTTCTCCTTTCCTTGGCCTTTACTTTCACCTTACCGCGTGGGGCTCCCTTTCATTTTCCCTCTTCTGCCTCCTTAACGTCTCGCGCTTTCTCTTCCGAGTTACCGCCCCCAAAGGCTTCCTCCACTTGCCCCTCATTGATTTAGGCAGTGTCAAACCGCAAGCACCCAGTCCGCAGCTCCTCTGGGCTTCTCAGTCCTAAGAGCGCGGGGGCGGGGCGGGGCGGGGCTGAGCAACCCGAGGCCCCGCCTCTCCATGTGGGCGGTGGTGATTGGTAGGGGCGGGGCTTTCAGGGGGCGGGGCTCGGCGGTTGAGCCCCGGCGGGGAGCTCGACGGGCGCCGCTGGCGGCTGGCGGCGCGGCGCCGAGTTCCGCGAAGTGTGGCGTAGCTGTGGCTGCGCTTCTCCTTCGCCACGCGCCGGGGGTGGGTCCCCGAAGGTAAGCGCGTGGTCAGCGAAGCCCCCGCGGGGAACTCGGCTGGGGAGACGTGGGCGCCGCACGGGCCAGGTGGAGGGACACAGCCGAGGCAGGTGTGGTTTGCAGGGCGGGGGCGGTGCCACTTCCGCGGCGAGTGCGTGAAGGGGCGGGCGGGTGGGGGACCCCCGCGGGAACCGCCCGGAGACCACCGGGCGGTGCTAGCTCTCGGCCGCACGTGTTCCGTTCACTTGGTCCGGGACCGAAAAGCTCTGAGTTGTTCCACATGCCCCCTCCCTGAATCGCGAGAAGCCTCAGCTAGTGAAGTTCTTGTGTTCTTTAAAATCTATTTCTAGCTCAGAGGTAAGGACTGGGTGGGAAAGTCGATGGTGAGCTTGCGGTGCGGTTTTGTTTTGACTTGGTGTGACTCAGTTTGCTAGAAGGGCGCAGCCAGGAATGGGGACTGTTACTTAAACCAGGACGCCGGGTCTGTGTAGAGGGATTGTCGTGGACTTGGAGCGCCCAGGCTTTCGAGGCCAGAATGCTTGGGTTTGAATGTACCTATCGACGGGAAACGGGCCATTTTGCTGAACTTTTCTGTGTCCTCAGTTTTTGCATATGTAAAATGGGGATAATGATAGTTGCAGCTTTATAGGGTTGTTGTGAAAATTGAGTTAATGCCTAGTGCCTGGCTGCTTGCTTTATTATGCGTTCACGTGGGTGTTAATCTTCAAAGTTGTCATAATCAGAAGACCTGATCGTATTTACTCAGGCCTGGTGCTAGAAATACGTGGGGATTCCTCTGGAACGGTTTTCGTAGACTAGCCCTGCAAGAAAAGGGGTCGGTAGTTTTCTCTCCCGCTAGAGATGTTACCGGCTACATCCACCCTGTTCCAAATCAAGTCCACTCAAATGGTAAAGAAACCTGAGGCTTGAAGGCCGTCCTAAAAGAAGGCTAGGAAAAAAGGCAACATCTTCAGAGGCAGTGTAGCCTCATTTCAAGAACTAGGTTCAGGTAGGTTTGTTTAAAAGCAGTCATGTCAAAAGTGCTCTCCTATGTAAACACGAACCTCAGAACAACCACTTGCCAGTAGAATCTCAGAACTGAAAGGGAGCTGTGAAATCAGACTCTGTTGGTCTTAACAGATAAGGATGAAGCCAAAGACCCAAAACCAATAAATGGCAGAGCTTAGACTAGAATTCAGCTTTGCTGATCAACAGGTTAGAAAATCAAAAGCTGATATTGCTTCTAGTTTTGATGATGGTTGCTGTTTTTATGGTACTGTGAATTTTTTTTTCTCTCAGCAGCATCTTGCTTGGTAGCTTAATTGCATGATTCATAATCATTCTCCAGCACCTTTGATTTAAATCATAAGTCTCAGAGTTGCTACACCAATTATTGCTTTGAGAACAAGATGATTGTCTTCTTAAGCATTGTACAAACATGTTCTAACAGGGCTTTGGTTTTGTTGTTTTTAAAATGCAGCCCTATTCTCCTATTAGGGAGCGTAAGTAGTCTGTATTAAACAAATTGACCCACTTGGCAGTTTGTCATCAATGTGTTAGTGGGGAAATTTTCTAGATTGAATAGGCTAGAGTCAGGAAGTGGAACCCTGAATGCTAAGCCAAGGAAACAGGCCTGGGTCCTGAAGAAGTATGTTGCAATGTTGCTGCTAACTTCAAACACATTATGGAGTGAAATTATTTTGAGATAGTGGGGTGTTGGTTGCTGACTCCTCCCTAGCTCTTTGCAGAGCTCACTCCCTCCCCTCTGGGTATTTGTTCAGATGTTACTTTCCTACTTAAAATTGCATACAACCCCACACTTCCTATAATGTTTTGTTCTATTGTCTCCTCCCCCTATTTTTTCTGTTTCTCCTGGTTACCCAGGAATAAAGACCTTGAGGCAGTTGTTAATTCCTCTTTCTGGCTTGCAACCTGTGTGTGAATAGCTATCAGTTTATTTCATTGTCAGTGTTTTTTTTTTTTGTAAACCTGCCATTCATATTGTTGCCAAGGGTCCCTGTTTACTTATGACCCTTCATGTCATTCATTTTTTAAAAAATGTTTTATTTATTTATTCAAAAGAGTTAGAGAGAGAATCCTCTTCTTTCCACTGGTTCACACCCCAGGTGGCCAAGTGGTTGGGGCTGGGCCAGGCTGAAGCCAAGAACTCCATTCTGGTCTGCAACTCTGGTCTCCCACATGGGTGGCAGGGACCCAAGCACTTGGGCTATCTTCCACTGCTTTTCCCAGGCCATCAGCAGAGAGCTGGATTGGAAGTGGAGCAGCCGGAACAAGAACCAGGGCCAGTATGGGATGCCAGCATTTCAGACGGCAGCCTTACCCATTGTGCCACAATGCCAGCCCCTCAGTTCTGTTGTCAAAGGCCCTCACATTCTCATCTGCAGAATGAGATCCAGAGTGAGAATCTTGGCATTCAGAGTTGCCTACAATATGGTCTCAAACCCACTTCTGTACCTGTATCTCCTATAGATAAAAAACAATGATTTCCAGTTTAGGCATGTAAATATGTAAGTCAGATCTAGCTTTATTGGTAATGACCTGTGATCCTAAGATGAGTGTTGCTTCATGACAGTTTCTCTTTCTGTTGAATGAACTATTCTTTCTCTGCACGTGAGCAGACAAACTGGGTAACGGCTATTGCTATTCCTCGTTTGTACTGAGGACTTCTGCTACCTTTTCTGTTTTGAATACTCTTCCTTCCAACCTTCCTCACATACCAGCACCCTAAATATCTAGATATGTTCGATGGGAAGTGATTGTTTGCTCCTTTAAAGATTTGTTTATTTTGAAAGGCAGAGTGATAGAGACAGATCTTCCATATGCTGGTTCACTCCCCCAACTGGCTGCAACAGCTGGGACTGGGCCAGTCTATAGCTAGGAAATGTGGTTCACAAGGGCCCAAGCACTTGGACCATCCTCCACTGCCTTACCAGGTGTGTTATCCAGGAGCTGGGTCAGAAGCACAGCAGCTCTCTGATATTAGGTATGTCGGCTGCCAGCATTACAAGTGGCCCCTTAACCTGCTGAGCTACAGCAGTGGCCAGGAAGGTGGGTTTTCTTTCCTCAGAGTCCTGGTGACTTTCTTAGAGAATTTCTCATAGTCTGCTTTGAAGTGTGGTTCTTTGGGCATTTTTCATTAGTTTATTTGCTGCATGTAAGCTACTGGAGGACAAGAAGCATGCACACAGATGTTCTATTTAAAGGAAAAATAAGACCCACACCCACTTTTTTTAAATTAATTTTTAAAGATTTTATTTGAGAAGCAAAGAAAGAGACAGAGAGCTCCCATCACTCCCCAAATGCCAACAGGGCCTGAAGTGAAAGCTGGAAACTCAGTCCACATCTCCCTCATCAGTGTGCAGGGACCCAGCTGCTTGAGCCATCACACTGCCTCCCAGGGAAGCACTAGCAGGAAGCTGGAGTCAGGAGCCAGAGCCAAGTGTAGAGCCCAGACACTTTGATACTTTTTTTTTTTTAAGATTTATTTATTTATTTGAAAGTCAGAGTTAGAGAGAAAAGGAGAGGCAGAGAAAGAGAGACAGAGAGAGAGAGAGAGAGAGAGAGAGAGGTCTTCCATCTGCTGGTTAACTCCCCAGTTGGCTGCAACATCTGAAGCTGCGCCGATCCGAAGGCAGGAGCCAAGAACTTCTTCCGGGTCTCCGTGTGGTTGCAGGGGCCCATGCTCTTGGGCCATCTTGTACTGCTTTCCCAAGCTGTAGCAGAGAGCTGGAAGTAGAGCAGCTGGGACTTGAACTGGTGCCCTAAGGGATGCTGGCACTGCAGGTGGAGGCTCTACCTGCCATGCCACGGAGCCGGCCCCAACACGTTTTAGCTACTAGACCAATCATCTAACCCTTACCTACTTTTTATATAAAAGATCTCAAAGTTCCATCTGATAGGCCTCTAAGCCATTAAAGATTGAGCTTCAACAATTATTTCTACAGTAAGGACAAATAAGTGGGGGAAATTCAGTACTAAAGAAAAAGATCCAAATGAAGACATTGAGATCTGGATTCACAGAAGGGAACAGGAGTGGAGAAAGCAACATAACCAACACCCATGTTGATAGGCAGATGTTCAAACAAATATACAAACTCAGGAAACCATTAGGACAAGAGATTTTTACGGAGCAACATCTGCAGCTTTGGTTTTTCTTGTGGAATATTATTCATACACTGTTTTGTTTTTGTATCTCTGGGTACACATACTGTTTCTGTGCTGGGCAGACCTGAACGTTCATTTCCTCTCTAGTGTGCAGAAAGTAATTTACCATCTTTCTTTTAATTCTTTAGCCTAAAAGCTGTTCATAGCTCTTTTTAAATTTGTTTTCCTGGGACTATGGAGAAGATATGTGCCAGAAGCTTCTAGTTTTTCAGAGAAAAGTAGTGAAAATAGGATAGTTGGGTTTGTCTTTTCTTGAAGCTTATAGTTTTATTAAGTTTGCTGCCAGCATTTGATTGAACACATTTTGATTTATTTTATTTTACCAACATTTCTTTGCATATATTCTGATTGAGTCAGTGTTTGATTTTGTGACTCTTTTAGATTAAAAGTTGACTCAAGTACTTGTATAGATGTTTCTGCCATCTGAGTTTATCTTTTTCTCCTTTTGCCTCCCAGACAGCAACTGGGGTTTTCCAATTCTAGGGTATGCATTAATCTAGTTCATTTTCTTTGGTCTTGATTTTGAGTACTTAACAAATATAGATCTAAATTTGTTTTCCCATTCCTGGGATGAAGCTACAGTTTCTATGGATGGGAAAGAGTTGACAGGAAAAATATACATAAAGGTCCTAAGTTTTTGAAATATTAAAAACTTCAAGATAAATTGGTGCAGATTTTGTTTCTATGTTTTGTAGCCCATATCAGGTCAGAATTTTAAATGAATGTACAAGAGTTTAGGTATTATAATCTAAATATGTAATTAGTTATAATACATGTGCTTTGGGAATTTTCTTTTAATATGCTACCCAATAAAGTTTTAACTGTCTAAAGAATTTGAAAGGAAATATTTGCTTTGGAGTAGAATTTCCTGTATCACACTGTATAAGCATCAACATTTGTCTTGAGTTCTCTTTGTTTTTAAAATGCCTTCTGTCAAGGGTGTGGTCAGATAGAATCATTCACAGAGATAATAAGAGCTGGGCACAGACTGATGATATATTCTCAGCACAGTGATAAGCACTGTGTAAGTATCTGTTAAGTAAGTCAATATGTATTTATACAGAGGGCTTTCTTAAGATATCATAGCACATTAATACATGTGATGATGAGAGTGATCCAGTGATGTGGGAGAAATTGATGAGTCAGGAGACCCGGAGGGGGCTGGTTACCTTGAGGACCTCACTAGCACCCTTTGACAAGTTGGGTGTTTCGAAGTGTGTCTGTCTACCTGTTGAAAAAATAGTTGAAACATAAAATTTCATTAGGTCTACTAAGTGCATGGCAGTGATTCTGTTTGTCATAGTTCCTATTCCCTAGTTGAAGAAGCTCTCAATAAACAAGCAAAATGCAGTCCTAGATGCAATCCATAAATGCTAAACTGGAAACAAATAAGATAGTGATGAAAGATTAACTTGGGGAGAGGGGGCACTTTAGTGAGGATGGCTGTGAAGGTTTGTCCCAAGAAGTGACATTTGGACAAAGGCCTGCATGTGAATAGTTGAGCATTCCAGACTGGGGGCCACAGGTACAAGAGGCTGAGAAACTAGCCAGGAAGAAGGTAGTTCTGTTGGGAGGCTGGTGAACCGAGGGGAGGGAGGCAGAGGTTAGGTCTTGTGGGGGATTGTAAGTGGTCAGCAATAATTCAGAGTTTGGATTTTATCCCAAAGGCTGTAGGAAGTCATGGAAAGAGTTGAAGCAGGGAGTGAAATTATCAGATTTACGATGGTAAAAGCCAACACTCTTGCTACTGGAGAAAGAATTGGAGAGTGGATAGAATGGAAGCAGAAATGGCAGGTTCTCCCAAGAAGCCCTGAGAGATGTGATGGTGATTGTTGTTGTGATTTTGTTGTGTGTGTGTGCGCGCACCTCCTCCAAATTCTTCCAACCTCCTCAAATCCAACTTTCACCACAGTTCCCTCCCTCTGCCAATGGTCACGATTCTCCCAGAGTCATCCCGGGGTGGGGGTGGGGGGTACCATGTTCACATCTGTCTGCAACATGTGCTGGGTGCATGCACTGAATGGAGACACTTGGGAAGCTGGAAATAGGGCAGGTATGTGGTAAATGGAATCTAAGGTCTTGAGTGACCTTGGGCCATTTTGCCACAATGCTGGCCTCAAGATTAAGGCTTTTTAAAAGCATAGTTTCCCTTCATTGTGCCCAACCTTTTGTCCACTGTATGCTAATTACTGTCTGAAGCTTGCCCATCTTTGTTTCATGGCAGTCAAAAATTTTTTTATAAAAAGGACAAAATATTCTTCTGCTTTTACCTCTAAAAATGGAGGGTTCCTGAACCCCATTTCCTTTTCAAATCATATAGCCTGTTTGATAAGGACTAGTTAAACCCACCCAGATTAGAAGGTAGATACACTTGTAAGTATCATTAACCACTCTTTACTAACAGCGGACAGGACTCACACACCAAGGAAAAAGAATAAGAACAGGCCTGTCGCAAAGGAAGGAAAGAGGTCTACAAGTTTTCTTCAACAGGGGCACAGGATTGGGTACTCACCTAGGAACTCTAGTACCAACAGGAGGAGCTGACAGGGCTGGTGAAGGGAGATAACAAAGGAGAATCCATGTAGGTAAGATGCAAAACTATAGAACTTCTAAAAAAATAACTAGAAGGAAATCTAGATGACCTTGGGTATGACAATGACCTTGCAGATGCAACCAAAGAATCTTACCAAAGGCAAGATCCATGAAAGAATACCAAGAATGACAAGAGAAGTCGCAGACTAGGAGAAAATATTTGCAGAACACATGTCCCATAAGGGACTGTTTGCCAAAATATACAAAGAACCTTAAAACTTAATGGTGAGAAAACAACCAGCTTTTTAAAATGAGCCAAAGACTATAACAGACACCCTGCCAAAGAAATGTTCAGGTGGCAAATACGCATATGAAAAGATGCTCCACTATGGAAATGCAAATTAAAACGAAGAGATGGGCCACACATCTACTAGAACAGCCCAAATCTAGAATGCTGACAACACCAAAGCAGGTGAGGACAGGGAGTAACGGAACTCTCATTCTTTGTTGGTGGGAATGAAAAATGGTACAGTCACTTTGGAAGACAGTTTGGCAGTTTATTACAATACCAGATAGATTCTTACCATGTGATGTAGCAATTATAATCCTTGGTATTTACACAAGGACTTAAGAACATATACATACAAAAACCTCCACCTGGATGTTAACAGCAGCTTTATTCATAATTACCAAAGCTTGGACACAACCAGGATGTCCTTCTGTAGGTGAATGGACAAACTATGCTACATTCAGATAATGGAGTATTTCAGTGCTAAAAAGAAATGAGCTAGCAAGTCAAGAAAAGACTTGGGGAACCTTACATGCATTTTACTAAGTGAAAGAAGCCAAGCTACAACATACAAGGCAAAAGTACAGAGGCAATAAAAAGTTCAGTGGCTATTTTATACCTAATTTTTAATTCTTAAACCAGGACTGCTTTGTGATTACAAAATGAGGGAAAAACCAGAGAGGGTGGAGTGCAGACAGGATGAAGGGGTGATCAAGCAGAACACAGGATTTTTCAGGCAGTGAAAACATGCTGTACGATATGGTAATGGTGGATACGTGTCATCATACACTTGTCAAGACGCACAGAACCTACACCACTAAGACAAAGTCCTAGAATAAACTAGACTTTGGGTGATTAACAACTGCAACAAAGGTACCACTAAGGTGGTGGATGATGCTGATCACCAGAGTGGCTGTGAGGACAGGATATAAATAAGGGAAATTTCTGTGCCTTCCTCTTAATTTGGCTGTAAACCTAAAATTACTCTTTTAAAAAAAGCTTTGCCGGCGCCACAGCTCACTAGGCTAATCCTCTGCCTGCAACGCCGGCACCCTGGGTTCTAGACCCGGTTGGGGCGCCAGATTCTGTCCTGGTTGCTCCTCTTCCAGTCCAGCTCTCTGCTATGGCCTGGGAAGGCAGTGGAGGATGGCCCAAATGCTTGGGCCCTGCACCCACATGGGAGACCAGGAAGAAGCACCTGGCTCCTGGTTTCGGATTGGCACAGCATGCCCGCCACAACACACCGGCCACAACGCACCGGCCATAGCGGCTACTTGGGGGGTGAACCAATGGAAAAAGGAAGACCTTTCTCTCTGTCTCTCTCTCTCACTGTCTAACTCTGCCTGTCAAAAAAACAAAACAAAAAAAAACTTTAAAGACAAAGCAAAACATGCACATACCCTAGGCATAGTAGACTGGATGGAAACTGGTTAGGAAACGAGGGCCTGACCCAGGAAATAGGAATTGGGTGTGGGGAACGATCCCTGAGAAGAGAATAGGCCGAGAAATTAGACTTCCTGGAAAATTCTAACTCCAAATGTGGTTACTTTACTGGAAGTCCACTGTCATCATATATAATCTGTATCTGTTTATTCCTCCTCTCAGGATAGTAGCTCCAAACACATCTGAAATGTTTCAGCAGGAACAAAGCACATCTTTGTCCAATCTGTAAATTAGGTGCACTGCTGATGAGATTAAAAGTCCAGCAGGATCTGCCAATGAAAGACACAAAGTAACCCTCCCCTCCCTCAAACACACCACAGGCTGAATCAGTTACAACCTTTCCTGTTTTCCTTCTTCACTAATATATCCTTCCTGATTCCCACTCCACCCTCTCACTGGTTTTTTCCCTCATTTTGTAATCCCAAAGCAGTCCTGATTTTTCCTAGGTTTCTCACATCTCTTATTTGAGGCATCTTGATTTTTTTAAAAAAGTGATCCAGGAATTAAACATTTGTATAATAGCCACTGCTGGTCCTAACACAATAGAGAACAGTATGCATCCAAACATTTGAGATGAGTGACCAAGAATCTCAACAAAAGTCACAGGAGCCTGTTAATTCCATTTTATTAAACAGAGGACTGAATGAGGCAGAAATAACCACTGCCAGCTTCCTGTTTTCCATGCTAGAATCAAAACCACCAGGGTAAGCAGGAAGGCCCTAAACTGACCTCAGTGCTAACATGTCCTCCACTTGGTTCAGACTGGCCAGGGTGGGGATGGCCATGATGGCTGGCAAGGCCATATATTATAAGCAATATTTGCATCAACAAAGTTTTCTTTAAGATTTATTTATTTATTTATTTGAAAGCGTTACAGAGAGCAGGGGAGAGATGGAGAAAGATTTTCCAGCTTCTGGTTCACTCCCCAAATAGCCACAACATCCAGGACTGGACCAGGCCGAAGCCAGGAGCCTGGAACTACATCTGGGTCTCTGCCACGTGGGTGCCAGGAGCCCAAGTACTTGGGCTAGCTTCTGTTCTTTTTCCTAGGCACATTGGCAGGGAGCTGGATCAGAAGTAGAGCAGCCAGGACTTGAACTGGAGTTTATAGGGGATTCTGGCTTTGCAGGCAGTGCCATCAACATCATTTTAACTTAAGAATTTGGACAGTTTAAACCGTATTGCTGGGGGCCAGTGCTGTGGCGCAGCAGGTTAATGCCCTGGCCTGAAGCACTGGCATCCCATATGGGTGCTGGTTCTAGTCCCGGCTGCTCCTCTTCTGATCCAGCTCTCTGCTGTGGCCTGGGAAAGTGGTAGAAGATGGCCCAAGTCCTTGGGCCCCCGCACCCGTGTGGGAGACCAGGAGAAGCTCCTGGCTCCTGGTTTTGGATCGGTGCAGCTCTGGCCGTTGCAGCCATCTGGGGAGTGAACCAGTGGGTGGAAGGCCTCTCTCTCTCTGTCTCTGCCTTTCTCTGCAACTCTGTCTTTCAAATAAATAAAATAAATCTTAAAAAAAAAAAAGTATTGCTACTTTTTTTTTACAATCTCAAAATTTTAAGTCAGTGAATGCTTTTTGTGAACCAGTGGGTGGAGGATCTCTCACTGTCTGCCTCTGTGATTCTTTCAAATGAATAAATCTTTTAAAAAATGAACTTCCTCCTCCTTTTCTAAAAAAACCGTACCCTTAGCAGCATTCTTTCTTGTGTCCTCTGTATTTCATAAATCAGCCCTCTGTTGTCTTTGAGATTCAGCCAGCACTCAGACCTGCTCTGTCCCAGACTCTTGGTTAGATGTTTATGTGTCATGTGTCAAGGGGACAGCAGGGGCCACCCCGACACACTGCTGCCCAAATCCTGACCGCTCCCGTGGCAGTCAGAAACGGCTTTGTCTGCTCACAGCTTGCTTTATGTATCCTGACTGCTTAGTGCACACCTGCTGCACTAAGAGCTCTATCTCTCCGTGGACGATTCAGAAGAGCCTGCATGCAGCAATAGCATAAGACTTCGCAGTACTGAGCGCATGAGCGGGGCTCTGTGGTCAGAGCTGTGTTCCTGTCAGTGCTGGCACCCACAGCCGCATAATGGTGTGGAAGTACTCCTTAACGCCTAGGTTGCTTCGTGTGTAACATGGGGATAATGATACTTAGCTCAGAAGTTGCTGTGGGGATTCAGTGATGTGTGTTAGATATGAGTGCTTCACACAGTCGTGGCATTAGTACTCAATAGATGTTAGCTTCACAGTGCCAGCACTGTTGCAATCTTGGGCTAGATAATTTTTTGTTGCTGAGACCGTCCTGAGCATTGTAAATACTTAGCATCATCCCTGACCCTTCCCCTCCAAGTGTGACAACTAAAAAATATCTCCAGATACTGCGAGGGGCCCAGATTACCCCCAGCATAAGAACCATTGTATCGTATTTGCTGTTACAGTACACTTACAAATTCCCTGACCCATGATGTAGCTGGCCTCTGAAAGTTCTGCTCTCATCTGACTGTTTTCTTTCTCTTGTTGGATTAGTCTGAATTGATTCATGAGCTGGATAGTTCAGTTAGTTCTTCCATTCTGGTTTAGCGTCTCATGAACTTAGTCCCATTGGAGCCCTGTGAAATCTCCACCCTCCCCCACCCCTGCCCTGGGCAAGCCAGCTGCCTTTGCGAATACACCTGCAGGAGCATCTTCTGCCTCTCCATAGACTGCAGACAGACCCTTTCCCTGATTTGTTTTGGAAGAGCCCTGAATACTTATGTACCATCCCGGAAGTTTCAGCTTTTATTCCTATGTGAGCAACATCACTTTCTGTTCTTTATTTCTTAGTTGTGGGGCTTTTATGTCAATCTGTTTTCATCTGTTTCACTTGACTGCCTAGCTAGAGGATGATTTTTGCAGAATTTTAATTGTTTCAGTTTTATAGAATAGATATGCATGAAATTTATTATAATAGCAGGGTTGCTCTTTATAATTTAACTTTTAACCCCTTAAAAATAAATTTATGGACCGCCTTCATTGGTTCCCAGAGGACTCTAGAGCATATACCTGCTGTGGAGACCATATGGTGTAATGGATGGGAGACCTGAAGGCAGACCACCTGGGTTCAAATCCTGACTCTACAGCCCTTGGGTAGGTTTCTGCAACTTTAAATACAGTAAGTTGTGATCCTCCTAAATCCAGCTCTCTCCCTTTATTGTTTGAAGTTAGCAACCACCAAACAACAAGGCAAAGGATATATCCTTTTTTCTTTTTAAAAATGTATTTGTTTGAGACAGCCAGGCAAAGATCCCATCCATTGGGTCACTCTCCAAATATAAACAATGGCCAGGGCAGGGCTAGGACCAACACTGAGAGCTGGGAACACCATCCATGGATCCCACTGAATGTCAGGGACCCAAACACTTGAGCTATCCCTTGCTGCCTCATTAGCAAGAACCTGGATCAGAAGCAGAGGTGGAACTGGAGCCCAGATGCTCCTGTATGGGATCCAGATATCCCATGCTGCGGCTTATTCTATTGAGCCACACACCTGCCACCTCCACTCCCACTTTATCTTTTGATCCTTAGATTCTCCTCAGTTTCTTCTCAGTAGTGGCTATTACAAGGACCAACCAGATTAGCCTGTGTAAAGCCCAGTCTGATTTATACAAAGCTTAGCCACTAAATATTAAACAAATAAACACGTAGAGATTTTGGAGTTGGAGAGATGTGGATTTGAATCCTAGCTCAGTTGTCTATTAGTTGGGATACTACATGAGCACACGATTTAATCTCTGTTTTTATTCACGGCCATACTCATTGCCAGCCTGTGATTGGGCTTCTTTTTCCAGACTCAGTTCGAGGAAATTGGTGTGATCTCTTTCAAATTTCCACATCATACTTGCCTGGGTTTGTTTTTATCTAGGCTGAATATATGAGAGTACTTAAAAAGTTGTGGAAATGCAGTTTTAAAGTCAGTTTATTCTGTTGCAAAACAATTTTTTAAAGATTTATTTATTTATTTATTTATTTGAGAGGTAAGAGTTATAGACAGTGAGAGGGAGAGACAGAGAGAAAGGTCTTCCATCTGCTGGTTCACTCGGCAAACGGCCGCAACCACAGGAGCTATGGTGATCTGAAGCCAGGAGCCAGCTGCTTCCTCCCAGTCTCCCACATGGGTGCAGGGACCCAAGGACTTGGGCCATCTTTTACTGCTTTCCCAGTCCATAGCAGAGAGCTGGATCAGAAGAGGAGCAGCCGGGACTAGAACCGGCAGGCAAATGAGATGCCAGCCCTGCAGGTGGAGGATTAACCTACTGCGCCACAGCGCCAGCCCCTCAAAATAATTTTTGAAATCCTTGTAAATGAGGGGCATTCATAAAGTGCACGGAAAATGCATAGTATGAAAAATTTTGCATAGATTTCAATTTTTTGGTACCAAAATAGACTGGACTGTTTTTTTTTGTTTGTTTTTTGTTTTTTGGGTTTTTTTTTAGATTTTTAAAATTTATTAGAGGTAGAGTTACAGAGAGAGGAAGAGAGAGAGTCTTCCATCTGCTGGTTCGTTCCCCAAATGGCTACAACCACTAGGATCCCATCGGAGCTGGGCCAATCCCAAGCCAGGGGCCAGGAGCTTCTGCAGGGTCTCCCATGTGGGGCAGGGACCCAAGCACTTGGGCCATCTTCTACTGCTTTCCTAGGCCATAAACAGAGAGCTGGATCTGAAGAGGAGCAGCTGGGACACTAACTGTTGCCCATATGGGATGCAGGCACCACAGATGGAGGCTTAGCCTACTGTGCCACAGCACCAGCCCCTGGACTTAACTTTATGTTTCCCACAAAATTTTGAAGTACCTTGTATATGACTGGCTGTGCTGTTTTCTTTCTCTGCTAACATCATACTCAATGCAGTTTTTTTGTTTGTTTGTTTGTTTTTGACAGGTAGAGTTAGAGAGAGAGACAGAGAGAAAGGTCTTCCTTCCGTTGGTTCACTCCCCAAATGGCCGCAACTGCCAGTGCTGCGCCGATCCGAAGCCAGGAGCCAGGTGCTTCTCCTGGTCTCCCATGGGGTGCAGGGCTCAAGCACTTGGGCCATCCTCCACTGCCCTCCTGGGCCACAGCAGAGAGCTGGCCTGGAAGAGGAGCGACCGGGACCAGAACCCGGGGTGCCGGCGCCGCAGGCGGAGGACTAGCCAAGTGAGCCACAGTGCTGGCCCCTCAACACAGTTATTAAAAGATGTATTTATTGGGACTGGCCCTGTGGCACAGTGTGTTAAAGCCCTGGCCTGCAGTGCTGCCATCCCGTATGGATACCGATTCAAGTCCCAGCTGAGCCACTTCTGATCCAGCTCTCTGCTGTAGCCTGGGAAGGCAGTGGAAGATGGCCCAAGTCCTTGGGCCCCTGCACCCATGTGGGAGACCCAGAGGAAGCTCCTGGCTCCTGGTTCCTGGCTTTGGATCAGTGCAGCTCCAGCCATTGTGGCCAACTGGGGAGTGAACGAACGGAAGGAAGACCTTTTTCTCTGTCTCTTCCTCTCACTGTCTGTAACTCTACCTCTCAAATAAATAAATAAAATCTTTAAAAAAAAAAAAGAAATGTGTAATAGCTGAGGCTCAAACCAGGTATTCCAATATGCGATGCAGGTGTCCCAAGTGGTAGGTTAACCAACCCCCTGCACCACAATGCCTGCCCCAACACATTTTTTTTTTAAGATTTACTTATTTATTTGAAAGTCAGAGTTACAGAGAGAGAGAGAGAGAGAGATCTTTCATCTGCTGGTTCACTCCCCAATTGGCCACAATAGCCAGTGGTAGTCCACGCTGAAGCCAGGAGTCAGGCCCTTCATCTGGGTCTCCCACATGGGTGGTAGGGGCCCAAACACTTGGGCCATCTTCTGCTGCTTGTTCCCGGCCATTAGTAGGGAGCTGGATTAGAAGTGAGCAGCCAGGACTTAAAACTGTTGCCCATGTGGGATGCTGGCATCACAGGTGGCCCCTTTACTTTACCCAGTACACCACAGTACCACAGTGCTTGTCAGTTTTCCCTCTTGGAATATTTCTTGAAGGTGGAATTTTCTATTTTCTTTTATTGCCTAGTGCGTGACAGGCTTAGTGAAGGAAGAAAAATGAAGTTAAATTGTTATGCATTAGGTCTGATTTTCCTGCCACCTGTACAGTGCTAGATCTTTCATTGTATTTCGACTTCTTAAAACAGCCATATGAAGTCAATGTCGTTAGCTCCATTTTCTAGACTGGAAACCAGGGCTCAGATAGTTTAAACTTGTCTGAGGGCTCATGGTTGAGAATTACAGCAGAGTTGTAGTTACAAGAGAGGCGACTGCCTGTTAAGAGCTATGACTTTATAGAGAGAGGAACACAGCAACTGCCAAGTCACTACTGGATGAGAAAATACATAGGCTGATCCCTCTCTTCCTGCCCCACAGCCTGCCTATGCCTTTCTTGTTCTAAAATCAACCAGTAGTTCAAGGAAAAGGGAGCTGTAGGGTGCACGCAGGTCAGTGTTCTGGGGTACAGAATGGCTTGTAGACAGATTTATAAAGGCAAATAGAGGCCAGCGCTGTGGCTCAATAGGTTAATCCTCCACCTGCGGCGTCGGCACACCGGGTTCTAGTTCCGGTCGGGGCGCTGGAGTCTGTCCCGGTTGCCCCTCTTCCAGGCCAGCTCTCTGCTGTGGCCCGGGAGTGCAGAGGAGGATGGTACAAGTGCTTGGGCCCTGCACCCCATGGGAGACCAGGAGAAACACCTGGCTCCTGCCTTCAGATCAGCGCGGTGCGCCGACTGCAGCAGCCATTGGAGGGACTGGACCTGTGGCACAGTGTGTTAAAGCCCTGGCCTGCAGTGCTGCCATCCCATATGGGTACCGATTCAAGTCCCAGCTGAGCCACTTCTGATCCAGCTCTCTGCTGTGGCCTGGGAAGGCAGTGGAAGATGGCCCAAGTCCTTGGGCCCCTGCACCCACGTGGGAGACCCAGAGGAAGCTCCTGGCTCCTGGTTCCTGGCTTTGGATCAGTGCAGCTCCAGCCATTGTGGCCAACTGGGGAGTGAACCAACGGAAGGCTAATCCTCCACCTGTGGCGCCGGCACTCCGGGTTCTAGTCCCGGTCGGGGTGCCGGATTCTGTCCCAGTTGCCCCTCTTCCAGTCCAGCTCTCTTCTGTGGCCCAGGAGTGCAGTGGAGGATGGCCCAAGTGCTTGGGCCCTGCACTCCATGGGAGACCAGGAGAAGCACCTGGCTCCTGCCTTCAGATCAGCGTGGTGCGCTGGCCATTGGAGGGTGAACCAACGGCAAAGGAAGACCTTTCTCTCTGTCTCTCTCTCTCTCTATCCACTCTGCCTGTCAAAAAAAAAAAAAAAAAAGGCAAATAGAGAAAATCCACAGTGCTCCCCTTTTTGTTCCCATATTTTGTTTTCTATAAGTTAGGAGCAGGAATCTAGTGCTCAAAGCTCTGTCTACGCATCCAGCTCATTTATACTCCTACCTAGCTAGAACCACTACTAGTGTCTTAGTCTGACTGGACTGCTACAGCAAAATACTGAAAGCTCAGTCTCTCTCTCTCTCTCTTTACATTTTATTTACTTATTTGAGAAGTAGAGTTACCGACACAGAAAGGTCTTCCATCAGCTGGTTCACTCCCCAAATGGCCACAATGGCCTGAGTGCCCTGGGCCATTCCCAAGCCAGGAGCCAGGAGCTTCCTCTGAGTCTCCCATGTGGGTTCTGGGACCCAGCACTTGGGTCATCTTCCACTCCCTTCCCAGGCCATAGCAGAGTGTTGATGGGAGGAGGAGCAGCTGGAACTCAAACCTGTGTCCATATGGGATGCCGGCACTGCAGGTGGAGGCTTAGCCCACTGCACCACAGTGCCAGCCCCTCAGTCTCTTTATAAACGGGAAATTTCTCACAGTTCTGGAGGCGGGGCTCATCAAGGTGCTGCAGGTTCAGTGTCTGGTGAAGGCCTGCTAACTGGTTCATAGCTGGTCCCTTCCAGCTAAGTCGTCATGCATCTGGTAGAAGTGGAACAGTCCCCTGGGGGCTCTTGACTATAAAGGCACCAATTCTGTTCATGAGGGCTCCTCCTGTGACCTCTCACCTTCCTGCAGCATCATGCTGGTGATCACATTTTAACGTGAAGTGGGGAGAGACACACACATTTAGACTGTAGCAACCAGTGTTCTTCAAATAAGCTAACAGAAAAGAAAACACTCTGGTATTTATTTATTTAATTAAAGATTTATTTATTTATTTGAAAGGCGAAGTTAGAAAGAGACACAGAGAGAAGGAGATCTTCCATCCACTGATTCCCCCTCCCTCCAAATGGCCCCAACAACTGGGACTCAGCTAGACCAGAGCCAGGACCCTGGGGCTCCATCTGGGTCTCCCATGTGGGTGGTGGGGGCCCAGGCACTTGGGTCATCTTGGGCTGTCTTGTCCGGCACGTTAACAGGGAGCTGTATCGGAAGTGGAGTAGCTAGGGCTTGAAACCACGCTCATATGGGATACTGGTGTTGCAGGCTGTGGCTTAACCCACTGTTTAATGCCAGCCCCATGCTTTTGTATTTAGTCTTATGGACTGAGTTGATATAATCACATATTTTTTCTTCTAGTTTTTTTGTTTTTTGTTTTGTGTGTGTGTGTGTGTGTGTGTGGCCTTCACCATCTGTCAGCACCTTGCTAGTCAGAGTTGTTCACTGATGGAATGACCCAAACATTTATTCCTGTAGGATCCAGGTTCTTGTAGTTGCATCTTCACTGGGTTGCCACACTGGATATGTACCAGTGAATTTTGGTTCCAGATGTAAGATTTCCTTCCCTCCTCCATTGTAGAGAGGCAGCCCACTATTGGAACGATAGCTTAATGAGCAGAATTGAGTAGTGAGTAGTTTTATTTTGCAACCTAATAGAACAAGACTGTTGCAATGTGGAAGCATCCCACCAAACCCAAGATTGCAATGGAAGCATAAATTCCATAAGGAATCCTTAGATAGCAGCAACACAAATAGAGACAGCCCCAGTATGTGCTGCAGTAAGGCACACACCATCTCTAGAATACAGCTCTCGGTTACCGGCTGCTGCTTCCTGTGGGCGATCTGCTCAGGCAGGCAGCTGCTCCTGGGTGAAAGGTGAGACACTGAAGTCCGCAGCAGTGAGCCTGTTGCCACACTTCTTTGCCCTCGGTGTGTTCCCTGGTTTGATGTGATCTTGTACTGCTGCGAAATTACTGCACTCTAACCAGTTGTGCCACTGGAGCTCCTGATAAGATCTCATGTGGGATTCTGTGACATTGAAAAATGCCTGCTGTAAGGAAGAGTGGCGATTCTAACAGAAGCCTTTCAGGCAAGGACGGGCTATTTGGCTTCTGTGAGGACAGATCTTCCCTGTGGCTGTCTGGTCCCCTTGTAGGAGAGTGTCATGGTGGGACCCGGTGTTGGTCTTTGCTGTTGAGATTTGGCACTGAGAACGGGCAGTAGCTATTATCAGTTTCAGTGAGTGTAAGGTGATCCTTGTGTTGTTTAGCTGCTATATAGCCCTAACCCTACAACTCTGGTCACTTTGTCATGGGTCAAGCCAGCAATGGGACAACTGGAAAAGAAGCTTATTGACACCATTAGACAGATCATCTGGATCAGCTGATTACTGGGAGCCTCTCTCCCATGGTTGACCTGTAATGGGTGTTTCTGTGGCCTTGGGTATGTTCACTTTCCGTGTGACAGTGAAAAGTTCATTCACAGTCTCCTCTTGTAGACCTCCCCCCCCCCCTTTTTTTTTTTTTAAGATTTATTTATTTATTTGAAAGGCAGAGTTACAGAGAGGCAGAGGCAGAGAGAGAGAGGTCTTCCATCTGCTGGTTCAGTCACCAGATTCCACAATGGCTGGAGTTACACTGATCTGAAGCCAGGGGCCAGGAGGTTCTTCTGGGTCTCCCACAAGGGTGCAGGGACCCAAAGACTTAGGCTGTCTTCTACTGCTTTCTCAGGCTATAGCAGAGAGCTGGATCGGAAGTGGAGCAGCTGGGACTCAAACTGGTGCCCATATGGGATGCCGGCACTGCAGGTGGCGGCTTTTCCCTCTATGCCATGGTGCTGGCCCCACTTCTCTGTTTTAAAACTAATCTTGCCATGTGGTTTTTCTGCAAGCCCCTGATGAGTAAGCTCTCCATTAGCCACTGCCTCTGAGTCATCATAGGTCTTTTCAGCATCCTACTCACATGTATGATGCTCAGAATTTTGCCCACTGGGAAGATTTCCTTTCACTGCTTTCTTTCAGCTCCATCCTGAATGGAGCTGCCTTTTCTCATTTCCAGCTAGTGCCAGCACACTAGGCGTGACCTTATATCAGCAGATGGGCCCTTTTCTTCCCCTGCTAACTGGCTACTGGATCTCCCTGTGAGGCCTCTAAAGTGTGGGTTGAGAGAACGCTAACAGGGGAGGAGGAACAAGTACCAGCGGAGCCTGCACTGCCTCACACTACAGCCTACTTGTGCCTTCCAGACCTGCTCAGGCCCACTCTTGATTTTACCATTCCAAGTGGTGTGATTCATTGAATCAAATAATACTCTGTTCATGAGGGGCTATTGTTATAGAGTCCCTTGGATTTGCATAGGCGGGTATCTAATCATCCTAGGCCTAGTAGCAAGCCAGATGTCAAATGGACAGTAGTTGTTGGCAAATACTAAGGCAGGGTTGAGGAGCCGTTTTTCTGGCAGGGGCCATTTGATATTTATAACATCGTTGGCAGGCCATACAAAATTATCAGCCTAAAAATTAGCCAGCTATAGATTTAGTGAATTTTAAGTGCCATCTGTGGTTGCCTTGGCAGGGCCACACTAAAGGACTTTGCAGTCCTTAACCTGCAGGCTGGGCAGTCCCCACTCCTAACCTAAGGGGTCTACAACTTTTATTTTATTTTTTAAAGATTTTTTTATTTGAAAAGCAGAGTTACAGAGAAAGAGAAAGAGGGAGAGAAAGAGGTCTTCCATCCTGTTTCACTTGCTAAATGACTGCAACGGCTAGAGCTGGCCTGGATCGAAGCTAGGAGCGAGATGCTTCCTCTGGGTCTCCCATGGGAGCAGCAGGGGCCTGGGTACTTGGGCCACCTCCCACTGCTTTCCCAGGCACATTAACAGGGAGCTGGATCGGAAGTGGAGCAGCCAGGACTCAAACTGGCGCCCTTGTGGGATGTCAGCACTGAAGGCTGTAGCTTAACCCACTATGTCACAGCACCAGCCCCAACTTTTATTTTCTTGATGCTTGTCAGAGGTGCCTCAACCCATCCTTGTTTGCCATCTCACTTCTAGGACAGTTGAGTGTGCTGAGGCTAAGAAAGCTTTGATTGCTGTCCCTTCTCTTGCAAAAGGCTTCAGTAAAACCTGGCTGCCTCATGAGCTTGCCGGTAAATGGGTCAGAACAGCGTTTCCAAATACAGTGTTCACCAGGTGTTCTGCCTCTTCCTCAGGGAAAGTGGTGAAAGGTAGAGCAATTCCTTTCACCTGATACAAGATACCCAGCTTCAGACCAGTGGAACCCATCTGTGTGGCAGATCCCTGAACTTGCGTGGTGTTTTTCCCCCCTCTTCTGACTTGTCTGTGTATTTTTTTTTAAGTTTATTTGTTTATTTATTTATTTTTGGACGGGCAGAGTTAGAGAGAGAGAGACAGAGAGAAAGGTCTTCCTTTTTCCATTGGTTCACCCCCCCAAATGGCCGCTATGGCCGGTGCGCTGTGCCGATCCGAAGCCAGGAGCCAGGTGCTTGCTCCTGGTCTCCCATGCGGGTGCAGGGCCCAAGCACTTGGGCCATCCTCCACTGCCTTCCTGGGCCACAGCAGAGAGCTGGGCTGGAAGAGGAGCAACCGGGACAGAATCCAGCACCCCGACCGGGACTGGAACCCGGGGTGCTGGCGCCACAGGCGGAGGATTAGCCTAGTGAGCCGCAGCGCCGGCCTTGTCTGTGTATCTTAATAGATATCTATAGTGCTTGCTACTTGCTAAGTTCAGGTAAGAAAATGCTGTCCGTGTGGTGGCCTGTGAGCTGTCAACATGATCACAGTCCCTCCAGTCTGTGATATAACCAGGCAGGCATAAGCCTCAGATGAAACAGTGAAGGGGTGCTGCTGTTTCCAGGACAAATTGAGGACAAATTGCATCTCAGTGTCCTTCTTGATGGTGATGGAAAACAAGACATTAGATACCTGATCAGGGGTTAGGCTAATTTTCTTCAGCCAAAAGTGTCACCACAGCTGTAATTGGCATCTCTGTCTGATTAAAATTGGGCTAATCCAGTCATAGTCCAAGGGTTTTGTGACTTTGGTCCAGGTAAATGGGCAAGTTAAAATGAAAGGGTTATTACCCGGGGGAGGGTTCAATGCTCCTGCACCCTCCAACTTTTTAATAGTGGTATTGATTTTGGAACTTTTGCCAGGAATGTGATATAGTTTCTAGTTACTTTCTTAGTGGAGAGAGGGAGATAGTTCTAATGCCTTCACATCGGCCCTTTCTCCATAATAGTTCTTATGACGTGAGACAGGGAGCTAGTGAAGGTGTTGGTCACGTGCTGAGTGAATTCATTTCCACTAAAATTCCGGGACTAGGGAAATAAACACAGGACAGGCCTGTGGTCCCATTGGAACTACCATGAAACTAAGGCTGACTGTATCTCTTGCCTGGCCTCTGGAAGTCCCACTCTGACTGGTAGACCAGGTTTTGAATCTGTGTGGATTAGTATAGTTCAGAGCTGATATCCAGTGACCCTTGGAAGAATTACGTATTTCCCTTCCCACAGTGAAAAGTCAGCCTGGGAACTGCTACACCTGGAGAAAGACTACTAGTATATGCTTGTGGCCATATAAGGGCCACAGTAATCTTGACTTTGGTTCTCTGTAATCTAACATCCCTGGATTGTACTTTCATCTGTGCTTTCTAGACTCCTGCTGTTAACACTTATTGAGATTTTGGGTTTTTTTGTTTGGTTGGTTTTTTATTTTTATTTTTTTAATAAAGGCAGAATTGCAGAGTAGACTTTGAACTTCTTTCTGGGCTCCTTTGGGTTATAAGGCAATGAAGGGTGATGGGAGTGGGTATTGAGGATCCACATCACCTTCCTGTGAAACAACTTGAAAGGGCTTGGGATGGGGCCATTGGAAGACTGGTGTTCTGGGAAGGGTGCAAGTAGCTGCTTTCAGCGAGCAAGTTCAGGAGTAGTCCCACATTCTTTTTTTTTTTTTTTTTTTGACAGGCAGAGTGGATAGTGAGAGAGAGAGACATAGAGAAAGGTCTTCCTTTTTGCCGTTGGTTCACCCTCCAATGGCCGCTGCAGCCGGCGCATTGTGCTGATCCGAAGGCAGGAGCCAGGTGCTTCTCCTGGTCTCCCATGCGGGGTAGTCCCACATTCTTAGCCTCATCTGTGGGCAGCCAAGTGTATGCGCCTGTGATTCAGGATCATCCTCATTTCCAGCCTGTGCCTTTATGTTAGTGTATGTAAATTTGCAGGGTTGCATGTTTCACTGACTCCACAGTGCTTCCCCTCAAACCCCGGGCTTGATCTTAGTCCTGTCAGCTTGGCAGCTCTAAGAGACAAAGGATTGTTTCAAACAGCCCTAGATTTCCCACCTCTCTTTGGGAATTCACAGCTTTCAACTCTTATTTGCTCTGTGTAAATTCTCAAGGACAGCAGAAACAGGAGTAGCCCCAGCCCTTGGGTACAGTTTATGAAGTTAGCATAGCCTGCCCTCCACCTCTGCTCAGTCCTGTGACACTGTCACAGGAGGTAATTTGAGTGATCATGATGTCAGTGGGTGCCATCCACTCCCTCCACAGGAAAGTAATCAGGTAGCTTATCACATGTGCATCCCATGTTTGAGGCTCTGTTTCGTGGGGTCATTCTGGGTACCAGTTAATTGCATCAGTCATATGACACACAAGTAATTGAAGGGAGTCTACCAAAAGCAGTGCTTACTAAAAGATGCTGTGAGCAGGGCTGAGGGAACCAACAAGGCATGGTGAAGCCCTGTTTTTACAAACAAGATCAAGAAACCATTGCTACTCCCAGACCTTCAACTGTAGCTGCGGGAGAGGGGCTTCCTGGTAGGGACTGTAGCCTTAGGTAGAGAAGCTGCTGCTGTCAGAGAGAGAGTGGGGATTGGGAGCATCTTGCTTCTCCTGCCCTCTGACCTGCTGCTGCCTCTCACTGAACCCAGTGAAAGATCAAGCACAGGCGGCTTCCATGTACAGTCCACAAAGGGCAGCTTTCTGGGCAGGTAGCAGGGTCAGAAAGAGGAGTGATTGGGTCTGCAAAGGCACGTTGAGAGTATCTAGCACAGTTGCCGATCAAGGATCAAGTGTGCACCTTGTGTGAAAGCCTCTACATGTAACTGCCTGCTGTAGCCAAACTCTCAGATGTGCGCTGGGCTCCTTGTGCAAAACAGCTTCTCGTGCCCACCAGCTCTTTGTTTCTTCCTTTATGTTTGATACCATGGAATGAGATATCTCTACTGTCCCTTCCAAAGATCTGCGGTCTGTTGCTTTCCTGTAATTCTGCTCTCGTGGGCCCCGGCACAGTCAGACATTCATGGTGGTACGGAATAAAGAGCCAGCAGGGCCTGGCAGGCCCTGAGTCCCACATTCTCAAGTGAGAGGTATGGAAGGTGTAGCTCATATTCTTCCCTGTCTGATTTGTCTCAGCTGCAGGTGGGGAAGGGTAGGCTAAGGTGGGTCCTGGGGCTAATTAATCTACCTTAGAAGAGCCATGTGGTCCTCCAACTCTAGTCCTCAAACAGTGGCCCAGTGTGATAGGAGGGCAGGCTTGGCTCAGGTGCTACCCTGGACTCATTGGAGACTTTTATGGACATTTGGAGTGCTGTGATTTATTTATTTATTTTTAAAGATTATTTGAAATGAAAGAGTTACAGAGACAGAAAAAGAAAGAGAGATCTTCCATCTGCTGGTGCACTTTCTAAATGGCCACAATACCTGGGGCTGGACTAGACCAAAACCAGGAGCATGGAACTCAATCAGGGTCTCCCATGTGTGTGATAGGGATCCAGGTACTCAGGCTTTCCCAGGTACAGTAGCAGGGAGCTGGATCAGAAGTGAAACAGCCAGGACTTGAACCAGTGCTCAGATGTGATGCAAGTGGCAGTTTAATTGGCACCACAACCCTGGCCCCCTAATATTGCTGTAAATTAACAGTTGTTATGATCTGTATTTAGGAGGAAACCAGTTCTATTTCCATACATTATCACAGCTAATTCAGCCACATAAACATCCTTCCCGACTGCATTTCCAGGAGCAAATTCAGCAAGGCTCATTTTGAATCGTGTCCTAGGAAGTACCCTTCATCAAAACTCATTCCACCTGAGTATTTGATGCCTGCTGATAGATAGTTGAAATCATTACCTGAATATAACTTATTCAGTGACCAGATCTGATAGAGGGATTTCCTGAAATTAATCATCCTGGGAAATTATCCAGGCAAACCAATCTTTTAACAGATACTGTTTGGTGGCAGAAGAGAGTATGGGCTGCTGAGTGTAGCAAAAGTGACACGGGAAGCTCTTTCATGGGTGAAATGGTACTAACATACTGCATTTATTCTGTACGAACATCTGCAATGTGTCTGACCAGGGGTCCTGTGCATAAGAATCATCCACTTGTTAAAATGCAACATAGCACAGTGGCTCAGAGTCAGGATTCTGTAATCAGACTGCTTGGGTTCAAATCCCAGTTGCTTCATTTGTAAAACAAGGTTAAATAGTTACCTGCTGTATAGGATTGTAATTGAAGTTGTTCAACAACTCCACTAGTTAATCATAATGCAAGAAGTCAAAGCCACGCTTTGAGTCCATCCAACTAGAGCTCTTTTAGGTGAGAATTAGCCTTCATTCAAATGAATTGTGGATGTCAGATCCCACAATTTCCTACCTGGTAAGTGTGAAACTGGGATGCTAATGTTTGTGGCTTAGTGATAGAAGAATAACAAAAACTAAAAAAATTTTTTTTTTTTTAAACAGGCAGAGTGGACAGTGAGAGAGACAGAGAGAAAGGTCTTCCTTTTTGCCGTTGGTTCACCCTCCAATGGCCGCCGCTGTAGGCGCGCTGCGGCCGGCGCACTGAGCCGATCCGATGGCAGGAGCCAAGGTGCTTCTCCTGGTCTCCCATGGGGTGCTGGGCCCAAGGACTTGGGCCATCCTCCACTGCACTCCCTGGCCACAGCAGAGAGCTGGCCTGGAAGAGGGGCAACCGGGACAGGATTGGTGCCCCGACCGGGACTAGAACCCCGTGTGCCGGCGCCGCAAGGCGGAGGATTAGCCTAGTGAGCCGCGGCACCGGCCCACAAAAACTAAATTTTAATATGGCTTGGGCTTAGGAGCAAAAGGAAGTTCCCGCCAGAATAGTCATAAAATGAACCTAATGAACAAGTAATGATAAGTCATAGTATTTCAAATGGCTTTTGCTAATCAGTTCTCTCCCTCCTCTCCCCCTTTTTTTCTGTTGGTTAAGGTCACATGATGGAAGTTGAACATTCCCTCAAGAGGTTTTATGTTTTGGATTAGTTGTTTGTCCTCTGCTGACCATTTCTTTGGACTCACTTTTGGTGTTAAATGCAAAGAGTATATACCATGGACTACAAGGAAAGCTGCCCAAGTGTAAGCATTCCCAGCTCTGATGAACACAGAGAGAAAAAGAAGAGATTTACTGTAAGTATGTAATATAAGGCATATGGGAAAACATTGAATGTAGAGACTGTTTGCACTTCTGCTTTTGTCTGTCCCTAACGTAGAACATCCTCCACACCGTCAGTCACCACATACCCAGGTTTTGTTTCTTCTGAATGATCTATTCTGTGCAAAGCCTTCCCTGTTGCCATAATGGAGGAAGTTTTTCTTGTTTTATGTAGGTTTTTGCCTGTTTACCTTCCCCTTAGAGAATATTGTAAAGCCATATGATAGACTTGCCACACAGTGTGCATAAGTATGGACCCATGTACACACTCATAATTTTATGTATAATTTGAGGGCTTTAATGGACTTCTGAAGTCATTGTTCCTGGGTTGAGACACTTTCTTGGAATTTCTGAAGTGTCTTTCTTATGACATTTATTAGTTTCTACCTCAATTTTAACAATATTCAATAATTTATCTTTTTCCACCTTAAACACAATGTCTATTTCTAATTTTAATTTTTATCACCACAGTATCCATTATGGGGTTTTATGAAGAGTAAACACAATAAATATTTGCTGAATTGGTGTATCAGTGATTATTATTGGCAAGTAGTCATTTTTCTAATTAGTATAATGAGATGTAAAATACTGTATTTAGTTCCAATAGTCCAGTTATTGTTCACAGAGCTCTGCTGCCCTCTTTCCCCCTGAAAGTGTTATTTGTCTATAATTGATCATGTCTGTCCTGCATTTTCTCCCTATTGAGTAGTATGAGAAACTCATTTAACCTAATTCTGTTTAACAGTTAGTTTGATCTACTAATTTGAACACTTCTTTTAGGTAAAAATGCCCAGGCTGTCTTAATGCTTCCTTCTGCAAGTTGGCCTCATGGTGTATGAGAGGAGGGATGTCCCTGTTCAGAGAGTTGATGACTGACCTCACAGTAGCCTGGTGAAGGCTCTTGCAACCTTGTCATCCTTCTAGATATTCGCCATTCCAGCTGGTCTGGCAGCTACCTGGCTGTGATTGACCTTATATAACCCTGGGTGTTTTGCTGGCATCCATTCATTGTTGGCATCTGCAGTTGATGACCTAACTTGTGATCTCTACTGGCTGAGCCAGGTCTTGTGGCTCACTGCTGACTCCATGCCTTGTCTCTGAATAGCTAGAGAGCCCCTGAGGCTCTTGACACACATCTGTCAATTGTTCCTGGCTCATTGGTCCAGCCTCTAATAAGGGAGTTGCTTGTCCCTGGCTATTTGATTCCCATGACAAGTGACTTTCAACTCAGAATCCATACCACGTGGGAGTGGGTGAAAGCTAAGGATTTAAACTAAACCCTTTGATACTCCACTCTTCCTTCTTAACTCTGTGGAGCTGGTTGCCCCCAAATAATGGCTTTCTCCCAAGGTCCCAGACAGGGGCAGGGAAACAGCCCTTATGCCTCCTGATCTCCCTTTCTAAACAAACACCGTTGTCCCCCTCCTCCATGTCATTCATGAAGCCCAGAGCAGACACTGCAAGGTGTGTCTGACCATTTACCTCTGCTCAGCCTCTATGTGTTACAGGTTCTTCCTGTACAGCATTAACCAATGTGCATTTGGTGAACATTTGTACAAGCAAGTTTTTAGCAATATACCATTGATGTTAAACAAGGGCTAATACCCCCTGGATGCAATACTGGCATTTGTGAAGACTTTCCTTCCTTCTCCCTCTCCTGATTTCTGCTTTTGGGCTGCTCGGTCCTTCAGGGGCATTATCTTCTTCCAAGTTTGACAGAAATTTATACGCAGTAAATACAGATAACAAGTTAGGTGTCCTTAGATTTTTCAGAGTAGAACCATTGCCATATCTTGTGTGAAGGGGTCAAGGAAATCTAGAACGAACTCTTAGCCAGATGTCTCCACCAGGCTGTGCCCTGATTTCTCAACGGCCTTTTCTAAATCACCTTGTTAATTTACTTCAGATTCTGCTCCGTTGCCTGTTAGGCTTTTTCTGACCATCTTAGGTCAAATAGCACCTTCACACCTTTTTTTTATTCTTTTTCTTTTTTTCAGAAGGCTTCTATTTAATGAATACAAATTTCTTATGTACAGCTTTTAGGAATATAGTGGTTCTTCCCCCCCATTCTCACCCTCCCACCTCCTCTCCTATCCCACCTCCTACTCCCTCTCCCATCCCATTCTTCATTAAGGTTCATTTTTAATTAACTTTATATACAGAAGACCAACTCCATACTAAGTAAAGATTTCAACAGTTTGCACCCCCACACACACACCAGGTATAAAGTACAGATTGAGAGCAAGTTTTACAGTTATTTCATATAGTACAACTCATTAAGGGCAGAGGTCCTACATGGGGAGTAAGTGCACAGTGACTCCTATTGTTGATTTAACAGTTAACACTCTTATTTTTGACATCAGTGACCACCGAGGCTCTTGATATGAGCTGCCAAAGCTATGGAAGCTTTTTGAGTCCACAAACTCCGTTGGTATTTAGACAGGGCCATATGCAAAGTGGAAGTTCTCTCCTCCCTTCAGAGAAAAGTACATCCTTCTTTGATGGCCACTTCTTTCAACTGGGGTCTCACACACAGAGATCCTTCATGCAGAACATTTTTTTGCCACTATGTCTTGGTTTTCCATGCCTGAAATGTTCTCATGGGCTTTTCAGCCAGATCCAAATGCCTTAGGGACTGATTTTGAGGTCAAAATGTTATTTAAGGTGTTTGTAATTCTATGAGTCTGCTGTGTGGACTGCTTCCCATGTTGGAACTTTCTCTCCTTTTTTTATATTAATATATTTTTAAAGATTTATTTTATTTATTTGAAAGACAGAGTTAGAGACAGAGAGAAAGGTCTTCCATCCGCTGTTCACTTTCCAGATGACCGCAATGGCAGGAGCTGTGTCAATCTGAAGCCAAGAGCCAGGAGCTTCTTCTGGGTCTCCCATGTTAGTGCAGGGGCCCAAGGACTTGGGCCATCCTCCACTGCTATCCCAGGCCACAGCAGAGAGCTGGATTGGAAATGGAGCAGCTGGGACTAGAATCGACGCCCATTTGGGATGCTGGCACTGCAGGCCAGGGCTTTAACCCGCTGTGCCACAGCGCCAGCCCCTTTCTCCTTTTTAATTCTATCTGTTGTTATTACCAGATACTTGGTCTTATTTATGTGATCCCTTTGACACTTAACCCTATCTATATGATCAATTCCACACTGAATATGATCACTTTATCATGTAAGATAGGGTTAGTACTGCCCAACATAATGGAATTTGGAGTCCCATGGCAAGTTTTTAGCTTTACCCTTAGGGATAAATCCGTGGGGATGTGTGCTGAACTGTACAGCTCCTCCCTCTCTCACCCCCACTCTTGCTTTTAACTGGGATCTATTTTCAATTGCCTCAGTACACCTATGATCAGTTCTATGTTCAGTAAAGAGTTCAACCAACGGTATTTAGAAAAAGAAAGAATAAATAAAAAAGTAAAATGAAATGGTGAACTGTTCCTTGACAGTCAAGACAAGGGCTGTTCAAGTAATTGCTTCTAGTAGTTTCAGTTTCACTTCTACAGGTTACCTTTTAGGTGCTCTGTTAGTTATCACAAATCAGGGAGAACATATGGTATTTGTCCCTTTGGCTTATTTCACTAAGTATGATGTTTTCCAAATTAATCTATTTTGTTGCAAATGACCGGATTTTTTTTTTTAATCCACTGTGTAGTATTCCATAGAGTACATATCCCATAGTTTCTTTATCCAGTCTTCCATTGACAGACATTTAGATTGATTCCATGTCTTAGCTATTGTGAATTGAGCTGCAATAAACATGGAGGTGCATATGACTCTTTTATTTGCTGATTTCATTTCTTTTGGGTAAATTCCAATGAGTGGGATGGCTGGTTCGTACGGTAGGACTATATTCAAATTTCTGCGGTATCTCCAAACTGTCTTCCATAGTGGTTTTACCAGTTTGCATTCCCACCAACAGTGGATTGGGGTACCTTTTTCCCCACACCCTCACCAGCATTTGTTTGTTGATTTCTGTATGAAAGCCACTCTAACTGGGGTGAGGTGAAACCTCATTGTGGTTTTGATTTGCATTTCCCTGACAGCTAGTGATCCTGAGCATTTTTTCATGTGTCTGTTGGTCATTTGGATTTCCTCTTTTGAAAAATGTCTGTTGAGTCCTTTGCCCATTTCTTGACTGGGTTTTTTGTTTTGCTGTTGTCAAGTTTTTTGGTCATTTATATATTGTGGTTATTAATCCTTTATCAGTTGCACGGTTTGCAAATAATTTCTCCCATTCTGTTGGTTGCCTTGTTACTTTCCTGTTTCTTTTGCTGGAAAGAAACTTCTCAGTTTGTTGTAACTCATTTGTTAATTTTGATTTTTGCCTGTGCCTCTGGGGTCTTTTCTAGGAACTCTTTGCCTGTGCCAATGTCTTGCAGGGATTCCCCAGTGCTCTCTAGTAATTTGATGGTATTGGGTCATAGATTTAGGTCTTTAATCCATTTTGAATGGATTTTTGTGTAATGTGTAAGGTAGGGGTCCTGCTTCATACTTCTGTATCACACCTATCCTTTGAGTCTCTATCCTGCTTACCTTACTTAATTTTTTAATAGCAGTTACTACCACTTGCCATATTTGGGGTTACATCTGCCTTCCTTAACTGGAATGCAGGGTCTTTGAAGTGAGGATTTCCCAAACTATTGTTTCACCAACTCTTGGTAAGGAGATGTTAGATGTTCAACAAATATTTCTTGAATTGCTGTTGAGTGAAAAGTGATAGTAAGTTCACAAGTTAGTTGCTGGTCACTACAGTATGGTCTGTGGGCCTCAGGAAACTTGGTACTGTTCAGCACAGATGGACCCCACCCCTAAAAGCAGAACCCGTGTCCAGCTTCATTAGGCCTAGGTGCTTGCTTTATTCTTTTTTTTTTTTTTACAGAGTAATTTTTTTAAAAAATATTTATTTATTTATGTGATAAGCAGAGTTACAGAGAGACAGAAGTACAGACATGGTGGGTGGGAGGGCGTCTTTCGTCTGCTGGTTCATTCCCAATATGGCTGCAACTGCCAGAGCTGGGCCAATCCAAAGCCAGGAACTTGGAGCTTCTTCTGGGTTTCCTACGCGCAGGCAGGGGCCCAAGGACCCGGGCCATCTTCCACTACTATCCCAGGCCACAGCAGAGAGCTGGATTGGAAGTGGAACAGCCAGGGCCCGATCCAGCGCCCATATGGGATGCCGGTACTGCAGGCAGCAGCTTTACCCTCTACACCATAGCGCCGGCTCCTGCTTTATTCTTAGGAACAAAAACATACATTATGAGGACTGGTGGTATGGTACAGTGGATTGTGGTATAGCCACATAAACCACTGCTTGCAACACCCACATCCCATATCATCATGCCAGTTCAAGTCCAGGCAGCTTGGTTTCTAATCTAGCTTCCTGGTAATACAGCTAGGAAGGCAGTGGGCAGTGACCAAGTACTTGGGCCCCTTCCACCTGTGTGGAAGTCTGGGATTGAATTCCTGGCTTCCTGGGTTTGGCCTGATCCAGACTTGGTTGTTGCCTTTTGGGGACTGAACCAGTGGATAGAAGATCCTCTCTGTCTCTGTCTCTCTCTCTCCCTATTTCCTTCCCTCTCTGTTACTGTGCCTGTCAAATAAATAAATCTTAAAATTAAAAAAAAAAATTTAAAGACAGACATTACATTCCTGAGCATTTGATGATATTGTTATGCTCTGGTTCTCATATGTCTTTTATGTTACCTTGCGCTGTGAAGCTGCTGACAGACACATTGCATTGCAGGAGTTTTGACTTCCGCTGTAAGTCATACTTTCAGTTATTCATTTGACAACTTGTCACTGAGTTTCTGTGTTGTGCTAGGAACTGTTCTAGGCGCTGAGAATTCAGTGGGTGGTAAGAGTGATAACAGCTCTAGCTCTACATTCTGGTGGAGCAGGACAAATACTAAGGAAAAAGAAAAAGTAAAAAGATAACTTCATGTCATAACTAGTATTGTACTACGTTATGGGAAATCTTTAAAAAATGTTGAATAGTTTTTGTCTATTAATGTTTTATGAAAACTTGGTTAAAAAGCACTTGCTTATAAATTATAATGTTAATCAACAACTTCACAAACCTTGCTGTATCTTGTTTCCTGTAAGTATATTTGCCACAGAGCTGCTCCAGTCTGTAACCCAGACTTCCTTCTAGGCGTGGGTAGCCAGGAGATGCCATCTGACCTTTCAAAGGCTCATTGTCCTCACCAGCAAGTCAGCACAAAGAGTTGAGAAGCTTTTGAGATTATGTGTAGTCTAGTCTGGGTCAGCTTCAACAGCACCTTCGCAAGGTCTTTGTTGTTCTTTACTTTTTTTAAACTTTATTTGCATGGATTTGGAAGGCAGAGAGAAAGACAGAGATAGCTTCTGTTTCCTGGGTTACTCCCGAAATGCTTGAAACAGCTGAAGCTGGGTCAGGCTGAAACCAGGAGCCTGAATTCAGTCTGGGTCTCTCACATATCCAAGTGCTCTGGATCTGTGAATGTGGCCATTTCTTAAAGAGTACTGCAGAATTCAAATAGTGTAATCATGTATAGTATCAGAGAGCTATCACACAACTATGAGCTTGTTAGTGTAGGTTAACTCTCTTGTATGGGAAGAGATAGTTTATACACATTTGTTTGCCTCCTTTCTGAAATAAAACTGGTTTCCTCTTCTATATTGTCAAACAGTTTCTGGGCAAGTGTGTTGTAAGCCCCAAAGCAGTTCACATCTCTTCCCCTATAACCCAAGGCAGACATCAGTCAGCCTTTTCTCATCTTGGATGCCTGGATTCTTACTTTCCTGTTAGAAGTGATACAAGATCTTTGAGGTCCTAAACTCTTTGCCGTCATTGGTATGTTGAATTATATTCTGACAATACCTGTGGAGTTAATTATGGAAGTTAATCCTGAATTGTAATTATTGAGTATTTGATACTGGTTCTGGTACATAGAGGGTTAGAAGATTTAGATTTTTATCTCAGTATAAGGATTTTTATTAAGTCTTTGGACTTGGGCAAAGTTAACTTTTTGGGATATCATTTCCTTTATGTATAGTGGGGGTTATAATATTCTGTTTACTTTATAGAGTGGTTCATTATAGTAACAGATTATATATATGGAAATGTTAAACACATATCAGACAGTATTAAGACTTCCGAGAATAAATTCTCTGTTTGAAAAATACTGTGTAAAAGATGACCTGGAAGGAAAAGAACCAATCAGTGTTAACTGTGAGCCAGGCATCACTTTTGAAAATACAGTTAAAAGTAATAGTTAACCACTAGGGAAGAAAAGAGGAAAATAGCATCAATTGAATGTCTTCTTAGGGGAAAAAAAAATCTGGTTTAGGGGAAAAAATCTGAAGTAAGAATAGCAAAGTTAAGATTTCAATATGTCTAAATAGTGAGTACACAGTTGTTCACTATGTTATTCTCTGAAAATTACACACGTTTCATAACATTTTAAAGATGAAGTACCACCTTTTGTTAAGATAAAAGAAGTGTGTCAGTTGGTACACTTATGTGTCTTTGAGAATCATTTACAAACAATACCTGTTTCACAAGTATCAAAACAGGTTTCATGTATTTAAATAGCTCATGGTTTTTTTGTAACTAGATTATGTTATTTTTATTTCCACAGGTTTATAAAGTGCTGGTCTCAGTGGGCAGGAGTGAGTGGTTTGTCTTCAGGAGATACGCAGAGTTTGATAAACTTTACAACACTGTGAGTAATAGTATGCAGGATTTCTATTTAAAGCAAAACACCTGAGAAAACTCTCAACTAAAGAGATGTATTTGAATGATCAAACTAATGCACACATAGATCAGACAAGCAGGTAGGAGTAAGAGATTCTTTAAAGACATCCTAACTTTGGAATTCTTACAGAAAAGATGGAAAGAGAACTGTTGAGCACTTCTAAACAAACCACTGAAGCTGTGAGAATTAATGAATAATTTTGTTTTTTAAAAAAGATATATTTATATATTTGAAAGAGAGAGAGGAAAAGGCAGAGAACTGAGAGGAGATTCCATCTGCTGCTTCACTCCCCAAATGGCTGCAAAAACCAGGACTGGGCCAGGCCTGAGCCAGGAACCTGGAACTCCATCTGGGTCTTCCATGTGAGTGGCAGTGTCCCAAGTACTCAGGCTGTCTTCCACTGCTTTCCCAGGAACATTAACAGGGAGATCAGAAGTGGAGCAGCAGAGACTTGAACCAGGGCTCACATAGGGTGCCAGTGTTGCCAGCGGTGGCTCAACCTGCTGCACCACAATTCCAGCCTTGAATAGCTTTACATAAGTTTTAATGTTATGGAATATTAGAAATATTTTCTACCTATCTCCCTAATAGTCATTAATCATGTACTGCTATGTGAATTGTCCAACTATAAGCTTTAGATCTGAAAGTCTTTCATGGGCCCACCCTCTTTCCATGATTTAATACTTAGAGAATTCATTATTCTGAAACATCTGTATAGCAAAACTAGATTAAATTTAAAAATTGCCTAGAAATGGCCATTTAGTCCAGTAGTTATGATACCCATGTCCTATATCAGAGTACCTGGGTTTGGATCCAGCTTCCTGCCACTACAGTCTCTGGGAGGCAGCAGGTGATAGCGTCAGTAGTTGGATCCTTGCCATCCACACAGGAGACATAGATTGAGTTCCTGGCTCCTGGCTTTGGCCCTGGACCCACCCTGGCTATTGTGGGCATTTGGGGACTGGATAGGAGTGCTCTCTTATTTGTTTCTCTGTCTTTTTGCCTCTTGAATGAATGAATGAATGAATGAAAGATGGCTTTATTCAAAGAAAACTGTTAGCATTTTATTGTGTTTTCTTCTCTTTATACAATTGGACTTACCAAATATGGTTTTAAATACTACTTAAAGGACAATGAGGGGCCAGCACTGTGGCTCAGGGGGTTAACACCCTGGCCTGAAGGACTGGTTCTAATCCCGGCTGCTCCTCTTCCAATCCAGCTCTCTGCTGTGGCCTGGGAGAGCAGTGGAAGATGGCCCAAGTCCTTGGGCCCCTGCTCCCACATGGCTCCTGGCTTCGGATCGGCGCAGCTCCAGCCGTTGCGGCCATCTGGAGAGTGAACAGTGGATGGAAGACCTCTCTCTCTGTCTCTGCCTCTCTCTGTAACTCTGCCCGTCAAATAAATAACAAAGTAAATCTTTAAAAAACCAAAAAGGACAATGAGATAGTCCTTTGTGACTATAATGAAATCATACTTTTGAAACGAAATAGTAGTCAATATGAGTTTGTATGGGAATGTCTACTGCAATTTTTTTTTTAAAGATTTATTTATTTATTTGAAAGGCAGAGTTACGGAGAAGCAAAGGCAGAGAGAGAGAGAGAGAGAGAGAGAGAGAGAGAGAGAGGTCTTCTGTCTGCTGGTTAACTCCCCAAATGGCTGTAACAACCTCAGCTGAGCTTGTCCGAAGCCAGGAGCCTGGAGCTTCTTCCAGGTCTCTTTCGTGGGTGCAGGGGCACAAGCACTTGAGCCATCTTCTGCTGCTTTTTCCCAAGCCTTAGCAGAGAGCTGGATCAGAAGTAGAGCAGCTGGGACTTGAACTAGCGCCCATATGGGATGCCGGCATTGCAGGTGGTGGCTTTACCTGCTATGCCACAGCATCAGTTCTGTAATTATTTTCTTTAAAGGAGAAATGTTTATAAGACTCAGTAACACAAAAAGGGTAGAGTGTCTTTAAGATATATATTTTTATTTGTTTGAAAAGCAGAGTTATGGAGAGAGAAGGAAAGGTGGAAAGTTCTTCCATTCACTGGTTCATTCCCCAGATGGCTGCAACAGCCAGAGTCAGGCCAGGCCATGCCAGAACCAGGAGCCTGGAATTCCAATGAAGTCTCCCACATGGGTGGCAGGGGCCCAGGCACTTGAGCTATCTATTACTTTCCCAAGTGCTTTAGCAAGGAGCTGTATCAAGTGGAACCAGCACCCATATGAGATGCTAATACCCAAGTAGCTTAACTTACTGTGCCCACATTGCTGGCTCCTCTCTTTTGTAATTTTTATTGATTTTTAAAAGCTGGTTTAGGCCAGTGCCGTGGCTCACTAGGCTAGTCCTCTGCCTGCAGCGCCAGTACTCCAGGTTCTAGTCCCGGTTGGGGCGCCGGTTCTGTCCCAGTTGCTCCTCTTCCATTCCAGCTCTCTGCTGTGGCCCAGGAAGGCAGTGGAGAATGGCCCAAGTGCTTGGGCCCTGCACCCACATGGGAGACCAGGAGGAAGCACCTGGCTCCTGGCTTCAGATTGGCGCAGCGTGCTGGCCATAGTGGCCATTTCGGGGGTGAATCAACAGAAGGAAGACCTTTCTCTCTGTCTCTCTCTCTCACTGTCTAACTCTGCCAATCCAAAAAAAAAAAAAAAGCGGGTTTATATTGGAGGCTAGGTGAGTGTTGAACTGTTAGCTGTATTTAAGTCTTAGATACCTGTTATCTACATGATCAGCTCTGTGTGTTTGTGTGTACGTGTGTACACGCACGCACACACACATGTGCACTAGGGAGGTTGTGATCCTACAAATCTAACTATACCCATTAGGAAACCTGGGTTATACTTGTGTAAAGATAAAATGGCTATGGTGTTTCTCTCTCTCTGTCACACACACATGCACACTTTATATGAACTTCTTAGAGGATCAGATTTTACACAAAGAATTTTAACTAAGATTTGAGACTTCTGTATTTTGCTTAAAAGATTTTACAGGCTAGATTTAGTTTCTAAATACACTATCTTTTATAGAACTGTTCATAAGAAGGAATGTTATAATAAAACTCAAAAACATGGAGATCCCTCACCAACCAGTGATGTGTTTTCTTAATGATTTCGTGATTTAAATGGCTAGTAAATCATTAGGTGGGATGCTCATATTTGAGGGAACTTGTCTTCGGTCCCTCCCCTCATGATTATTTTCATTGTCTCTTCGATGAAACACCCCATCTTTAAACTTTTTGCAGAAAAATTTGCTTTTTATGTAGTTCAGTTTTTATCATCCATCTCCATCATTTCTCTTGTATATCACTTTCTTTTCTAAGTTCTTCTTATTTCCTCACTTTCTGTGTCTACCGCTCTCTTAGTGTATGATTCCTTCTAATTCTGCTTCCTGTGGGGAAAGGCAAAGGAATAATCAGAATGGTAGCAGTTATGTTTTTTAACACTACAGAAATCAGGTTCAACCTGACCTGGATCTCCCTGAGTTCAAAAACATGGATTCTTCCCTGTGGCCCTTTTAGAATAAAAGAAAAGACAAAAGGAAAAATTTCCAGCATGTAAGCACTTTTCTGGATTTTATAGGCAACATGACCGTGGTGTAGAGTGAAGAATACATTCTTCCTTTCTTTGAATTTCCTGTCAGTTGGTAGTTAGAGCTGTAGTTTTTATATGTGTATATAGTTTTGTCATCATACTTATAAAAAAAGTGTAACTCTCACCTCTCTGTAAATCTGCCCTTCAAATAAATAAATAAATCTTATGTAGATATGTCCTGATTTAGTGACTTTAATTTCTTCAAGACCAAATTTGCCTTCTCTGAGCAAAAGCAAATCTTATCAGTATATTGGAAATTAAAAGAAAAATACACAATATTAACACAGAATGTTTTTTATTTTTTTAAAAGACTTATTTATTTATTTGAAAGGCAGAGTTACACAGAGAGAGAAGGAGAGGCAGAGAGAGACAGAGGTCCTCCATCCTCTGGTTCACTCCCCAGTTGGCCGCAACAGCTGGAGCTGCGCCGATCCGAAACCAAGAGCCAGGAGCTTCTTCTGGGTCTTCCCATGTGGGTGCGGGGGCCTAAGGACTTGGGCCATCTTCTACTGCTTTCCCAGGCCATAGCAGAGAGCTGGATTGGAAGTGGAGCAGCCGGGACTCGAACTGGTGCCCATATAGGATGTCGGCACTGCAGGCGATGGCTTTATCCACTACGCCACAGCGCTGGCCGCACACATAGAATGTTGATTACTAGAGGCTGGAAAGGTTGGAAGAGATAAAAGGAGTTTGTATAAAGACAAACAGGAAGCTGGGTGTGATGCATTAATTGTGACAAATATACTAACATGGGATGTTAATAGGGAAAATGGAGGGTGTGTAGGAACTCTGTATTTACTGCTTCACAATTTTTGTTTTGTAAATTTAAAATTAATAATAAAAATGTATACTTTTACAAAGTAATAACAGGAAAGCTAGAACACCAGTCATTGAAAGCGATATGAGTCAGCTTTCTTAAAAAACTAGCCAGTATATTCATGTAGAGAGAACAGGAAGATCCCATGGTGTCCTGGGGTAATAAGTGGTTGGGAGCATGTATTCAGCTTACACAGGAGATTGTAGTCTAAGCACTTAATATGATTTATGTTAAGCCATACAACAAATCTGTAAGATAATTGCTAAAATTATACCCATTTTACAACAAAGAAATCAAAGCACAGAGATGTTAAGTAAAGTCATAGATATTAAGTATTTTATTGGGACAATATAGGATGATTAATCAGTCTGTGGTGTTTTATTGGTATAATTAAATATTGTAAATTTGATTTAAAATATTTAGAGGTATATCTTTTGATTTAAAAGTATATCTTTTGCTGGATTTCAGAAAAAACAGATTGTATGTATAACTAGAAGACTTACAACATTAGTCCACATGATGTTATTTTTTTGAATTCTAGTTAAAGAAACAATTTCCTGCTATGGCCCTGAAAATTCCTGCCAAGAGAATATTTGGGGATAATTTTGATCCAGGTAAGCAGTAACTTCATAGACCAGCCGCTAAGTGATGGTTGGAGTTTGAAGTGGTTAACATATTTATTGCACTGGGTAGTGGTGCAAGACCTTCAAAAACTAATTGATCTCATGTTCCATGAAAATAATGCTTCAGCAAGGTGCTGAGGCATATTTTAAACACTTCATGTATTATAATTCATTCGGTCCTCACAATAATCCTGTGAATTACTGTTTTCAATGCAGTTTTATAAATAAAAAAACTGAGGCACACATAGCTATGAATTTACACAGTTACATACTTGGTAGTAAGTGGCAGATTTAAAAGTTAAGTTCGGGTACTGTGGCTTCAGATAAGTTTATGGCTCATTAAGGATAACTTAGGGTGTTTTCTACTACTCCCATGGAGAATATTCTTTCTTGTATTCAGAAACATCTATTGAACATCTACTCTGTATGTAGAAACTTGTGGGGATCTGAATGGGTTAAAAAATTTCCTGTTCACTTTCAGGATTCTGCTCACACACAGGGTTTCAGGAATCTGGAGTCTTAAGTGTTTTTTTGTTTTTATTTTTGTTTTTTAAAGATTTATTGATTTATTTGAAAGAGTTACACAGAGAAACAAGGAGAGGTAGAGAGAAGGAGGTCTTTCATCTGCTGGTTCATTCCCCAAACGGCTGCAACGGCCAGAGCTGCGCTGATCTGAAGCCAGGAACCTGGAGCTTCTTCTGGATCTCCCACATGGGCACAAAGGCCCAAGGACTTGGACCATCTTCTACTGCTTTCCCAGAGAGCTGGATTGGAAGTGGAGCAGCCAGGACTCGAACTGGTGCCATATGGGATGCTGGCACTGCAGGGGCCGGCTTTAACTGCTACATCGGCCCCTGGAGTCTAAGTGTTTGAAGTAATCAACCCTGGAACTTTGCCTAGAACCTAAGAGATCAGTCAGTCCCGTTCATGATGACTGCTATGGGGAGACACAAGTCTCCTTATGCACCAGCAGTTCTGTCAGAGGACTCACCGATCTCTGTGATGAATCCCAAAGGGCTCGCAGTCACATTTTTCTTTAAAAGTTTATTCTTGGGGTCACAGTGTGGCACAGCAGGTTAAAGCCCTGGCCTGAAGTGCCGGCATCCCATATGGGCGCTGGTTCTAGCCCTGGCTGCTCCTCTTCCGATCCAGCTCTCTGCTATGGCCTGGGAAAGCAGTAGAAGATGGCCCAAGTCTTTGGACCCCTGCACCCGTGTGGGAGACCTGGAAGAAACTCCTGTCTCCTAGCTTTGGATCAGCAAAGCTCCGGCCGTTGCAGCCATTTGGGGAGTGAACCAACGGACGCAGACATTTCTTTCTGTCTCTTCTTCTCACTGTCTGTAACTCTACCTCTCAAATAAATAAATAAAATCTTTCTATTTTATTTTATTTATTTATTTTTTTGACAGTGAGAGAGAGAGACAAAGAGAAAGGTCTTCCTTTTTCCATTGGTTCACCCCCAAATGGCTGCTATAGCCGGTGCGTTGAGGCTGGCACACTGCGCCTGATCCAAAGCTAGGATCCAGGTGCTTCCTCCTGGTCTCCCATGGGGTGCAGGGCCCAAGCACTTGGGCCATCCTCCACTGCCTTCCCGGGCCATAGCAGAGAGCTGGCCTGGAAGAGAGGCAACCGGGACAGAATCCGGTGCCCCAACTGGGACTAGAACCCCGGGTGCCGGCGCTGCAGGCAGAGGATTAGCCTAGTGAGCTGTGGTGCCAGCCAATAAAATCTTTTTCTAAAAAAAAAAGTTTATTCTCCTTCTAACCTTCAGGCCGCTGGGTCATCTACCTTAGTCCTCTCAACTGGAGGCTCTTTATTCTTTACAGTTTTTGAAACTCAGAACAGAAAAACAACTAAAGCCAGGAACCCAGAATTCAGTCCAGATCTCTCACATGAGTGGGACAACTCAGCTACTTGAGCTATCACCTGTTGTCTACCTTAGCAGGAAGCTGGAGTCAGGGACTGAACCATGTGTGAACCCAGCCATTCTGATATGGGACTTGGGCATCTCAATTGGTGTTTTAACATCTAGACTAAATACTTGTCTTAGGTTGAAGTTTTTTCTTTTTATATGTGAGTGGCAGAGAAAGGAAGAAGCAGAGAGAGATCTTAATCTCCTGGTTCATTCCCCAAATAGCTGCAATAGCTGGGGTGAGCCAGGCTGAGCCTGGAGCCTGGAACTACATCGGGGTCTCCAGTATGTGTGGCAGGGGCCAAAGTACCCAGAGCAACTTCCTCTGCTTTCCCAGGCACATTAGCAGGGAGCTGGATTGGAAGTAGAGCAGCCAGGTGCTCATATGGGGTGACAGCATCACAAGTGACAGCTAAACCCACTACTCCACAGCTCTAATCCCTGGCTAAAGATTTTAAATATCACTTAATATCTGACTTAAACTTTTAATAGTTAAGGATTCTGAACAGTGTATGCAGTATTAATTTTGTTAGCTAGTGCTTTTTTTTTTTTTTTTTCCCTGCTTGTTGGATGATCATCACAAAATGTTATCGCTGGAAAGAAATCTCTCAGATTAGCTAATCCTGTCCACTATTTGAGAGATGAGAGAAGGTAAGAGTTTGAAGTTTGGATATCAATGAATGGCAGAAGTGAGAAGAGATCTTGGACTCTAGCTCACTGTAGTTGTTCATTGGATAAACTTATTTTTAAATTTCAAATTCAACATATAATTCTTTTTATTTATTTATTTATTTTTGACAGGCAGAGTGGATAGTGAGAGAGACAGAGAAAGGTCTTCCTTTTTGCCACTGGTTCACCCTCCAATGGCCACTGCAGCCGGCGCATCGTGCTGATCCGAAGCCAGGAGCCAGGTGCTTCTCCTGGTCTCCCATGGGGTGCAGGGCCCAAGCACTTGGGCCATCCTCCACTGCCTTCCCGGGCCATAGCAGAGAGCTGGCCTGGAAGAGGGGCAATCGGGATAGAATCCGGCGCCCCAACCGGGACTAGAACCTGGTGTGCCGGTGCCTCAAGGCGGAGGATTAGCCTGTTGAGCCACGGCGCCGGCCTATTTTAATTTTTTATTATTTAAAAAGTCTGTTTGAGGGGCTGACATTGTGGCACAGCAGGTTAAGCACCACCTGTGACACCAGCAACCTACATGAGTGCTGGTTCAAGTCCTAGCTGATCTGCATCCAGTCCAGCTCCCTGCGAGTGTTCCTGGAAAGGCAGTAGAATCTGGCCCAAATGCCTGGGCTCCTGCCACTCACATATGAGACTCAAATGGAGTTTCTGGCCACTGGCTTCAGGTTGGTCGGGCCCTGACCATTGTGGCCATTTCGGGAGTTAAGCAGTGGATGGAGGTTCTCTCTCTGTTCTCTCCCTCTGTCTCTGCAACTCTGCCTTTAAAATAAATATTTTGAAAAAAATGGGGAGGCAGAGAGCGAGCGAGCTCCCATCTGCTGGTTCATTCCCAGAATGCCTGTGAAAGCCAGGCCTGAGCCAGGACCAGAGGCAGGAATGCCATCCACACCTCCCAGCTGGGTGACAAGAACCCTATTACTTGAGCTACCTGCATTGACGGGAAACTGGAGTCGTGAGCTAGAGCCAGGAATACCCAGGCACTGTAATATGGGATACAGGTGTCCTAACCACTAGGCTAAACACTCCATCCACCCATCTATAATTTTTAGTTTTCTTAAGATTTATTTATTTAAAAGGCAGTGTGTGTGTGTGTGTGTGTATGTGAGAGAGAGAAAGAGAGAGAGATCCTCCATCTGTGGGTTCAGTCCCCCAAATGGCCAAAATGGCTAGAGTTGTGCCAGGCTGAACCCTGGGGCCTAGAACTCCATCTGTATCTCCCACGTGATTGGCATGGGCCCAGGTACTTGGGCCATCTTCCACTGCTTTCCCAGGTGCATTAGCAGGGAGCTGAATTGGAAGCAGAGCAGCCAGGACTTGAGTGGGCATTCTGATACGGGATGTTGGCGTCGAAAGTGGTAGCATAACCTGATAATGGCACAACACCAGCCTCTACTAAAGCTTTCTCAAACACTTTTGTAGTAAATAGGGGTTATTGTTCTTCAGCCTTCCAGGAAATCAACAAACAAAATGTTTTGAGCATTCCAAATGTCTATTGCCATGACCTTTGTTTTTGCCCTGTGTGCATTTGCTTTGACAGACTACTTCAATTTCTTGGTAGCCAATACATGTGCTGTATCTCTAGTAAAGCCATGTTTCATCTCCTGTTAATAACTCTTCAAGATCTTGATCCTCATTTGTTTAAAATTCTGCTGAAAGCTCTGCTCTTGGCTGCAGCTGATCTGGGCACAACAGTTTTGGCAGAAAGTTTAGTCCACTTTAATCTTTTAGTCAGAATTATGTAAACTAAAGGCATTGAGACGGCTGTGCTGTTGCCTGTTTTTTCTGCTGTTAATAGTTGGTGCTCTCCCGATCCTGTCCCGGTTGCCCCTCTTCCAGGCCAGCTCTCTGCTGTGGCCAGGGAGTGCAGTGGAGGATGGCCCAAGTGCTTGGGCCCTGCATCCCATGGGAGACCAGGAAAAAGCACCTGGCTCCTGCCATCGGATCAGCGCGGTGCGCCGGCAGCAGCGTGCCTACCGCGGCGGCCATTGGAGGGTGAACCAACGGCAAAAGGAAGACCTTTCTCTCTGTCTCTCTCTCTCACTGTCCACTCTGCCTGTAAAAAAAAAAAAAAAAAAAAAATAGTTGGTGCTCTTTAATTAGGGAGCAAATGAGATTCCTTTTTTTCCCCCTTGCAAGTTGATGAAGCCACTGCAGGCTTCATTTTCAACATCAGCTTGTCCCTTCTTTAAATGAGTCATCTGGGGTGGGCGTTTGTTTTAGCAGCTGAGACATCAGTTAGGATGCCTGGGTTCAACCTTCAGCTCTAGCTTCTGACCCTAGGAGGCAACAGGCCTAGCCCAGTTGGTTGGATTCCTGCCACCCAAGTGGGAGGCTCAGACAGTGTTTCTGGTTCTTGCCTTTGGTCCTCCAGCTTTTGAGGGAGTGAACTAGCAGATAGAAGCACACTAATGTGCTTTCTTCTGGACTCTCTCTGCCTCTCACAAGAATTTAAAAAACAAAAACAAGTTATCCTTTTGTGAACTGTTAATTTTTAGGAGGTATTGACCCCATAGACGTTTTGTAAAGCAGCATTCTACAGTCCTAGTGTTCCTATGATGTTTATCATTGTTTCAGTTTTCCTAGGATTTGTGTGGCTCAATTAGGAGGACTTTCAAACTATCTTGTCCTCATTTGACCTGTGATAACAAGTAGTATAAGTTTATTTTAGTGCAAAAAATTTAGAAATCCATGCAGTTTTTCATGCTGTGCCTTTTCTGTGACTATTTTGAAGCTCCCTGGGTGTGTGTGCATATATGTGTGTCTGTGTGTTTTTGGGAATATGCATGAATTAAGAAAATTTTTGAACCAAAATAAACTAATCTTTTAATTTTCCACCAACTTTTTGAAATACCCTCATACTGAATTACGTATTCCTTCATATTCTGAAGGACTTATATACCAAGTAGCATGTACTAAAAAATAGCTTCTTAATTACAGTTTACTATCTTGTGTAGTCTATTCTTAGATGACTCTATTGATGCTAATTAAAAATCCTGACATAATTAATCCTAATAGCCTGTATCTCTCTTACAGATTTTATTAAACAAAGAAGAGCAGGACTGAATGAATTCATTCAGAACTTAGTCAGGCATCCAGAGCTTTACAACCAGTAAGTCGTTTTCATTGTGTTCCACAGGGCCAGTGAAGCCAGACCTAAGATTATGGAATACTCCTCATGTGGGCTTTTTCCATTTTGTGCTATGTTATTGTGCTTTAAATATAAAAATTTCCCTGGACCATTTCCCATGGTAATCTTTATCCCCTTTTCCCTTTATCAACTCAGTCTAAATTATCAAGTTTTTTCTTTTTGTGTTTTTACTACCTTTAAGGTTAAACTGGGAAGAAATGTGCATTATATAGTTAGTATTTTTCTGATTATTGGATATTCTATTTATTCATATTTAAAAGTATTTGCTGTGTGCAGTAGGAGTGTAAAGCTGGGTGAATGCCTTTACTGTCTTATGGAGGCATGGACTCCCAGTCTAGTGGGTAAGGCACACTTATGTACATAAGTCATTCACACTAGATAGTTTTTATGTCAGAGATACTAAGATAACAGAGGAAAGTATGGCCAACTCTTCTCAGGGTGGTCAGGCAAGGCTTCCTGGGAACTAAGTCATATGTGTCATTCAAGAAAAAAGATAAGAGCATTTGAAGCAAAAGGAACAGAAATGAGTTCAAATTTCCTTTTGTGGACCAGCTGCACCTGGTGAGGGAGAACATGGGTCGCATCAGAACTACCTAGGAATATATAGGTGGGTCCACAGCTTGGTTTGTGTTTTCATTTTTGACTCTGGTAGTTGGTTCCTGGATATTCATGGTACTTATTGTGATTGGCAGTTCACATATTTGTTACTTACCTTGTTTTGTTTGTATAAAATGTTCTAAGAAATAAAGAGGATAGCATAAACTGGGGAACTTTTCACAGCTCGCCTACCTGTACAACGTCGATTGCCTTCTGGGCAGTGTAGGAACATGACGCACCTTAACAGTCTTCACAGTCACGACGCTGAAGTACTGTGTTTTTGAGTAATTTTTTAAAAGTGATGATTACTATCTTTCTAGTTCTTCACAGTTCAGAAAGGGCTTCAACATTCTGAGCAGCTCTTCTGACCTGCTTTTTGTTTGTTTTACTTAATTCAGTTTACTAAACTAAGTAAAATCTGTCACTTGGCCTCTTAAGACAGTTTTCTGCCCAGAGCCAATGATTTCTCCTAATGCTCACATAGGACAGGGCTCAGAGAGGTCCTGCACCTGTGGCAACACCAAGATTAGCCAGCCCAGTAAGAATGGAGTGTTTCCATTCAGAGCACGCAGCAGGTGGTGAAGGGGCAAGAAATTGAGGAGGATCCTGGACCTCAGCAAAGAGGCTTTTATTATCTGGCTTTTTGTGTTATTATTTTCTAAATATTATCTGCCCTTCGGATTTCTGATTTTATTGTGTATACTGGAGATTTTTTTGAACTGACACATAACTGGCTTGTGTGAAGTAGAATTCATACATTCAGAGCTTGAATCTGTGCCTTCTTTTGACAGAGCCTGGCATGGAACATGTTTATAATAATTGGTTTGGTTATTGTTTCTGCTGGTATTTTAAGTGTTAGATGTTCTAATGCTACCTAATAAATATAATTCTGGACCTTGATCTAGTATGTAAAGATGTTATATTTGGCCGGCGCCGTGGCTTAACAGGCTAATCCTCCGCCTTGCAGCGCCGGCACACCGGGTTCTAGTCCCGGTTGGGGCGCCGGATTCTATCCCGGTTGCCCCTCTTCCAGGCCAGCTCTCTGCTATGGCCCGGGAAGGCAGTGGAGGATGGCCCAAGTCCTTGGACCCTGCACCCCATGGGAGACCAGGAGAAGCACCTGGCTCCTGGCTTCAGATCAGCGAGATGCGCCGGCCGCAGTGGCCATTGGAGGGTGAACCAACAGCAAAAAGGAAGATCTTTCTCTTTGTCTCTCTCTCTCTCACTATCCACTCTGCCTGTCCAAAAAAAAAAAAAAGATCTTATATTTAACATTAAAATTCAACTAAAAGCAATTCCATTATTTTAAACCACCATTTTAAAAGACTGTACTGTAGTATACACAATTTTAAGTATATAGCTTCATGGGTTTTGTTACATACACGTGTACCATCATTCCATTAAAAGTACAGGACATTTCCAAACATTGAAAAATTAAATAGCCAAGATATTTTTTAACTTATTTAAAAAAAGAAATATTTTAAGATTTTATTTATTTGAGAGGTAGAGAAAGAAAGACACAGAAAGCACTCCCATTTACTGGCTTACTCTCCAAATGTTTGTAGCAGCCATAACTGAAATCAGGACCAGGAAACTCAATCCAGGTCTCCCACTTGGGTAGCAGGAACCCAGATAATTGCTACCTCCCAGCGTCTGCATTAGCAGGAAGCTGGAATCAGAGCCAGAGGTGGGAATTGAATCCAAGTACTCCAATATGGAATGTGGGTACTCTAACTGACACCTTAACCACCAGACCTAACACCTGCTGTTACACTTAAATTTTAACTGACCCTTTTTCTTAAATAATATGTGACATTTCATATTTTCTGGATTTCATCTGTTGTTTAATTTTTTAAAAACTCATAATTTGGGGGTCTGTGATGTGGTGTAGTAGGCTAAGCCTCTGCCTTTGGCACTGGCATCCCATATGGGCGTGGATTTGTGTCCCAGGTGCTCTGTTTCTGATCCAGCTCTCTGCTGATGGCCTGGGAAAATAGCAGAAAATGGCCCAAGTTTTGGGCCCCACACCTGTGTGGGAGACCCAGAAGAAGCTCCTGGTTCTGGCTTTGGATCGCCTCACCTCTAGCCATTGAGGCCATTTGGAGAACCAGTGGATGGAAGACTTTGTCTGCCTGCCTCTCTTTGTCTTTCAAATAAATAAATAAAATCTTTAAAAAAAACTCTAAATTTTTTTTTTATTTTTTTTTTATTTTTGACAGGCAGAGTGGACAGTGAGAGAGAGAGAGACAGAGAGAAAGGTCTTCCTTTGCCGTTGGTTCACCCTCTAATGGCCGCCGCGGTAGCGCGCTGCGGCCGGCGCACCGCGCTGTTCCAATGGCAGGAGCCAGGTGCTTCTCCTGGTCTCCCATGGGGTGCAGGGCCCAAGAACTTGGGCCATCCTCCACTGCACTCCCTGGCCACAGCAGAGAGCTGGCCTGGAAGAGGGGCAACCGGGATAGGATCGGTGCCCCGACCGGGACTAGAACCCGGTGTGCCGGCGCCGCAAGGCGGAGGATTAGCCTGTTGAGCCACGGCGCCGGCAAAATCTCTAAATTTTTATACTCTTTATTTAAATCATCAGTCTTTGTGTGTGCGTGTGTATGTGTGTGATTTATTTATTTATTTGAAAGGCAGAGTTAACAGAGAGAAAGAGCGATCATCCATGCAATGGTTCACTCCCCAAATGGCTGCAATGGTCGCAACTAGGCCAATACAAAGCCAGGAGCCAGGAGCTTCTTCCAGTCTCCCATGTGAGTGCAGCAGCCCAAGCACTTGGACCATCTTCCACTGCTTTCCCAGGCATATTAGCAGGGAGCTGGACTGGAAGTGGAGTAGTAACTGGGACTCAAACCGGCACCTGTTTGGGATACCAGCACTGTAGGCAGCAGCTTTACCCACTATGCCACAGCAAATAAAAAAACAGAAAAAAAAAAAAAAAAAAAGCTAAAATTGTGTGGTAAGATTGCAGATCCCTACCCCTACTTTTAAATTTTTTATTGAGATAAAATTAATCATTTTATTGTTTAATTGTACTATTAAGTGGTTTATAGAATATTCAAAATGCTGTGCAATCATTATCACCCACTAATTGTATTACCCTATTTCATCTAACATTTCCATCACCACCTGAAAAAGAAACTGTACCTGTAAATTCTCATTTCTTCAATCCAAGGTAACCACTAATCAACTTTCTTTTTTGATTTGTCTATTCCAGACATTTCATTTTAAATGAAATGCAATAGATAACCTTTTTTTCTGCCTTTGTTCATTTAGCGTACTGTTTTTGAGGTTCATCTTGTTGTAGCATGTGTCAGTACTTCATTCATTTTTATGGCTGAATAATAATCATGGTAAGAATAGAATACGTTGCAGTTTGTTTATCCATTCATCAGTTGACAGATATTTGGAGTGCTTCCACTTTGGAACTCTGATTAATCATGGTGCTATAAGTATTCATGCATGTGTACTTGAGTGAACATACACTTTATTTATCTTGGGTATATTCTTAGGAGTCAAATTGTTGGGTCATATGATAATTTTCTTTTTTTTTCTTTTTGTCTTTTTTGAGGAACAACCAAACTTTTCCAGAGCAGCTGTTCCATTTTACATTTCTGTCAATCTCGTCTTTTTAAAAATAACTAGTTATCTTTGAATTTGCTAAAAAGAAGGCATATTATTGGTATTGATTTATTAAGATCAGTGGAGGAGGAGGTGCCAGGAATAGCAGTTTAATCTTTCTTCAGGATTGCCATTAGTTCATATACAGCTCTTTAATTTTTTTTTAAAGATTTATTTTATTTATTTGAAAGAGTTAGAGAGGTAGAGACAGAGAGAGAGGTCTTCCATCTGCTGGTTTGCTCCCCAGATGGCCTCAACAGCCAGAGCTGCACTGATCCAAAGCCAGGAGCCAGGAGCTTCTTCTGGGTCTTCCATGCCGGTGCAGGGGCCCAAGGACTTGGGCCATCTTCTACTGCTTTCCCAGGCCATAGCAGAGATCTGGATCAGAAGAAGAGCAGCTGGGACTAGAACTGGTGCCCATATGGGATGCCAGTGGTTCAGGCCAGGCCGCTGCACCACAGTGCCAGCCCCAGCTCCTATTTAATTTTTGATCATTTTTTTCTTTGTTTCCTGCACTCATTTGTTCAACTCCACTGTTGAAACCTACTTTAATACATTTATATACATGTATGTGTGTATGTATTTATCTCCTCGGATTATCTAACTGTACTTTGCATCTATGAGTATTTAATAATTTACAATATAACTTAACATATTTAGATGTAAAGTTAGGTATGGAGACATAAAATGGTGTGGTGCTATAGTTTCTGGTTTTCAGCCGGCTGCTGACTGATACTTTCGATAGGCAGTTCCTGCGGTTGACTTACTCATTTCCCTAATGGTAAATCCCTTGGGATACATATTTTGTTTCTTGTTCACAATGTAAAGAATGCTGCACTGGGTACCTGGTTACTTGCCTTTCAGTGGACCTGTACAGTGCATGGTTTTCCCTTGAAGCAGAATTTCTGGGTGCAGGGAAAGCTTGCTTACACATACATATAATACATACATAATTTCACCAACTATTGTCAGATTACTTTTCAGAAAAGTTGCCACATTCTGCATTCTCACCAGTCATACATGAGGATATCTCTTTCCCTGCATTCACATCAACATGTATTTTCTAACTTTTGCCAGTTAATAGACATAAAATGGTACCTCATCATTTTATTTGTATTTTTCTAGGTATTAGTGAAGTTTACTAATTTGCTTACTCTTTGAGTTTCCTCTTATATGAATTGCCTGTTTATATATATATATATTGTTGCCTGTATTCTGGGTAGTTTCCTATGTTTAAAAAATTAATTAATTTCCTTATTTCGCTTAGTTTTATTACTACAAGTGCTCATATGTTTCTATATTGATTTTCATTTTAAAAGGGAGAAAGGCTATAGAGACGCATTCAAAGTCCTAATAAAGTTGATTTTTGTTTTCAGTCCAGATGTCAGAGCATTCCTTCTAATGGACAGTCCGAAGCATCAGTCAGATCCGTCTGAAGATGAGGATGAAAGAAGTACTCAGAAGGGAGTAAGAGGAATTTTTTTTTAGCAGAATAAATACCACTCCCCAGAGATGAAATTAGTGGCAACTTTAGGACAGCATTTACTATTTAAATAGGAAATGATTTCACCAAAAGTAGATTTTTTTCCTTTTTAGAATACATGAAAACAATGTGTACATCTTTTACTGATCATCATTTCTTATAAAATTCATAGAATGAGTACTTTTTATAATAAAAAATGATACAGATTAATCAGGTGGAATTTTGAGACTAGCAGGTAGTAAAAAAAGTATTATTTATATTATTACCTCTCAGATCTAGCAGTTTTGAAGATTTTAATGATTTTCTTTCTAATCTTCTCTTAATACTTAAAGTTTAGAAAATTGCCAGATTGTGGGGTAGGTGTTTGGCACAGCCGTTAAGATGCCATCTGGGATGCCTGCAATTTATATTGGAGTTCCTGGGTTTGAGTCCTGCCTCTGCTTCCAATCCAGCCTCCTGCTAATGTATCCTGGGAGGCAGCAGGTGGTAACCCAATTTCTTGGGACCATACCAACCCATTTGGGAGACCCCACTGAGTTCCAGGCTCCTGGCTTTGGCATGGCCCAGCCTTGGCTTTTATGGGCATTTGGGGACTGAACCATCATATTGAAGATTTCCCTCTCTCTCTGCCTTACAGATAAAATGAAAATAAATGAATACTTTTAAAAATTGTGATCAAATTATAAACATGTAGTATATACGGTAATATATCACTTTCTGTCCTGTTTTTTGATCATCATATGTCTTTGTCATCATTGCAGTCTTGAAGCTATTGTTTTGAATTTCAGCTAGCAGGACAGGCCTTTTCAACCTGGATACAATCCTCTTCTTCGTTGCTGTTAGATAGAGCAGTCAGCCTATGTGACGTGCTTCTAAGATGTACTTTTATTTTTGCATATATGTGGGTACTTCAAAAAGTTCACGGAAAAATTGAATTAAAAATAAGTTTATCTGGTTCATAGAGCTTTGAAATGCATACATAGTTTTCTGTGATACACATTTTTTGTGAACTTTTTACTTATTTTGTTTCTTCTATTTACTAGAGAGACAGAGAGTGGTAGAGAGCTCCTGTCCATTGGTTCACTCCCCTATACTTTGCGGCAGTGAGGGTTGGGCTAAACAGAAGCCAGGAGCTAGAATTCAGTCTAGGTCTCCCACATGGGAAGCAGGGGCTCAACCACTTGAGTCATCTTCACTCTCTCCCAGGGTGCACATTAGCAGGAAGCTGGAATCAGAAACAGAGCTAGGACTTGAATCCAGGCACCTTGATTTGAAGTGCCGGTCCCCAAGTGGTGTCTTAACTTCTCCACCAAACACCCATACCTCTATGAACTTTTTGAAGACCCCATGTATGTATGCAATCATATGTGTACCTAATAAAAAATAAGAGATTCTTAATTTTAAAACTACATTGTTGGAGCCCGCATTGTGGCAAAGGAAGCCAAGCCTCCTCCTACAATGCTGGTATCCCTTACGGGCACCTGTTCTAGTCCCAGCTGTTCTACTTCCAATCCAGCTCTCTGCTATGGCTGGCCTGGGAAAGCAGTAGAAGATAACCCAAGTCCTTTGGCCTCTGCACCCATGTGGGAGACCCAGAAGAAGCTCCTAGCTCCTGGCTTTGTATTGTCCCAGCTCTGGCCATTGTGGCCATCTGGGGAGTGAACCAGCAGATGGAAGAATGAGTCTCTCTCTCTCTCTCTCTGCTTCTCTATAACTCTGCCCTTCAAATAAATAAATGTCTTTTTTTAAAAAAAACTATATTATTATAGAAAATAAAATAAGCTTGTTCCTTATTATGAAGGTATTTCTAGCATATACCTTAGAAAGTTGTGTGGGAAACAAATTATAACTTAACTCAAAGTATTATGTATTAATTATAAGTATTATATAAACATGTTTATTATATAAACATACCTTTATCATTCAGAATTAATTTTACCTATTATTAAATACATACAAAAAACCCCAAGATACTGATCTGAAGAACATTTTTCTTTATATGTCTTAATTTTGATATGTGTTCTATTTGTGATTTGAAAGTAAGTTGGAATTTTACTGTCCCAGAAATGAAATCTTCATTTGGCAAATAGGCCTATTTATTATTTGTTATGAGTGGAAAGTAATTTTCCTTCTCTGATGCCCCGAGAGGGTTCTCAGTTAAGAGAACAGATTTCACTTCGACATCTATGACACAGTGGTTCCTAGGACAGCATAAGGGAATATTTTTAGTTTATATCTTTGTAGCAGGTCAGAAGTAAAACAACACTGGTAATAAATAGGGCATGAGAAGAACTAGTGTCTCTGTAAAAAGCTCATACAGATGCATTTTTAAAAAATATTTAAGGATGGGGCTGGCACTCTGGTGTAGCAGGTAAGGCTGCCACCTGTAGTGCTGGCATTCCATACAGGCGCTGGTTCAAGTCCTAGCTGCTCCACTTCCAATCTGGGTCTCTGATATGGCTTGGGAAAGCAGTACAAAATGACCCAAGTGCTTGGGCCCCTGTACCCACATGGGAGACCCGGGAGAAGCTGTTGATTGATAGCTTCAGAACGGCACAGCTCCAGCTGTTGTGACAAATGGGAGAGTGAACCAGCAGATGAAAGACTCTCTCTCTCTTAAACTCGCTCGCTCTCTCTCTCTGCCTCTCCTCTCTCTGTGTAACTCTGACTTTCAAATAAATAATCTTTAAAAAAAATATTTAAGGAGATAGAAGAAAAAGGGACATGAAAAAATAATCTTAGTTTAAAAAAAGCTTATTGGAAATTGTTCAACCTTGATACTAATAGCAAATATAAATTTTAAGGGAGACATTTTTATTTCTCTGTCAAGTTAACAAAAATGTAAAGTAAATAAAATGCTACAGGACTGGTAATACAGGAACAGTGAGCACCCTTAGGCATTATTGGTGTCATAATTGTATGCAACTCTTGGAAAGCAATTTAGCACTTACATAAAAAATAAAAAGGTATCAGTTAAGAATGGGGCAAATGAAATAATCCTTCACACATTTAAAAAAAACATGTTTATTTTGTTGTGTCTATAATTAAAAAAATAGAATCCACCTAAATATTAGTCAAATAATGCTTGTCTTTATACATAATGCACGTTAAAGTGTTTTTGAAAATAATATTTTTTTTTCTTTGACACACACATGTATACACACAACTCCCATCTCCTAATTCACTCTTCAAATGCCTGTAACAGCTAGGGCCAGGCCAAAACCAGGAGTCATTATCCCGGTTCAGGTCCCCCATATGGGCGATAGAAATCAACCACATCAGCCATCACCTGCTGCCTCCCAGAGTGTATATTAACAAGAAGCTGGAGTCAGGAGCAGAGCCAAAACTCAACCTCAGGTATGCTGATAAGGGATGCCAGCATCCCAGCCAACTTCTTAACTGCTAGGCCAAATGACTGTCCCTGAAGATAATGGTTTAAGCTTTGGGGATGGTGCTGTGGATCAGTGGAGTAAGCCACCACCTGCAGCACCAATTCAGGTCTTGGTTGTTCCACTTCTGAACCAGCTCCCTGCTGATGTGCCTGGGAAAGCAGCAGAAGATGCCTAAGTGATTGGGCATTGGGCCCCTGCACCCACACGATAGACCCGGATGAAACTCCTGGCTCCTGGCTTCCAGCTTCCGGCTTCCGCCTGGCTCAGCCCTGGCCACTGCAGCCATTTTTTTTGCCTTTCAAAAAAAAAATAATTAAAAAAAATTTTTTTAAGCTTTGACATACTGTTAAGTGAAACCAGTATGTAACATTTTATGTGTACGAATTACTGTCAGTTTTATTTATTTACTTTTTAAAGATTTATTTACTTGAGAAGCAGGGTTACAGACAAAGAGAGGGAGAGACAGAGAGGTCTTCCATCTGCCAGTTCACTCTCCAAATGGCTGCAGTGGCCAGAGCTGGGCTGAACCGAATTCAGGAGCCAGGAGCTTCTTCCAGGTGGTCTCTCATGTGGGTACAGGGGCCCAAGCACCTGGGCTGTCTTCCACTGTTTTCCCAGGCCATCAGCAGGGAGATGGATCAGAAATGGAGCAGCCGGGACTCGAACCTGTGCCCACCAGTGCCGCAGGCAGATGCTTAACCTACTCTGCCATAGCACTGGCCCCATTACTGTCAGTTTTAAAAGGATAGGAAAATGCTAAATGAAATTCAGTATTCTCAAAATTATGTGATATCTGTGTGACCTTGATTTTCCATGTTTTGCTTGCTACTCTTGTGAGAGTCTGATAGGTTTTGGCCATTTGAAAAATGCCCTGTGTTTGTTACAGAACACATCTGGCTTTGAAGAAAAAGCCAATGTGAGAGATTCTTGAGTTTGCCTTCTGTTCTGCCACTGTTGGCTTTACATTGAGTTTTGCGTGTGTTTTCACCCACAATGTCTGAAACTTGAACTAGGATCTCTTGCTGTTTAAAATGCTGATGAAAATAATCCTTTTAGAAAAAGGCAACATACTTTGTTTTACAGTTTAAACTATTTTTTAAGAACTTTAAAATGGATAACTAAATGAAGGACATAGCTGGAAAATATCTTAGAGGGCATCTGATCTACTCAGTTACTTGTAAATAGAAAAGTAGAAGCCAAAAGTTAAGAAACCTGTGATCTCCATTAGTGTTCATTCTGTTAGTAGATTATACCTCACCCACAATTTAGGGAGCAGATGTCATCTTTTAAAATAGTAAATCCAGTGAAAAATGGTCTAATTATGTGTCTCCTAGTAATTCTTACCATTTCAGTAATGTGTTCCATTAAGAAAATCATTGCCAAATAATAAAAATATAACTACATGTTAACATTATTTGGAGAACAAATTGTGAATGTTTTTAATCCATGCTTATTTAGTTGTCTGTCTTTATCTAAATAAGAAAAGTTCATTCAGTAGAAAATGTATCCAGTTATCTGCATATTCACTAAAAGAATAAATATATTGAAACTGTGACTTAGTTTGAATTATAATGTTGGATTCCATGGAACACTGTAATACTCAATTAAGAAAGCTTACTCTCTTGTTACACTGCAACAAGGAAAATCTCTTTTAATGAACCAAATTATTATTCTTTTAGTCTTGCACTAGACTATTAATGGTTTCACATATTTCTGTTTTCTGGACAGAAAATTTATTACATGAAGATTTTTCATATAAAGGTATCAGTAGGAAATACATTTAAATTGTAACTTAAAAAGCTGGTATCAATGTTGTCTTTATAAGAAACTATTATACTTCAGAACTTCTGAAAAATGAGAATGTTTGCTGATTTTGTTGTTGTTGTTAAAGGTTTATTTTATTTATTTGTGAGATAGAGCTACAGAGAGAGGTAGAGACAGAGAGAAAGGGCTTCCATCCGCTGGTTCACTCCCCAAATGGCCGCAACGGCCGAACTGCGCCGATCCGAAGCCAGGAGCCAGGAGCCTCCTCCAGTTCTCCCTCGTGGGTGCAGGGGCCCAAGGACCTGGGCCATCCTCCACTGCTTTCCCAGGCCACAGCAGAGAGCTGGTTTGGAAGAAGAGCAGCCGGGACTAGAACCGGCGCCTATATGAGATGCCAGTGCCTCAGGCCAGGGCTTTGACCCGCTGCGCCACAGCGCTGGCCCCTGCTGTTTATTTTTTAAAATATTTTGTCTTCTGAAGATTCTAAGTGAAATGAACTTACGTGTGCATATATAAATTATATAGGTCTTCAATTAAAATTTGATTAAAAAATCAAATGTATAAGAACTTTTTCATATTTATAGCTTATATGAATATAATCTTTTAGGGCTGTGTTAAAAAGTATATATATTTGAGATACTTAGAACTGAAATTTTCTGAATATATGAAGAATTTCAAGTTGAATTTATGTGAAGCTTAGTTCTCTTATACTTGGCTTTTATAAAAAGTTTTCCTTCCCTCTGATAGGAACACTAGATGACTCTTTTGGGATTAGCTAATTATTAGTAAACTAGATTTTTTTTGTTAAATTTCTTTTATGGTTTACTACGTGGATAAAGATTCACTTCTAAGTTAATACCAGGAATTAAATGTACTGTGTTAACTGTTGCAAAGTGAAAAGCCTCCCTAAAATTTTGATCCTGTCACAAGGCTGGAATTAGAAAGAAAAGCACTATTGAATATATTTACTTTAGAAATAATTTTACCCTCAAATAAATCTCTCCTATAAACAAAAAAAAGAAATAAATTTACCATCAAATCAAAACTGAAAATCCAGCATCTGCAATAATTATAATCATCATCATATCATTTTCTGTCTTTATTAAGCTATTTAAAACAAACAACTGTTTTCAACAGTTTTTGAAAGGTAAAAATGATCCCTTATAAATTGTGGTTTTGATACACACCTCTTCAAAAGAGCTTTCTCCAATCTGTTTCGTTCACTTGCCAATGTAGAGCTTGACTCCTGGCTTGCCTTTGTCCTTAAAATTGCGCTTGAAAGTTAATATGATAGGGCCAGCTGTGGCGCAGTAGGTTAATCCTCTGCCTGCGGTGCCAGCATCCCATCTGGGCGCTGGTTCTAGTCTCCGGCTTCTCCTCTTCCAATCCAGCTCTCTGCTGTGGCCTGGGAGAGCAGTGGAAGATGGCCCAAGTCCTTTGGTCCCTGCACCTGCGTGGGAGACTGGCCCCTGGCTCCTGGCTTCAGATCAGCACAGTTCTGGCTGTGGTGGCCATTTGGGGAGTGCACCAATGGAGGGAAGACCTTTCTCTCTCTCTGTAACTCTATCTCTCAAAATAAATTTTAAAGAAAAGAAAGTTAACCTGATAAGTAATTAAGCTTGTGTTGATTATGTATATTTTCAAATAATATATGTTTACAAATAATTAAGACCTTAGGTTTCTTTAGTGTAACAGTACACCAAATGTCAATGTCTGTGGTACAGTTATGTGATTTTATTTCAAAACATTCTTTGACATTCTTTTTTTTTTTTTTTACCCCATCCATACAGCTACACTCTACCTCACCGAACATCAACCTGGGACCGTCTGGAAATCCTCAGTAGGTTTAGTTTGTGTAAAACAATCCTCTAACTAAATTTTCAGAAGAGAATGTGTATATCCACATAATTCTACCAGCTGAACTGGAGGCCTGTGAAATCTAGCCATAGTTAGAGTGGATATGGTACTGTTGTGTGTTGACTCATTCACTGCTCTGGCTTTTTGTTAGTTTGGTAGAGCCCTCAGGAGTTCTTAATTCACGGATTGTTAATTGGATTGTTCTGTGTTGCCGTTGTCACATTTCTGGTGTTATGTTTGTGTGTAGACATGTTGGTAACCACGTTTCCCAAGGGACCATACGGCAGGTGAGGGACTCTGGGCAGAAGTATCCTCACAGGGTACTGGACAGCCTCCTGCCGCTCAGAATGGTTGCTGTACCCTCCTTGCTATCCAGTGTGCTGCAGAGGGGTCGTGCCACATGGTACCGTGTAAAAGGCTATAAGACTCTTTATCCAGTGTTCCCACATTGCCATGTTTATTTGAGCACAAGGGAAGCAGTTTGAGGAGCAAGGTCTGAGCAATAATGGGATGAGGTGAGGCACGGAGACTTCATCTCACGTTTCAACCCCAGCAGTTCCCTGGAAGTGGATGCCTGGAGTGCCAGTGGTTCTAAGGCTGCTCCTTGGCTCAGTTTGAGGAGTGCTCAAATGTTACCAGTGTCTGTTGTGAGCTGAGGCTGGAGAAGTGTGGTGTTGCCATCCTACTTGTACTTACAGGCCTGTTGGGTTCATTCTAAATTATTCTTTTATCCTGGGACACCGTGCTCTCTCTGCCCTGTTGTTCTACTTGGAAAATGAATAATAGACACAGTGGTCCAGGAATGCTTCAGCATCAGGAGGACAAGGAAGACCTGGTCAGGAAGATAGGGAGAAAAACCAAGAACACCGTGATGTGATGTCAGGAAGAGAAACTGTCGGAATGCGATGGGGGTGACTAGCTCTGTTAGTGTTGGCTGACGTGGTTTGGAGGTCAAAACTGAAAAAGGACTGCTGAATTTGACGTGATTGGTCACCTCTCCGAGTAATTCTGGTGGTATGATAGGAAATGATTCACAAGAGAACCTAGTAAACAGTAGACAGTGAGTTAGACAGCTTGAAGGAAATGTGATGGTAACTGGAAGAGGCAGTTTGGTTTGGAGCATTTTTTTCTGTCATTTATAGCATTGAATGAAATGGCAGCACAAATGGAACTTTGCTACGTTAGGTTCATCTGCAACAGTTGATACTGAGGCCGCAGTTAGCCTATTTGCCGTATTGAAGGGATTTGCATGTTTTTCACTGGTGTATCTTGTGGAAAAGTTAATCCATTGCCTCATCATTAAGAAAAATAGTCCAAATAGCAGGTTTCTGAAGAAGAAAAACATCCATATTTAGTTATGTTTATCTCACTAATCTTTGCTGGTTATTTAATCTAACCGTGATGGCACTGTCAGGTTTGAATTGACTTTCTTTTCATAATGAAATGAAGGGAATCTCAAATCCTAGGTGAAATCATTTCCCTTTTCCCTCGTGTGATCAGGACTTTAGACTGTTGTAGGAAATGCTGGGTGCTTCGGCTCCACTTCCTCCTGCTTGTGCTTTGCGGTCTGAGCTGTTTTCACCTGATAGGTTAACGTAAATAAAAGAATAGGATTCTCCTGGCTGTTCCGTTCCCCGCGCATTGTGTCACCATCCGTGAGAGCAAGCCAAGAGGACTTTCACCTTTAATGTACAATAAATGATTTGGATTTAAAACGGAGGATTTTTGTTCACAAAATTTTCTTAGCATAATTACCGATGTTCCAACTGGTGATTTTTTTTAGAAGAATCACCAGATGCTAGAGAACTCTAGGGATGTATTGCTGATTTCTCAGTTTCCTGATTAACAATGCTGATGAGATTCATAGTTAATAAAGTTGACTTAGATAGATACTGTTTAAATACAAAACTATATACAAGTATATAGGTATATCTCTATGGAGTTATGTCTCCATTCTTATCTCCCAAAGAAGTTATTGAAGTCTTTCTTAAAAACTTAAGGAGGCTTAAAATTATAAAATACTTTATTTAGACTGTTGGTATTACTACTATTACATAGTAAAGGTGAGATTCTACCAGTGTGAAAGCTAGGATTCATCATACTTAAATATTTTATACCCAACTTTTACTTGTTAAAGAATAAAGTGTTAAGAAATGTTGAGAAGTTACCATTTTTCTCATTTCTAGGAGACTGATTATTGTCCTTGTTAATTTATTTTAGTGCTAAGCCGACTGACTTTGATTTTTTAAAAGTTATTGGGAAAGGCAGCTTTGGCAAGGTAAGAATGTTTTTGTTTCTCAATAAGGAAGTACTTAAGGAAATACATGTTTTATATGTGTGAACCACTGGCCTTTTTCATATGCAGGGTATGGAGTTAAGATACTTTCCCTATTGTCAAAATACTAATAGAATAGTTAGGGAAATAAAACATCTGCTCAAATTCTGAAATAAAATTCATTGTTTAACAAGTGTGCCAAGTAGCCTTGTGGCCTGTGGTTATTACCTTTGTGATATTTACAGCCTAATGGGAGAAACAGTCCTTTAAAATAATGCAATTGGGGTGGGCGATTGGTTAAGCAGTTAGATCACTCCTTAGAACACCTGCATCTCATATCACAGAATGCCTGATTTCAGTCCCAGCTCCTCCATTTCTTATCCACCTTCCTGCAAATGCACACCCTGGGAAGCATCAGATAATGGCGCAAGTGCTTGGGTCCCTGCAACCCACAGGAAAGCTCCAGATTGAATTCCAGTCTTCTGGCTTTGGCCTGGCCCAGTCCTGACAGTTAAGGGCATTTGGGGGGAGTGAACTAGTAGATGGGAGGTTTTTCTCCATCTGTCTTTCCATTTCTGTCTTTCAAGTAAAATGAAAATAATTTAGTAAAATTTTTTTTAGAAATGCAATCAGGTAAATACTTACAAATAATAATTGGAGTTGAAGGAAAGGAAGGATAGGGTGACATGACAGTGCAACCGGTAGTGAGAGGTGGGAGAAATCTCTATATGAGTTGGTCAGAGGTCACTTCTGTGAAGATGTGCTATTTAAGCTGAGGCTGGAAAGATTAAAATGAGCATCTGTGTGAATAACAGTTGGAGAAGGAAAGGAATGTGTGAGGACCGTGCTAAGTGTGATCCTGTGTCAGAGGAGTCACATAACTTGACAATGGGTCATACCAAGGAAGGAGAATCACTCAGGGCCAGGGTTACCAGGGAAAGCGCCATTGATTATTATGATAATCATGAAATATATTTAAGTGCTTTTCTCCCATTATGCTTTAATCTGTACTAAAAATGAACATGAATTTAATTATATTTTGTTATATTCATAACTTTTAGTATCCATTGTTTATTTTGAGTCCTTGGGACCAGAAACTGTAACCATACAATTATATCCAAGTATACTCACTTAGCACATGTATATTGAACAAAGGTGGAAATGGATCCTTCTATCGAAATGCTCAGTCTTTGGGGATGCTGGAGAAAGTCTGTCCTCAAAACAAAAGCATTATCTTTTAGAAACTTCACATTTAAATCCAGAATCTGTGAGGAGTTGGTAAAAATCATTTAGTGGTTCCACACCTTGCATCGTGAGCAGTCTTGTATCCGCTACAGTATTTTGCAACATCTTGAGTATGCCTTTTTCTGGGGCAAGACCCTCTAGGTTTCTTCCAATTCTTAAAAAGTGTTTTCATGCAACCCAGCCGATATATACATAGTGCAGCTTTCTCTGAACATTACTGATTTTACAACCTGTGAGGAAACTAAATATAAAACAATAGTGTGTTTGAACACGTAAACACCCTTCCTGACTCCTTTTTTGTATAGCCAGTAAATTTATAGCCTCAATATTTAAGGGTGCCCTTTGGTATTCAAGGCAGCAGCCCATGTGTGCATACACACACACGTGCACACACACACAGACTCACACATAGACTTTGTCACTTTAGCAAAAATCTCAAAAATTATGTTATTGAAATAATGTGCTTTATTAAATTAAAATATTTAAGGAAAAGTAGAATTGTAGAAATAACTTCCCTAGTTCTCAGTTTTCAAAACAATATATGTAGATTGCTGGTAGACTTAACTTTTTATAAAATTTAAGAATATTTGGTTTATTGACAAGTGAATTACTAAAATATTGAAATTTCTAATAATATGCATAATCTTTAACTGTTACAGGTTCTTCTTGCAAAACGAAAACTGGATGGAAAATTTTATGCTGTCAAGGTATTACAGAAAAAAATAGTTCTCAACAGAAAAGAGGTAAAACAAAGTGCTTGTTGTTTCTTCTAAGCCTGTTTTCTCAATTAACAGAATTGTTTTCTGGTGTATAATACAAATGGCTCCTTTATCTTTTTTTCTAGCAAAAGCATATTATGGCTGAACGAAATGTGCTCTTGAAAAATGTGAAGCATCCATTTTTGGTTGGATTACATTATTCCTTCCAAACAACTGAAAAGCTTTATTTTGTTCTGGATTTTATTAATGGAGGGGAGGTGAGTTTTGTAATTGGTTTTCAAATCTTGATAAGAGAAAAAATAGCGTGAGGTTAAGGTTTTCTTTTTCTTATAAGCTGTAGGACAGTGCATTGTCAACAGCTGTATTTGATCAGTAGGAACGTTATTCAAGGTACTGAGTACCATGCAAGGTGTGAACACTTAAGCTAATAGTGTACTTTCAAAGCTTCATAAAAGAACCTTGGAATGAAGCTACAGAATTCATTGATAGGTTTGTCAACCGAGCTATGTACAGAAACAGAATAAAATGTGATTTGTAATGTAGATAATTATTGTTTCAACAGTTGCATATAAATATTGCTCCATCTTTCATTTTCTAAAATACGCTAACTTACCAGTCAGCTGAGATGATCCTCTGCATAAAGCGCTCTGTGTTGAAGTCAGTTTAGGAAATGTTTCATGTTATATCCCCTTGGAGTAGGTTAAAAACTAGAGAGGTTCTGCCTTAGTCAAAGCCAGGGTTTTTCTTTTCTTTTCTTTTTTTTTTTTTTTTAAAGATTTAATTATTTATTTGAAAGAGGTACAGAGAGATAGATTGATTGCATCTGCTGGTTTCCTCCCCAGATGGCTGCAATGGCCAGGGCTGGCTGAGGCCAACACCAGGAGCCTAGAGCCTCATCCAGATCTCCCATGTAGGTGGCAGTGGCCCAAGCACTTGAGTCACCTTCTGCTGCTTTTCCCAGGCCATTAGCAGAGAGCTGGATCAGAAGTAGTGCAGCTAGGACTTGAACCAGTGTCCTTATGGGATACTAGCATCATAGGTAGCAGCTTAATCCATTATGCCACAACACTGGACCAAAGCCAAAATTTCTTAAAAGGGTTTTTTTTTTTTTTTTTTTAACCACATAGTCCTCTTTTTTTGTTTGAACTAAATCCATTAATATTTTCCAAAACTCTTGGTTCAGAGGAATATTGAAATGTACTTTGGAAAATGCCATTATTATGATAATTATAGTAATAGCTAGTCTGTATCAAGTATTACTCATGGCTGTTTGTACATGTTTTTATTTTATCTCCATAACAACCTTATTTTATAAGACAAAGAAATAGAGGCTCAGAGAAGCTTTGAAAGTCATATGGTTAGTAAGTATTGGAGGCAGGAATTGAACTCCGGTAGTCTGCAGGAGCTAGGCAGCTAGCTAATCACCTGTGTTCTTCTGCTTCCCAGCCCTCACACCTTTCCAGTTCGTTTTATCTTTGACAAGTGAATACCTCTCAAAATTAGTCACATTAATATGACTCATAGATATAAGTGATCCCTGCCCTGGCTCCCCCCACCCCCCAGTCAGTCTCAGAGCAAAGGAGGAGGAAGAAATGAGGATTTCAGCTTTACTGCAGTACATTTAACCATGGAACCAGGGAACTAGAAGGAAGATCAGCTTCTATTCTGAAAACCTGAAAGATGATCAGACAGACCTAGATCATTTTGAAGGAAGGTTGTAAAAGAATCATTGTTCAGCTCCAGAGATCTGTGACAAAAGTCCCTTCAGCCTCTTCAGTATGGAGTCAAGATTATGAGTCCCTTGGGCACCCTGATTCAGGGATGTAGTTACTTCACATTGTTCCTGCCTTGAAGTTGTCATTTTATATTGTGTGTGCCTTAGTACTAACAATGATGAGAAATTATTCAAGAGCCTGGATCTTCACAGCTATTTTACATGCATTATTTCAATTATTCATCATAACTTTGAGATAAACTCTCTAATACCCATTTTAAAGATAAGGAAATTGAGGACTAGAGAGGTTAAGTTACTTTCTTGACCTCATGTATCAAGCCCTGCATTTACCCCAGACATCCCTACAGCAAAGCCCATCCTTCAGTTCCACCCTGTGTCTTTGAAATTTCCATGTGAGGCTTCTAACTGCGGATGAGATCCTCTTATAAGTTTCCTGCTTTACCTGTGGTTTTTCATGCTATTTTTTTAGAAGTTTGCTTTTGAGCCTTTTTGCGTGGTGGCTGCTCATAGACATAGACTGAGCAGCACCTGTGGAAAGAGGTTGGCTTGTCATCTAGAAGATACACTGGGTAAGGAAGAAAGAAGGAAATAAGCAGCAGAGATGGGTGGGGAGGAGTTGAGTGGGGGATAGCTCGACAAGCAATAAAGATGAGAAAGATAGAAAGAGGCGATGGTTCCATCATGTGTTCCCTGTTGTTATTAGTTATTTCCTCAAATGTTTACTTATAATTTCACTTTGACACGTGTTACTTATTTTGTATATTTCTTCATATCTGTTTTGGAACAAAATAGAGTACTAAACGAGTAAGGTTATGATACCAGGCAGGTAAGAGCTGGTGAACTACAGCTTCTGCATTAATCCTCTACCTCCAGTTGTTGGGGTGGATTAAATAAGCGTATAAAGTCATTAGTCTAATGCTTTTTAATTTAGTGAGCAATCAGTGTTACCTGTTAGCGATGTGGTCAAATGTTTGTTTTAGGTTGTTTCTGTTAGTAGTATGTTGGACTGATGTGATCAGGAGACGAATTAATGGAGTATTTTCGTAGTTTAGGCCATAGCTAATAGAAACAGTGGCAGGACTAAAAAGGAGGAGGTTTTCCACAATTTATATATTCATTCATTGGCTGCAGGGGCTGAGGGTAAGGAGCAGTTTAGATGAAGCCTGGGTCAACCTCAGTTATCTCTGTTAAGATCTGTTATAACTTTACCACCTTTTCAGAAAAGGCTAAGAGATTTCTTTTTATGATCTTTGAGAATAAGAGAGGTTAAATGAATAGTAAATTTGAACCAAAGTCTGATGAACTTTACAACCTGCCTCTTTGATACTTTTGTTTCCCATGGCTTTGAGGGCTGGAGAGAATACAGTAGCAGCAGTAAGTTTATAAGAGAAGACCAGGGCTCTCTTTTAGAGGAGTTGAGTTTGTTGCCTTGTGAAATATTTCAGAAAGAGCTGCAGGCGATAGGCGTTCTTTGCAGTAGAAGCTCCAAGCAGAAATCTGGGCTGGGAATCTCCATGTGGGAGACATCAACATGTTACAGCAACCTGGGGTGGGAAAACTCCATTCAAACAGACATCGGAGACAGTGGAGGATGCCGAGCAGTTTATTAACGCCATGGGGCTCAGCTGGAATCATTTCCTGAGAACTGAGCAACAATCCCATTTCTGAACTAACAATATTTATAGGTTCATCAGCATCATACCTTAGCATTGGTGAGTTTAAATTGTAGCCTGTGTGACTTAGGACCACACTTTGAACGGGCGGTGGGTGCAGTATGTTTATAAAAGCGGTACCTGGGTCAGATTTATAGGACGGACTTATGACTGGAGTTACAGAAGCAGAACTTAGGACATCTTCCTTCCCTAGGCAAGGTAACCACACACCAGATAATTGGGAGCAGCCACTTTTCAAGGTTAGTGTCAGGGGTCGGCTTTTCTTGCTTTGTCTCTGGTTGTGGCCATATTTCCACTACAAACAGAGATGGTGGCTAAAATCATGGGAATAAATAAGGTTTGAAGAGTATCAAGACAAAGAATAACAGTGAAGCAAAGGCAAAATTTGTCCTCCCTGCAGCATGTAGAGCCAAAAAAGGAACAGAGGTGGAACTCTCCAAGACAGAAGAGCCAAAGGACCTAATTAGTGCAGACTTCCCCCAGACAATGGAAGTAACCCATTGGCTAAGAACAGGCTATAAGAAATAAAGAATTAGAAAGTGTAGGGGCCGGCACCGTGGGGTAGCGGGTTAAAGCCCTGGCCTGAAGTGCCTGCCTCCCATATGGGTGCTGGTTCTAGTCCCGGCTGCTCCTCTTCCGATCAGCTCTCTGCTATGGCCTGGGAAAGCAGTGGAAGATAGAAAGTTTTCTTTTAAAAAAAGAAAAGAAAATATAAGTATAAGAAATGAACTGGAGGGGCTGGTACTATGGCATAGTAGACTAAGCCTCCACATGTGGCGCCGGCATCCCATATGGGGGCCAGTTCGAGTCCAGCTGCTCCTCTTCTGATCCAGCTCCCTGCTGATGGCCTGGGAAAGCAGTGGAAGATGGCCCAAGTGCTTGGGCCACTGTGCCCATGTGGGAAACCCAGAAGAAGCTCCAAGCTCCTGGCTTCGGCTTGCCCTAACCCCAGCCATTGTGGCTTGAATCAGCAGATGGAAGATTGCTCTTTGTCTGTCTTTCCTCCTCTCTCTGTAACTGCCTTTCAAATAGATAAATCTTTAAAAACAATCAACAAGATTTATTTATTTATTGAAAAGTAGGGTTATGGAGAGAGGGACAGATGGAGAGGGAGCTCTTTTATCCTCTGGTTCATTCCCCAAAAGGCTTCAACAGCCAGAGCTAGGCCACGCTGAAGCCAGGAACTTCTTCTGGGTCTCCCACATGGGTGGCAGGAGCCCAAGTACTTGGACCATCTTCCACTGATTTACCCAGGCCATTAGCAGGGAGCTGAATCAGAAGTAGAGCAATCAGGACTCAAACGGGCACCCATATGGGATGCTGGTGTCACAGGCCATAGCTTAACCCATTGTGCCACAATAATGGCTCAAGAAAAATTCAGATTTTTCCAAGAATAATACTCGGCTCAAGCAGATTATATTTATGGATTATATTTGTTTTGCTAGCTACTGTTTTCAATCTCTGAGTAGTATTTTTTTTAATGAAAAAGCAATCCAGAAAGACTCAGTAAGGTAATTACTTGGCAATATCAAGATCACTGGACACTGATAATCTTTTCCAGAGCATTTGCCTACAATAAGGATGTTGCCACAGTGATGAGTGTGGAGTATGGGAGATAGTAAGGAATTAAGACACGTGGTTACAGTAGATGACTGTTGGATGGAGGGCATGGACAACAGAGATCAACAGTTCTGTGTGTTAGTGCATTTTTACCTCAATCTCAAAGTAACAAAAAGAATTCCTGCTTTTCTACGTACAGATTATATTGTTTGACTCTGTGTATGAATGAGCCAAGCATTCTTTTCTTCTCTCCCAATTTTATAGCTGTTTTTTCACTTACAAAGAGAACGGTCCTTTCCGGAACACAGGGCAAGGTTTTATGCTGCTGAAATTGCCAGTGCATTGGGTTATTTGCACTCCATCAAAATAGTGTACAGGTAACATCTTAAAATATCACTTGTAGAAAATGTTTTTTGATGTTTTATCTCAGTTAATATTTATTTGTACTTTTTTTCCCCTTTTAATTTGATAGAGACTTGAAACCAGAAAATATTCTTTTGGATTCAGTAGTAAGTATTATCTTTTAAAAATCAACTGTTTCTCAGTTTGTTGTTGCTGTTTTGCTTAGTGGCAAAAAATCAGTCTCTGAGGTTCCACACTGTTTGATTCCATTAATATAACATTCTGAAAATGACAGAACTAGAGAGGAAAAACAGCTAAGCGGTTGCTAGGGGAGAGGGGGCAAGGACATAACACAAAGGTAAGGATAACACAAAGGTAAGGGTAGCATGAGGCAGTTCCTTTGAGATGTCTTGATTGTGTTACATGAGTCCATATACCTGTGTTGCATAGTGCTACACACACACATATAAATTAGTGAAAACCGAATGAATTTGATAGTCTAGTTAACAGTGTCAAACCAATGTCAGTTTCCTATTTGATACTGTACTATGGTTATATAAAATTGTCAGCATTGAGGGAAGTTGGATAATGAGCAAATAGAATTCTATTTTTGCAGTTTTTTGTGGGTCTAAAATTATTTAAGAATAAAAGAGGCTTTAAAAATTGTCAACTTTTGTTCATGCATTGTTTTCTCTTACTCCCCCTGTTATTTGTCAGGGACATGTTGTCTTAACAGATTTTGGGCTTTGTAAAGAAGGAATTGCTATTTCTGATACCACCACAACCTTCTGTGGGACACCAGAGGTAAGAAACAAGCCTTGTTTTTCATTCACATAATTATTTATAAAATGCAAACACTTATCACAGATTGCATACACACACACACACACACATATATATATTTGAAATAAGGAAAGTAACATAGAAACTGTCACTTCCACTTCCAACCAGTTGGAAATACAAATAATCATCCCTTCTAAACATTCAGTGTTTACTGATAATTAGTATTTTTAACTGATCTGAAGATACCAAAGACCCTTTTGAGTATCTTAACAAAGATAAATTATATTGATCTGTTTTTTTACGTTAAGTTTACTCCAGAATTCTTTAAGCATTTGCTTATATTGCTAATTCTTTAAGAAATCATGAATCAGTGAAAATGCTTTAATTTGATTATGATTTTTATTTATTTATTTATTTATTTATTTTTAAAGATGTGAAATCTTTTTTTTTTTTTTTTTTGACAGGCAGAGTGGATAGTGAGAGAGAGACAGAGAGAAAGGTCTTCCTTTTTGCCGTTGGTTCACCCTCCAATGGCCGCTGCAGCCGGCGCATTGTGCTGATCCGAAGGCAGGAGCCAGGTGCTTCTCCTGGTCTCCCATGCAGGTGCAGGGCCCAAGCACTTGGGCCATCCTCCACTGCCTTCCCGGGCCATAGCAGAGAGCTGGCCTGGAAGAGGGGCAACCAGGATAGAATCCGGCGCCCCAACCAGGACTATAACCTGGTGTGCCAGCGCCGCAAGGCGGAGGATTAGCCTGTTAAGCCACGGCGCCGGCCTAATTTGATTATGATTATACTTGCACGACTGCATACTGTATTTTTTTTTTTAGAGAGAGGGAGGGAGAGAGTGCTTATCTGTTGGTTCAATCCCCAAATGCCTGCAATGGCCTAAACTAATTTGAGGCGAGAGCCAGGAATATAATCCAGGTCTTCCATGAAGGTGGAAGGGACCCACTTACCTGAGCTATCACTGCCGTCTCTCTGGGTCTGCATTTTCAGGAAGCTGGAGTGAGGAGTCATAGCTGGGAATCAAACCCAGGCTCTCCAATATGGGACCCAGGCATTTTAAAGTGAAACTCCTGTTCCCAAATATGGCAGAAATATTAACATTGTCTATATCTGAAGGGTAGCTTATTGATTTTTATTATATTTTTCTATGGATTTGGAATAAGTGAATAACAGAAGAAAATAAAGCAGTGGGTGTGAGGGGGAAATCACAAATAAAAATTTAATTGGAACATCCCATTTGTATAATCATGTTAGCTAGCAGAAATGTATCTTTCTTTTTGTGACAATAATCCTTAAAATCTGTGTAAAAGCCTTATTTTTCTACTTCACACACATTTAATTTGTTTCAAGCTGTCCTCATTTTCAGTGTATTTATAGTGATCTTAAATATCATGGAATGTTTCATCATTATCCCAGGGCAGTTCCAAATATGAGGGAGTTTCAGGAAAATTCACATTATCTTAATTCCATTTTTTCCATGAGATTTTTAAAGTCCTTTTGTACTTTAAAAGTATAATTGTTCTATATGAGCCTTCTAATTAATATCAGAAAATCATTAAACGTATCTATAAGTAACAATTGCAGTCATCCCTTGGTATTCATGAGAATTGGTTCCAGGACCCCCAATACCAAAAATCTCTTATATAAAATTATGTTTGCCTACGCACATTCTTTCATTGCTTTAAAAATCATTCATAGACTACATATACTACCTAACACAATGTCAATACTTTGTAAATAGTTACTGAAATGAATTGTTTAGGAATAAGAAAAAAGTCTGTACACATTTAATACAGATGCAATTTTTAAAAAATATTTTCTATCTATCTATTCAACCAACCTGTGATTGAATCCACAGATACAGAACACATGGGACCCCTTAAATACATACACAGTTTCTATACTACAAGTACACAGCACATATATAATAATAAGTACAAATACAAGGTGAAATATTCACCTTGAAATACATATATTTTTATAGATTTATTGAGTTAGTTATTTGAAAGGCAGAGCAGCAGAGAGACAGAGAGAAAGAGATCTTCCAGTCACTGGTTCCTTTCCCAGATGGCCACCACAGCCAGATCTGGGCTAGATTGAAGCCAGGAGCCAGGAATTCCCTCCTGTTCTTCCACATTGGTAGTAGGGGCCCAAGTAGTTGAGTCATCTTCTGCCACCCTCCCAGGTGCATCAACAGGAAGCCAGATCAGAAACGGAAAAGCTGGGAGTCAGACCAGCACTCATGGGATACAACTGCTTACCACAACACCAGCTCCTTGAAATATGTTTTTTTTCTTCCTTTTTTCTATCTAATCTAATCATAGCTCTTATGTTTCTGTGTAAGAAACCTTTTTTTGTGAATGTATATTGATTTTCTTAATATTTTATTTTTTACCCCAAAGAAACCTTTTATTTAAGGAATACAAACTTCATGCATTTCATAAATACAACTTTAGGAATATAGTGATTCTTCCCACCATACCAGCCCTCCCATCCACATTCCCACCCATCCTCCTTCCTCTGCCATTCCCAGTCACATTCTCCACTAAGATTAATTTTTAATTAACTTTAAATGTATATTGATTTAATAGTTAACTTAGTCTTAAATCCTGTAGCTTTTTTTTAAAAAAAAAAAAAAGCAATTTATTTTTAATCACCTAAATATGATCAAAAACCATTAAGCCCTTTTTATTTCTATTGCCGTCTCTTTAAATCATTTTTGAAAGCTTAGGGAATTCTTTCCTTACATGTGTTTCACGTGGGAAGAGGTTATATATTTTTGGATCTAAAATTCAAATTCACAACTTACATGTGGGAAATTGCAACAGTCATCTAACAACTTCCATAAGTTTTCAAAAGAATATATTAAAGAACTGGCATTATAATTCTAAACAGGAATGCAATTCAGTGTTTTCCTTTTATTGAGAAGAGGGAAAAATGAATTACAGTTGCCACATCAAGAATCCTTTTATCAGAGCAGACTGTTGGGGTGGTGGTTGGCATGCTGCTTGGGACTCCTGGATCTTATGTCAGAGTTCCTGGATTCCAGTTGCATCTCCACTTAAACTCCAGCTTCCTGCCAGTGTGTACCCTGGGAGGTAGCAGTGATGGTCCAGGAACTTGACCTGAGTACTTGTGTTCTTGTGTGGCAGACCCAGATTAAGTTCTGGGCTCCTGGCTTTAGCCTGGCCAGCCCCAGCTATTGTTGGTGCTTAGAGAGTAAACCAGCAGATGGAAGCTTTCTCTGTTGCTGTCTTTCTGCCTTTAAAGTAAAGAAATTAAAAAAATAAAAATAAAAAATTAAGAATTCTTTCATCAGGGGAAACCATTATGAATAAAGACCAGATGAGCTTCTAAAATAATCTTCTGAAAGACTCTCTCCAGATACATACATTACATGCTCAAGATAGATTCTGCATTTGCGGTCTTCTGTTTTAAATGCATCACAGTTTCTGGGGGAAGTGCTTGAAAATGACTCTCTTGAAAAGTGTCCCACTTGACACTGCCTAAGAACCAGTGTTATAAAATGAGAACACCCCACCCAATGATAATCCGGGTAATGTGTTCTTAGTGTGGTAGAAAAACCTAAAATGCATTCATTTTCTCAGTTACTCCAACAGGCTGGGCTGTTCTTGACTTGCTCTAATATTTCATTCTTTTCCCTAGTATCTCGCACCCGAAGTAATCAGGAAACAGCCATATGACAACACTGTAGATTGGTGGTGCCTGGGCGCTGTCCTTTATGAAATGCTGTATGGATTGGTACGTGTTTCTACTCTTCCATTATTATCTTAACTCTTCCCGTGATATCATTGATTTGGTTCTCTTGCTCTTCTAATAATTTTGTGGACACTTAGATAACATTCATAGAGCAATAATAGCCCAGTTAAGGAAAATCAACACTGCATAAGGAATGTACAATAAAATAATGACTTTTCATTTTATTACTAGTGTTTTAAGTTGACATCATTATTTCTCAATTATACTAAACAGTACTTTAAATTTCTCTTTTTCCATTTCAGTTTTCTGAGAGGCAGAGAGAAAAATCTCTGCTGGTTCACACCCCAAATTCTTGCAATTGCAACTGTGTGGCCCAGTCTAGGTGTCCCACATGAGCAGTGGGGAGCTAAGTACATCAGCTATTATCACCTGTTGTCTCCCAGGATACAAGTTAAGCAGAAAGCTGGAATTGGGAGCAGAGCAAGGCTTTGAACCCAGTCATACCAATATGAGATTCAGGCATCCCAGTGGCATCCTGACCAGTTCACCAAATGTCCACTCCTATCAGCCAGGACTCCAGCTGACACTCTGATATAGGCTGCTGGCTTAACCCATGGTGCCACAGTGCCAGGCCCCAGGTTGTACACAGTGTGACAGCTGTGTCTACAAGGTGCTCTTGAACACACCCACCCTAATTCACTCAGTGAACTTTAAGCTGTGTATTATGCTGGATTTTAGAATCTCTGCTGGGAGGCTGCACTGCAGATGGCCACATACCTGAGGAGGCCTGTTGTGCTTCTGTGCTCCAAACCCACTGTTCTCTGCAATTCAAGGCCAAATTCAACTATTTTAACCCCACTTTAGTACAATTTAATTACCACTAAATTTCTTCATTTTGCTTTTTTTCCCCCAGCCTCCTTTTTATTGCCGAGATGTTGCTGAAATGTATGATAATATTCTTCACAAGCCCCTAAGTTTGAGGCCAGGGGTGAGCCTCACAGCTTGGTCCATTCTGGAAGAACTCCTAGAAAAAAACAGGCAAAATCGACTCGGTGCCAAAGAAGACTTTGTATGTAACATGTTTCTCAGTATAAACTTTACTTGAGCTTATTTAGAATTTGGAAATAAATCCCTGTTTTATGTGGTATTTAATGGAATGAATGCAGCTGTTAGGGAATAGTACCATTGAAAAGTAGTGTGCTTGTCCCCACTGTTGGTACTTGTGTTTATATAGAATTATGCATTGTTCAAAGCACTTAACACCTGCATGATTTTCTGATTTTCATAGTAATTTGATCTCCTTTATTCTCTATGTCAAGCTTTCACATTCAGTTATTTGATTTGGTTAATTTCTCTTCCCCTCCCTTCTTTATAAAAAATGTGTAATACAAGGTTTTAACTACCTACATTTTTTGCAGACTTTTAATTTTAATTGCTAAATAATACTAGTATTTTCATCGACTTACAATAGAGACTAACAACCTGATAAGGTTTTTGTTAGGGTTTGAGGCTACCTAAACTTGTAATCATTTCTTTAAAAAATAATTTTTAAGTGTCTGTTGTTTGCATGAGGCAATCCTATTTTCCTTGAACTAACATTAAATAGCTTTTTTTTTGAGAATTTAGTTACACTTTCTTGAGATAATGTTGAAATTGGCAAGTTTGTTTCAAATCAGGTTAATTAATTTGCTAGTGTAGTTACTAGTATTAATGATAGTAAATTGACAAACTACTGAGGAACATGACCTTTTAAATTCCTTTCTGAGAAAGGCTTGAAGGCTGTTTATCAATCTTGAACTTGACCTGTGAGTAATAGACTCTTCTGCTGCTGCTTTCCCACCCTTCCTAATCTCCAGTTTACTGGGCAACTCTGTCAACAGGTTCCTGTTCATTGTTTCAGTCAGTCTTGCTAACACTTCACACCTGCTTGTCTTTTGGTCCTCTTATTGAATTCAGTGGTGGGAGCTGCAACCCTAGAACAACCCACCTGTCATCTCTGGGGCTGCTGAACAGTGCTGAGGAAGGAAAGCCCCTGGGCATGTCGGAAGCACTGTCACATCGTGGCCAGGAACCTTCTCTGGGCTGCATCACTGTCTGCATCACTGCTGCTGTCTTTCTCTGTTCAGTTTATTCTCTTACTCTTGATGTTATCCATTTCAGGTCGTCTCTCCAAACTTCCAGATTCTTCCTCCTCCTCCTTCCCCTCCTTCTTCTCTACATCAGCAGATGGTCTTGCTTTCTATTGTATAGGGAAAATGGAGCCATCAGAGCAGTACTGTCACCAGCTTCGTTCTATCACATTTGAAGATCTGTATGCACCTGCACCTGTTGTTCCTTCTTACAGTAGTGGAAGAAGTTCATATCCACCTATGCCCTGGATCCCAGCCTCTTGCCAGGAATCCTCTGCATGCTTTTTTTTTTCAGCATGATAGCTGCTCCCTCTTACCATGGTTCCTTCCAATCAATAAGTAAATAGTATCAAGTCTCTTAAAACAAAAATCTTCAACCCTGCTCTCCTGCAAGGAACTCCTCTGTCTTCCCTTCCTAACCAAACTTTGTCGGAAGTTTTCTATACTCAATTTGCTTTTCATAGTCTCTTTTCATTTTTGACTCTGCCACAAAGGAGCTGCTAGAACAACTGTATACGTCTATTCTTCAGCGTACTCTCTGAGCAGGATTTAAAGTTGCAATTCTCCCGTTTCCTGGGCTTCCACAAGAGCCCACATTGATTTCATACTTAACTTTCTATATTTCTGCTCCCTGCATAATCCCCTGCGCAAGTCCCTCTTCTCCAGCCTATTAAGTGTGGCAGTGCCTGGGGTTGTCTCAGAACCCTCTTCTGCTGTACTCTCATGACAATCTCATTTAGTCCCATGGCTTTACTTGTCTGTATGTCTTCACTTCCAGATCTCTCTGATATCTAGACATACACAACACCTTTGTGCTGCCGTTGGCCTTTGTACCTCAAACACAGCATGTTCAAAATGAATTCCTGCTGTCTTCCTCCTGTTCTCCCTTTCATATTAAAGAACATCACTTCCATCTGGCTAATCAGGTCAAGTCCATATCTGAAAGGCATTCATTACTATTCTTTTTTGCTTACTCTCCCGTATTCAAAAGTAGGTCCACTTGCTATATTTGTCACCTCACTCTTTCCTCTATCCAGGCACATTTTCTTAGCCTCGTTGGAACTACTCTTTCCTAGCAGTTATCATCTTTAATCTGGCCATAGTGTTAGCTATTTTTCCTTTAACAGGTCTTGACTGCATAGCCAGGTGATCTTTAACAATACAAAATACCACTTGTGACATTCTTGTACTTAAAATTGCTTGATGGGGGCCAATGTTATGGTGTAGCAGGTAAAGCCGGCATCCCATGTAGGCGCCAGTTCAAGTCCCAGTTGCTCCACTTTCAATCCAGCTCTCTACTGTGGCCTGGGAAAGCAGTGGAAAATGGATCAAGTCCTTGGGCCCCTGCACCTGCATGGGAGACCTCGAAGAAGCTCCTGGGTCCTGGCTTTAGATCAGCCCAACTCCAGCTGCTGCAGCCATCTAGGGAATGAACCAGTGGATGAAAGATATATGTCTCTCTCTTTCTCTCTCGCTCTCTCTCTCTGCCTTTCAAATAAGTAAATAAATCTTTAAAGAAAAAACAACTCTTTGATGGCTTCCCATAAGCTAGAATAAAATCTAAATTTTTTTTTTTTTAAGATTTATTTATTTACAAGGGAGAGATACAGAGAGGTAGAGGCACAGAGAGAGAGAGGTCTTCCATCCACTGGTCACTGGTTCACCCCCCCAGATGGCCGCAATAGCTGGAGCTGGGCCAACTGAAAGCCAGGAGCCAGGAGCTTCTGGCTCTCCCATGCAGGTACTGGGGCCCAAGGACTTTGGTCATCTTCTGCTACTTTCCCAGGCCATAGCAGAGAGCTGGATTTAAGATGAGCAGCCAGGACTCAAACCAGTACCCATATGGGATTCTAGCACTGCAGGCGGTGGCTTTACCTATTACACCACAGCACCAACCCCAAATCTAAAATTCATAATGCAGTCTCATTATGAGGTGGCCTGATTAGCTCTCAGCTTCCTCTTAGGTGACATTAGCTTCCTTTGCTACACTGCAGCCATATTCAACTCTCTCCTTCTTGCCCATAGTAACCTCTTTACCATCTCAAGGTCTCTGTTTTGCCTAGAACATTCTCCTGTCATTTTTTTTTTTCTGGCTAATTTGTTGAGCAATTTCTCTATGAAGTATTTTTTTAACCCACAAAACTAGGCTGGATCTCACTTTATACACTCCCATGGCACCTTGCTGGGAAAAAAATGAAGATAGAATCAGTATTGTGCCAACTTTGAGAGTACCAGTCAAGGGTGGAATAGTTTTGTTTTTTGTTTTTTCCCTTGGTAGAAGAGCTCAACACTTTGATTTTGTCTCTGTGTGACCTTACTTCCTGGGCTCAGGTAAGAATAATTCTTTGTACCTGTGAGTTGCTTTCTTCTTTTCAGAGCACTTTATTTCCATATTTTATGCTGATCCTTAAAACATCCTGTGAAGTATTTGGGGCAGAAACATCAACCCCCTTTTACCTGTGCGGAAGCCCTGTGGAGAGGATATAACTTGAACTGAAGTAGGTTGTTCCAAGTAGTTGTTGTGTAGACTCTGCTGGTAGTGTTCCCAGTGTTCTTCCCCATAAAGGACACAGATGTGTCTAGAAAGGATACTAAGCGGCAAAGCAGCAATGGTTTAGCTTTATAAAATTTCTCGGTGACTACTTAATATATCTTTCAGCATTTGTAAAAGAAATTTTTTTAAATGTATTCCAGCTTGAAATTCAGAACCATCCTTTTTTTGAATCACTCAGCTGGACTGACCTGGTACAAAAGAAGATTCCACCACCATTCAATCCTAATGTGGTAAGCATATATCCACATCAGACTGAAATAGGGAAATAGGGAATTAATTTATTTTACTGTAATTTGGGAAATCTTAAGATCTAACTTAAGTGAAATAGAGCCAGTGCCTAAATGTTTATGAAATGTGTCACACTGGCGCCGCAGCTCAATAGGCTAATCCTCCACCTTGCGGCGCCGGCACACTGGGTTCTAGTCCCGGTCGGGGTGCCAGATTCTGTCCCGGTTGCCCCTCTTCCAGGCCAGCTCTCTGCTGTGGTCCGGGAGTGCAGTGGAGGATGGCCCAAGTGCTTGGGCCCTGCGCCCCATGGGAGACCAGGAGAAGCACCTGGCTCCTGACTTCGGATCAGTGCGGTGCACGGCCGCAGCGCGCCGGCCGCAGCAGCCATTGGAGGGTGAACCAATGGCAAAAAGGAAGACCTTTCTCTCTGTCTCTCTCTCTCACTGTCCACTCTGCCTGTCAAAAAAAAAAAAAAAAAGAAAAAGAAAAAGAAATGTGTCACTCAGTGTTGTCAGGTTCCAACTATTAAGTACAAAATGCCCAGTAAGTTAGATGAAGTTGATGGAAATGCCATCTTGCACAGTCATTATGAAGTGTTTCTTTTGAATATGCATAAGAACAGAATGAGCTCAGCAAGTTAAAAATACACAGATTGAAATAACCACTAGGTATCCTTTTTATATTAAGTCAATAAACATTTTAATTAATATTGCATAGTTTTTTCTAGATTGATGTAAAACAAGAAATAGGCAAACATTTTTAATGGTAATATAAACTATTATGTCCTTTTTGGAAAACATTAAGATAGTATTGTAAAAAATGTTCGTGTTAGATGGATTTATTAAATCTACTGATGGAACTATTTCATCTAAATACAATTTTTAAAGCAAAATGTTACATCAGAGAACATACTTTTTAGTATTAACAGTGTTGGAAAAGTTTGTAAACAGATACGTAACAGTAAAGAAAATAGAAGGTCAGTGCTTGTCCTAGAGGGGCTGGTGTGTGTGGCACAGTAGTCAGGCTACTGCTTGCAGTACCAGCATCCCAGTATCAGAGTGCCAGTTCAAGTCCAGCCTATTCTGCTTCTAATCCAGCTTCCTGCTATTGTGCCTGGGAAGGCAGTGGATGATGGCTCAAGTACTTGGTCCCCTGACACCCCTATGGGAGACTCCGGTGGAGTTTCTGACTCTTGAATTCAGCATCACTCAGCCGTGGCTTTGATAGCTATTTGGAGAGTGAACCAGCAGATGAAAGATCTCTGTCACTCTACTTTCCAAATAAATAAATAAGTCTTTGAAAAATAATAATTAGGGGGGCCAGCGCCATGGCTCACTTGGTTAATCCTCCCCGCCTGTGGTGCCGGCATCCCATATGGGCGCCGGTTCTAGTCCCGGCTGCTCCTCTTCCGATCCAGCTCTGTTGTGGCCTGGGAAAACAGCAGAAGATGGCCCCAAGTCCTTGGGCCTCTGTACCCGCGTGTGAGACCGGGAAGAAGCTGCTGGCTCCTGGCTTTGGATCAGCGTAGCTCCAGCCATTGCGGCCATTTGGGGAGTGAAACAACGGAAGGAAGACCTCTCTCTCTGTCTCTCCCTCTCACTGTACCTCTACCTGTCAAATAAATTAATAAAATATTTTTTTAAAAAAAGAAAAATAATAATTATAATAGTTACTTTGGTAGCTTCCTGTGTACAGGCATGTATGTTTTATATGCCTTACAGTATATAATTTATTCATCATATAAGCTACCAATCTACTATTGCTCTTATTATCTGTGTTTTACAAATGAAGAAATAGATGCTCAGAGAAGTCACATAGCTGGATGAAAGGTACCAGAACCAGGATTCAATCTGTACATGATTCCAAAGTCTGTTTTACATCTCAGACATATTTGTAGATTGACATTTTATTCATGTAGTACATCCAGAAGTGACAGTTTTAGAAGTTAGTTCCATTAGGGATATCTTTCCCAGATTTCTCCAGGTTGAATATCCCTTATCCAAAATGCTTGGATCAGAAATGTTTTGGATTTTGGATTTTTTTGGATTTAGAATATTTGTAGATAGATAGATAGATATCTTGGGGATGGAACTAAAATCAAATATGAAATTCATTTATGTTTAATACACAGCTTACACACAGAGCCTGAAGGTAATCTTACAGTTTTTTCATTGTACCTGTGTGTGTGTGTGTGTTTGACAGGCAGAGTGGACAGTGAGAGAGACAGAGAGAAAGGTCTTCCTTTGCCGTTGGTTCACCCTCCAATGGCCTCAGCGGCTGGCACGCTGCGGCCGGCGCACTGTGGTGATCAAAAGGCAGGAGCCAGGTGCTTCTCCTGGTCTCCTATGGGGTGCAGGGCCCAAACACTTGGGCCATCCTCCACTGCACTCCCGGGCCACAGTAGAGAGCTGGACTAGAAGAGGGGCAACCAGGACAGAATCCGGTGCCCTGACCGGGACTAGAACCTGGTGTGCCAGCACTGCAGGCAAAGGATTAGCCTATTGAGCCGGGGTGCCAGCCCATTGTACCTGTGGGGTTTTTTTTTGTTTTGTTTTTTTGGGTTTTTTGTTTTGTTTTGTTTTGTTTTTGACAGGCAGAGTGGACAGTGAGAGAGACAGAGAGAAAGGTCTTCCTTTACCATTGGTTCACCCTCCAATGGCTGCTGTGGCCAGCACACCGCACTGATCCGAAGTCAGGAGCCAGGTGCTTCTCCTGGTCTCCCATGGGGTGCAGGGCCCAAGCATTTGGGCCATCCTCCACTGCACTCCCTGGCCACAGCAGAGAGCTGGCCTGGAAGAGGGGCAACCAGGACAGAATCTGGCACCCCGACCGGGACTAGAACCTGGGGTGCCGGCACCACAAGGCGGAGGATTAGCCTATTGAGCTGCGGCGCTGGCCGTGTACCTGTGTTTTAACTGCAACCTGTTACATGAGGTCAGATGTTGAATTTTCCATTTGTGGTGTCATGCCAGGGCTTAGTTTCAAACTTTGGAGCATTTCAGATTTTCAGGTAGGGATGCTTAGCCTGTAGTAGGAACCTGGTTCCCTTCTTTTTCTTCTCTTCAGAGATTTGTGAGTTAATTATTTATTGGTCACTTGGTTGAGAAATACAAATAAGTAGTACATGGCCTGTGTCTTCAAGAAAACTAACTAAAGACACAAATGCAGGCCGGCGCCATGGCTTAACAGGCTAATCCTCCGCCTTGCGGCGCCGGCACACCAGGTTCTAGTCCTGGTTGGGGCGCTGGATTCTATCCCAGTTGCCCCTCTTCCAGGCCAGCTCTCTACTATGGCCCGGGCAGGCAGTGGAGGATGGCCCAAGTCCTTGGACCCTGCACCTGCATGGGAGACCAGGAGAAGCACCTGGCTCCTGGCTTCGGATCAGCGAGATGCGGCGGCCTCACTCTGTCTCTCTCTCTCTCACTATCCACTGTGCCTGTCAAAAAAAAAAAAAAAGACACAAATGCAGAAAGAGGAGAATTATTAAATATGTTTAGTGTTAGATAGTAAATGTGTTGGTTGATTTGAAATATGGTAACATGAGGTTAAAAAAGACATGTCTCAATAATTTTTTATTTAATAAAATCATTTTTTCATAGATACAACTTTAGGAATACACTGGTTCTTTCCCCCATACCCACCCCACCCCCAACCTCCCACCCCACCTACCTCCCCCTCCAAACTCCTTCTTCATTATGGTTCATTTTTAGTTTGACTTTATATACAGAGGAACAACTCCATACTAAGCATAGACTTCAACAGTTTGCACCATGCACACACAACATATAGAGTACTGTTTGAGAACAAAATTTGCAGGTGATTCTCATAGTAAACTCATTAGGGACGGAAGTCCTATATGGGGAGTAAGTGCACAGTGATTTCTGTTGTCCTTTAACAATTAACACTCTTTCATAATAATTTATGATTGCAGTATGGCAACAAATAACTGACAGAAATTGCCTTTGATACTTTATGTTTCTGTGAGGAAAATAAATTAATTGATTTCCAATCTGCTTATTGCTTCTTGGTGGTGGTGTTTAATTATGTATTTGAGGGATAAATAGAGTGCTCCCATCCACTGATTTATTCCCGAAATGTCCACAACAGCCAGAAGTGGGCCAAGGCCAGAGTCGGGAGTTAGGAATGCTAGCCAGTTCTCCCATGTGGGAGCAGAAACCCGATTACTTGAGTCATCACTGCTGTCTCTCAGGGTCTGCACTGGCAGGAAGCTGGAGTCAGAAAGCTAGAGGTGGTTGAGCTAAGGTACTCCATGGGTGAGGTAGATTTAACCACTAGGCTACAGCCCCCACTCCCTGGTGTTTTATATTTTCAGAGTAGTTACTGGAAAAAGGAAGATTTGGGTTACTGACCGTACTAAGCTTTAGTGTTTCAACGGTGAATGTTTCTAGCAGTCAGTAGGAGTCTTTCCAAAATCCAATAGATTGCATGAAGTTTTTAATTACATGTGCCAAGTAGTCTGCATCATAAAGGACTCACATCAGTGTATTTACCTATAAATAATGGATAAAAGGCATTTTGAAGTCTTAGTTTTAATCTACATAACTGAAGTTATGCTGATAAATATTTAATTCATTTTTGGAAAAGATTTATTTATATGAAATGACGAGAGGGAGAGGGAAACACACAGAGAGGCCTGTCATCTGCTGATTGATTCTTCAAATGACTGCAACAGTCAGATCCGGGCCAGGCCAAAGCTAGAAGCCAGGAACTCCATCCTGGTATCACACATGGGCGGCAGGGACTTAAGTACTTGTGCCATCTTCCATTGCCTTCCCAGGCACATTAGCAGGAAATTAGATTGGAATCCAAATAGCCAGGACTCAAACCAGCACCCCAATATGAGATGCCAGGGCCACAATCAGTGTCCTCACCCACTACGCCACAGCACTGGCCTATTTGGTTCTTTTTAACTGGCAGTGGTTCCTTACTTTTATTCTCTCAGCTGTTAATATAACAGAGAAGCCAGAATATTTCAGACTTGCTATAAAACTCACAAATGGGCCGGCGCCGTGGCTCAACAGGCTAAACCTCCGCCTTGCGGCGCCGGCACACCGGGTTCTAGTCCCGGTCGGGGCACCGATCCTGTCCCGGTTGCCCCTCTTCCAGGCCAGCTCTCTGCTGTGGCCAGGGAGTGCAGTGGAGGATGGCCCAAGTGTTTGGGCTCTGCACCCCATGGGAGACCAGGAGAAGCACCTGGCTCCTGCCATCGGAACAGCGCGGTGTGCCGGCCGCAGCGCGCTACCGCGGCGGCCATTGGAGGGTGAACCAACGGCAAAGGAAGACCTTTCTCTCTGTCTCTCTCTCTCTCTCACTGTCCACTCTGCCTGTCAAAAATAAAAAAAAAAAAAAAAAAAAAAAAAACTCACAAATGAGTAGTTTTTGGTAGTTTCTGCAAGATTTGCTGTTTAGTGGGCCACTTCAGAAATACAGAAATAAAACACGTTTCTCCAAAAGAGTCCATATTGACAGGACTTCACTGCAACATTCCCTGACATCCTCTGAATTATTCTAGAAGCCTTCTTTACGTTGGGTGTGTCCAGGTTTCTGTCCTTACTTCCAGAAATGCTTCCGAATGGATTTTTCTTCAGAATAGCATTTACTTCTTTGCTGTTTGCATTTTGACAGCTTTTAGGATATAACTTCTTCACGGACTTTTGCTGCTTCTTTGAAATTGTGACTATTCTGCACAGTTAGTAGTTCTCAGGTCTGTGGCCTCAGTGCATAGTTGAGGAATTTTTGTTTATCACATATAAAAGTCTACTGTTAACTCAGGTTTAGAAAACTATAGAAATAGAGTTATTGATTGGTGGGAGCAGGTTTACTGACATTCCAAATTAGCGGTTCCCAGAAAATAACCCCTCAAGTAAGACTGTCTTTATCAGTTGTTAAATTAATATTATTTGATGTGTTAAGCAGTGTGTACACTATGAAATTATTACACAAATGTAAGGTAGCCAGTGTGAGTAGAACTTGCCCTAGAAATGGTTGTCACATAAGTTTGCAAGCTTGGTGTGTATGGTGGAACCTTGCCCTGAAGAGGGAGGGTAGGGTGTGGTGTGGAGCTGCAGTTGAGAGTGGCCTGGCCATGTTCTAGGTGGGTCATTCAGAAGTCGTATCTGAGAGTAGGTCTGGACCCCGGGCAGAGGCTGGTAAGAAACACAGCCTCCGAGCCTAAGCAACTTCTGCGCTTGATTTCCTGTATACCTGTTCCCCTTGGGCCTTCAGAGCTTAACACTATCCTAGCCAAATGCTTCACGACCCTCTCCATAGCACAGAAAGAATCATCTTTCACAATTTTATTTATAACCCTTCATTCCTTCTTTAAAATGCTTCACTAAGATAGGAGAAATGTAGTGAGTAGGCATTTATGGTAGCTCAAATGGAAAGTGCTTCTCTGAGAACCAAACGGAACCCACTTCTCTGAACATACAGTGATGGGTAAGGAGGAAGGGGCCTCGTTACAGATGCCTCAGATTTAAATTAACATAGCTGAGGACTCTGTTAGGCTAATCTTCCTCGCCCTTATCTTTCCCTCCCTGACCCAGCAAGAACCTTAACTGTCAGAAGGACAAATCATAGAAGTCCAGAGAGGAAAAACAAAAATGTTTCCAAAAAGTAAAGTGGGAAGACCTCACAAACTCAATGTGAAAAAGGTATAAACGTTCATAGGGAAGTTTTAACGAAGGATTAAGCTGCTGAAAGGAAAGGCACGGTGAGTAACACTATACTTCTGATGTTTAGGCTGGACCCGATGATATCAGGAACTTCGACACAGCATTTACAGAAGAAACAGTTCCGTATTCCGTGTGTGTGTCTTCTGACTATTCTATAGTGAACGCCAGCGTCTTGGAGGCAGATGACGCATTCGTTGGTTTCTCTTACGCACCTCCTTCGGAAGACCTGTTTTTGTGAACAGTTTGCCATTCAAAACCATTGAGCAAATATAAGCCTATGGATGGGACTGAAACTCCTTGTTGTGTGCATATATTCAAATATGTATAACTAGTGCCTCATTTTTACATGTAATGTTGAAACTATGAAAAGTGTATTTTCTGCTGTATGCAAGAAAATAGGGCATTTCAAAGAGCTACGTTTTGAATTAAAATTTGTATTGTTTATTAAGCTTATTTTTGAACAGAAATTTTAAAAACTTTTATTCTTAGCATTAACCTATTTTTAAAGAAAATTTTTTTGCTATTGACTGTTTTTTTTCCCTCTGAGTTTACACTAACATCTACCCAAGGCGGACTGTTTTTCAGCAGTCTGTTTCAGTTCAGTTAACATACATTAATACCTTTATAACTCTCTGCTATGAGAACTATGCAATGGTACATGGTTGTTTTAAAGAAACCATATCTTTCCATGATAAATCAATTTGAAATAACTGATTGTTGCCAGGATTAAAGTATAAAAGCATAGTTAACACATCGGCTGCTGGTTACACTGTTCATTCCCCAGATCATTTTAAGAAGTAACAAAAGGAAGTTAGTCATTTGCTTTGGAAATACCAATTCAAAATTTGTGAATTATTTCTCCTCTAGAGGAGAAGAGTGTAGTGGTTAGAAATTTTAAGTATTTCCAAAGATCTGAAAGGTAATAAAGAACTGCTGAATTTTTTTTAGGTGGTGCCAAAAATGAATGTCTCTATGTCATGTATTTATATTGCAAAATGTATTCTATTTATGTTCTGTTTGATCTTTTGAATGTTTAATATACTGTTAAGTAAATCTTGGTATTTGCTTTTGCAAATAGCTGTCTCAAAGCTATTTTCTAATTAAGTAAGAAGGGGAAAAACAATACTGAGCTTTCAAGAGTGTTTACCTACTCTGGGTCATTGTAAATAAATAAGGTTTTGCTATAATGTAACAAAAGTTAAAAATATTTCAGATGCATATTCAATATCTTATGTATCTTAGACCAAGTATAGAAACCGACCTTAAAATCATATATCAACTGATCTGTGCACTTAAAATAATAAGGGAATAACTACAGAAAAACTAAAAACAAATGCAAGACTTGAAATTCTTAGAGGAGAGGATTTTGAAGTCTTGTGGGAAACATTGTTATGAAAGAGTTGAGTGACCCAGTTTAGATTTGTCAAAAACAATCATCCATTTCAGGTATTCTCTTGAGAAAGAAATCGCCAAAGCATTTCCCACCAATACCCTTTGGCTTAAAAAGGCTCAGCAGAATTGGGGGGGAGGGATGTGCTTTTATTAGATTGATAATATTTACATTCAGTACACTGAATCTTCCTTAGGAGGTAAGACTTTAATATCTGCACTGTAAATATTTGGTTTATTTGACACTACTGTAAGTTCTGCTTTTACACAAAATTCTATGGTTATTATAAAACAAAATAAAAACTGTAGTTTCTTCTATGGTTTTTTTTTTTTTTTTACTTAGCCACTCTGTAGTTGAACTGCCAAAAATCAAAGTGCAATATTGTATATTTTTAAGAACCAACTAAAAACGGAATTTTGATGTTTTTAGGATCATAAGAAATACAAATCCATAAGTCTAATAAAATTAGCAGAAAAGATGAATGATCATCTAATGCCTGTCATTTTTTGAAGTTAAAATTGGTGATGGTTACATAATCATTACAAAATAAGTTACATGTGTGATGAAGTATAAACTTTCAACAGAAAACATTTAGACACATATAAATTAGCAGATTTTCATGGGCTGATGCATATAATTCAGGAAACAAAATTTCTTCCAGGTTTCAAGTTTGTATTTTCATCTCAGCCTAAGTCTTTTAGTAAAATGTGTACCCTTTAAAGAGTAGAACCAGTTCATGGCTTTTAGCAAAATAAACAGAAGGATCTAAATGAAGGCTTTGCTGATATTCTTTATATTGCCCATATTGCAGAGGGTACAGTGTAGACATCATGGTACCAAGATTTGTTTGATGCACCTGGTGGATAGATGTTAGATGGTGTAGATGCTGGCAGCAGTTTCTCCTTATATACGAATTTTAATATGCCAAATTTTTTAATTTAAAAAAATTTATGAGAGCCAACAAACACTATTGTGATATAATTGCAGTAGTGGTACACTTGAATGGACGCTTACATATTCTAAATTTTTATCACTATATTAATCACTATAACAATTTGCCATGTCAAACTAGCAGAGAGCAAGTCATTATTTTGTCTTGCCTGGTAGAAGGGGCAAAGTAGCCCTGTGGAGAGTGTCTTCCAAAGATCTGTAGTTGCATTCCCCTCCCAAATGCTCTGCCTCTCAATATTGTCACATTGGGGATTAGGTTACAACATAAAAATTTTGTGGGGGAGGCCGGTGCCGTGGCTCAACAGGCTAATCCTCCGCCTTGCGGCGCCGGCACACCGGGTTCTAGTCCCGGTCGGGGCACCGGATTCTATCCCGGTTGCCCCTCTTCCAGGCCAGCTCTATGCTGTGGCCAGGGAGTGCAGTGGAGGATGGCCCAAGTGCTTGGGCCCTGCACCCCATGGGAGACCAGGAGAAGCACCTGGCTCCTGCCATCGGATCAGCGCGGTGCGCCGGCCGCGGCGGCCATTGGAGGGTGAACCAACGGCAAAGGAAGGCCTTTCTCTGTCTCTCTCTCTCACTGTCCACTCTGCCTGTCAAAAATAAAAATAAAGTAAAAAAAAAAATTTTTTTTTGTGGGGGCACATTCAGAATATAGCAATACAAACCCCAAAGTGTATATAAGTGAGCTTCAGGCGGCTTCAGTACCTCAATGGGATATGCCAAGCTTTGTGTGTTAATGAGGTTAATGGGGGAAGAGGGATAGGCTACATAGCTTGAGCAAAAGGATTCACAGATAGAAATTGAGTTCCTGGCTCTTGGCTTGGTCTCAGTGGTTGTGGACATCTGGACACATGGGTGATTCTCCCTCTCTTACCGTTCAAATAAATTTTTTGGAAGTGTTCATCTGAACCAGCAGATGGAAGACCTTTCTCTCTGTCTCTCCCTCTCTGTGTGTAATTCTACCTCTCAAATCAATAAATAAAATTTAAAAAGTGTTCATCTCTGAATCCAACCAACAAATGGTCTGTGTGGGTAAGGATAAATACTTGTTGCATCACATGTCCTTGTTTTTTATATTAGATATATACTTACATTCTCAACCTACCCCTAGAAATCTGTTTCTGATGTCCAGAGATTTTCTTTAAAAGTACTGTAAATATTCACAACAAAGTAGCAGTAAGTAGCTATAAGCAATTAAAATTTGACTCAATGCCACTATCATTTTTGGAGAGTTTGCAGTGTGCAGTGATACACTGAATACTTGAGGTTTTAAGTTCAGTTCTACCATATTTAACTTTAATTGTTAAAATTTATTTGAAAGGCAGAGCAACCGGGCCTGGGCTATGCCAAAGCCAGGAGCCAGGAATTCCAGGTCTCACCAGTGGGTGGTGGGAATCCAAGGGCTTGTACCATCATCTTACTTCCTCCCAGGGTGTCCATTAGCAAGAAGCTGGAAAGGAAATGGAGGCCGGAGTTAATCCCAAACATTCCTGATACAGAATCAGGGCATCCCAAGCAGCAACTTAGCCTGCTGTACCACAACTCCCATCCATTCTACTTTGTAAAGCTTTATTTATTTGAAAGGCAGAGTTACAGAGGGACAGAAAGGGAGAGAGAGAGAGCTTCCATTGCCTTAAAACAGCCAGGGCTGTGCCAGGCCAAAGCCAGGAGCCTGGAACCCAATCGAGGTCTGCCGTGTGAGATGCAAGGAACCAACTACTTGAGTCACCACCTGCCGCCTTCCAGGGTGTGTATTAGGAAGCTGAATGGCACGTGGAGCTAGGATTATCCAGTTTTCAAGGTTCATCCTTGTTGCATGTATTATTTCTTAATTCCTTTTTTATGGCCCAATATTCCATTGTATGGCTACACCAAGTTAGCCACTACTGCATCAGATACAGGTGTCCACTTTGGGACTGTTCCTCTCTGAGTTTCGGTGTGGACCTGTTTTCGCTTCTCTTCGGTGGGCATCTAGACATGGTGGTGTGTGTTCTACATTAACTGTTTAGTCCTTGAGGGCGTACTGTAATGTTTTCCAAAGTGGCCCTCCATTTTGCATCGTTTTAAAGGTTTTTTAACAACCCTTTGGCCTGTGATATGGAAAGCAAAGGTCGCCCTGTCTCTTTTCTGGCCCGCAATAAGTGAGCAAACGTCAGTAAACCAGAGCGGTGGGGGATGGGTCCCGGCAGGCCGCGCGCACAGTCAACGGTCGAGGAGCGCACATGCGCGCTAGGCCGGCTGGCCGGGCGCGAGCGTTGGCGCGTGACGGGGAGGCGCTCCGCGGGTTGCCCGGGTGGGTACAAATAGCTGCGGGGCTGGGTCCCCTGGAGGTGGAGGGGCCGGGATCCCAGCGTGCGAGGCCGGATTCGCCTTCCTCCCCTAGGCTGTGAGGTGTTTTTCCCGCGGCGGCGTCCCCTCAGCAGTTTATCCCTGGGCAGGTAGAGGGGAGACAGGACGGGCCCCTGTTCCTCGTGAACCGGCGCTGGGGTTCTTTAGACCGCGGGAAGACAGAGAATTAGAATTGTATCCCCGTTCGTTTTTAAATGCTCTTCCGTGGGCTTCTATGCCTTCGCGTTTCGAGCTCTTCCACCTCACTACACGACGCCGCCCCGATTTTAACTCCAGCTGTTCTGACGCCACTGAACCCCAGGCCCTGGGTCACGACGCCCCCTGTTATCTCTCTGGGTGTCCCAAGGGCCTGTCAAACTCGGGATATCTCCAACTTTTCTTATTTCCCTACGCTTATTTCTGGGTTCGTAGTTCCTTGAAAGCTGCAGCATCCTCTCCCATTCCTGCTACGAACCCATTTACTTTGGGACTGTTTCTCACATTGTAGGGGTCCAGTGTGAAATCTCTGAAATTCTAGAATCCATCTTCCCCATTCTGTTTCATTCGTAATGCTCTAGATTGGGCCATCCATCTTTTAATCTGCAAAAGGTAGAAACTGGTTATCCACTCTTCTATTCCAACCCGTTTTCCACACTGGTGGGCAGACACAGATTTCCGAAGTAAAAAACCTGGCCATGTTTCCCTTCTACTTTGAAAAACACAGATTGTTTCCCATTACTTAGGTTATCACGAGGGACTTCCAAACCTTCCATTGACAGCGGTGGGTGTTGTAGCCCGGCGACCCGTTGAGGCACCCACCTCCCATATAAGAGTGCCTGAGATGGAGTCTGCCTCTGCTTCCAGTCCAGCTTACTGCTAATCCACACCCTGGGAGTCAGCAAAGTGATGGCTCAAGTACTTGAGTCCCTGCCACCCACTGTAGGAGACCTGGATGGAGGTCCTGGTTCCTTGCTGCAGCTTTGGCAGGTGCCAGGATTTGGGGAGTGAACAAGTGGATGGAAGACTCTGACTCTCTAAGTAAATAATTCTTCTTCTTCTTCTTCTTCTTCTTCTTCTTCTTCTTCTTCTTCTTCTTCTTCTTCCTTCAGCCTTCTTCCTTCTTCCTTCAGCCTTCTTCTTTCTTCTTCTTTCTTCTTTTTTTGACAGGCAGAGTGGACAGTGAGAGAGAGACAGAAAGGTCTTCCTTTTGCCGTTGGTTCACCCTCCAATGGCCGCCACGGCCGGCGCACCACACTGATCCGATGGCAGGAGCCAGGTGCTTCTCCTGGTCTCCCTTGCGGGTGCAGGACCCAAGCATTTGGGCCATTCTCCACTGCACTCCCTGGCCACAGCAGAGAGCTGGCCTGGAAGAGGGGCAACCGGGACAGAATCCGGCGCCCCAACCGGGACTAGAACCCGGTGTGCTGGTGCCGCAAGGCAGAGGATTAGCCTATTGAGCCACGGCACCGGCCATAAGTAAATTCTTAAAAAAAGAAAGAAAAAAAAAAAACCTAATCTGGCCTCGTCCAATCATCTCATTATCAATAGCTTCTATTAAAACCCCAAAACCCAATGTTCTAATGAAGTTTCAGAGATGAGATGTCCTGAAGACAACATGCACTTTACAATCATTCTATTTGTAGCCTTGAAGAAATAAATTGAAATTCCATCCCTATATAACAGCAAGAAGGGCAGTCTCACTTTTCTTTGGAAAGTAGCCTGAACTCCAGGTAGAAGAGATGGGGACCCAATAGTGCAGGACTGATAATGTGTGGGAAAATCAACCCCACCTCTGGAAAACCTTCTCCTCATCTTCATCTGTCATCCAATTAGATGAAATATCTATCTACCAAATGTCATCTTTTAAATAGAATCGACCTATTCTCTATGACCCTTCCATCAAACTATCATAAAACCTAGAAAATTTGACTCATTTGCAAGGCTTGACCCCAAAGTTGGTGAACTATTTCATACATGTTGCAGCTTCCTTTTGCCTAGTATATTATTTCTGTTACAGTACTTAACACTGCATAATTGCTTACATATCTCACTCCACTGTCCTCTTTCTGAAGGATAGAAACCACATAGTATTCATTTTTATATCCCAAATACCTAGAACAATGTGGTATAAAACAACTAGTAGATGTGAAAAAAGTATTTGGTAATGAATGAATAAATGTGTCAGTCACTATTTCTGACTTCTCTAAGTTGGCACCTTCTTGAAAAGCAAGGTCCAATCCTAATCATTTTATTCCTAGCACCTATTCAGTTACTGGTATATATTGTGTCCATAGTATTTGCTTTAAATCTTTAAATGATTTTTATACAGTCCATTCTCTACTCATTCCTACGTTTTAATGTTTTATGTCAGTCACTGTCACAAGATTCAAAACTGTAAGGGGCTTTAATTATCTAGTACAACTCTTCATTTCCTTCAGGTAGATATTGATCCAAGAGAGGCCCAGTGATTTCTCCTTAACCACCAGGAAATGATGGTTCTAGAATCAAATCCTCAGATTTCCCAGGTTAGTATTCCCTCTAGTACATTTTCTTAGATTGATTTACGAACTAACATTTAACCACTTTTATATTTTAAATAACATCTGTAAAGGAACTTCATCATCCCATATTATTTCAACAAACATTCTTTGGAAGATCTTCTCTGTAAAGAGACATTTAAGGCTCTTGTTCTTAAATTCATAATTTTGTCAAAGATCTTATAACCAAGTGTTGATAAAAATGTTATTTGGAAAAGGAAACAAAATTTTGATTCCCTTTGGGCATACATTTTTTTTTAACTTGGAAATTTTGCTTAGCTTTATTTCACTCTCAGTTTTAATAGTTTGTAAAGTGGCTGGCACCGTGGCTTAGCAGGCTAATCCTCCTCCTTGCGGCGCCAGCACACCGGGTTCTAGTTCCGGTTGGGGCACCGGATTCTATCCCGGTTGCCCCTCTTCCAGGCCAGCTCTCTGCTGTGGCCCGGGAGTGCAGTGGAGGATGGCCCAAGTGCTCGGGCCCTATATCCGCATGGGAGACCAGGAGAAGCACCTGGCTCCTGGCTTCGGATCAGCGAGATGCGCTGGCCGCAGCGGCCATTGGAGGGTGAACCAACGGCAAAAAGGAAGACCTTTCTCTCTGTCTCTCTCTCTCACTATCCACTCTGCCTGTCAAAAAAAAAAAAAAAAAAGTTTGTAAAGTAAAATTTATTTTATTTTATTTTTAGGTTTTCTCATCCTTTCTATGAGTTTTACCATCTGTACTTTTTACCAACAATTGTTTATCAGTTAGTAATAGAGAAGAATCATTAACTAGGAGAAAATGTCAAATCTAAAATTGAAGGAGGCAGCCCTCATCTATCTTGACAGAAGTGGAGGTCTCCAAAAGTTTATAGATGATTGCAAGCATTACAATGGTATGTTCAGTAAAAGTGACTTTCTTTTAGAAACTTTCAAATAGAATTCCTACCTAAAACTATCCTGACTTTTACCTTTCTATATTTTTACAGATTCAAAACAAAGTTATGCTGTCTATCGTTTTAATATTTTAATAAATCCCTCTGATGTTGTTGAATTAGATGCTGAGCTTGGAAATAACATTTTACACCAGCCTTTGAAAGCTGCTCAAGTTTTTCAATCAGTAAGTTCAAGAAAGGGGCAAGCATTTTGTCACAGCAGGTTAATCCACCACTTGGAGCATCCCATATTGGGGTGCCAGTTGGAGTCCTCGCACCCCCTCTTCCCAGCCAGCTTCCTGCTAATGCAACTCGGAAGCAACAAATGATAGCCCAAGTATTTAGGTCCCTGCCACGCATGAGACCTAGGTGGCGTTCCTGGCTCCTAACTTCAACCTGGCCCAGCCTGGGCTGTTGCAGGCATTTGGGGAGTCTCTGTCTTTCTGTCTTGAATTCTCTGTCACTCTGACTTTCAAATAAAAAAGTAAACTTTTAGAATTAGGAATGATTTTATGCTGCATGAATTTTTTGGTAACATTTTTGTTTGTTTGAAATCACAGGTCTGTTTTATTGCTGTTAAGACTCTCTCATTAATTGGACAATTACAGACTGAAACTCAAGTAAGTTTTAGTAAAGTTTAGCAAAGAAAACTTAGGTACAAATTTTCAAGATGACTTGTAAACAAGTATTCTTATATTCAGGTTTTCTGCTTATTAAAAATAATACCACATTTTTCAAAAAGTTCAATGGAATGTATTATATATGCATCTTTATTTCCTATATTATCACTTATAACATTAAACGTTTTTAAAATAAAACATTTCAGGCCAGCGCCGCAGCTTACTAGGCTAATCCTCTGCCTGCAGCACTGGCACCCCGGGTTCTAGTCCTGGTTGGGGTGCTGGTTCTGTCCTGGTGCTCCTCTTCCAGTCCAACTCTCTGCTGTGGCCCGGGAAGGGAGTGGAGGATGGCCCAGGTCCTTGGGCCCTGCACCCACATGGGAGACCAGGAGGAAGCACCTGGCTCCTGGCTTCAGATCGGTGCAGCGCGCTGGCCATGGCGGCCATTTCGGGGGTGAACCAACAGAAGGAAGACCTTTCTCTTTCGCTCTCTCTCTCTCACTAACTCTGCCTGTCAAAAATAAATAAATAAATAAAAATAAAACATTTCAAGCATACTCAAAATAAAGAGAATAATACAGTGAACCTCCATGTATCTATCACTCAGATAGTCAGTGTTAAAATAGTTTGCCATAGTTGCATTATCAATATTTTTCTGAAATATCTTAAAGCAAACACCGAACATGTTATTATTTTACTCTACATACTTCAGTAATAACCTCTAAAAATTATGGACATTTTTCTTAAACACATCATCACCCTTTACAAAATTAACAAAATTCCTTGGAATGAAGGAAACTAATATCCAATGCATATTTAAATTTTCTCAGATGTCTCAAGAATACTTTACAATTTTTTTTTAAAAGCTCTTATTTAATAAATACAAATTTCATAGGTACAGCTTTAGGAATATAGCAGTTCTTCCCCAATACCCGCCCTCCCACCCCCACTCTCGTCCCACCTCCTACTCCCTCTCCCATTCCATTCTTCATTAAGATTCATTTTTAGTTATCTTTATATACAAAAGGCCAACTCTATACTAAGTAAAGATTTCAACAGTTTGCACCCACACAGACACACAAAGTATAAAGTACTGTTTAAAGACAAATTTCACTGTTCATTCTCAAAGTACAACACATTAAGGAAGAGGTCCTACATGGGGAGTAAGTGCACAGTGACTCCTGTTGTTGATTTAACTATTGACATTCTTATTTATGATGTCAGTGATCATAAAGCTTATCATGAGCTGCCAAGGCTATGGAAGCCTTTTGATTCCATAAACTCCATCAGTATTTAGACAGGGCCGTAACTTACAATTGGTTTGTTCAAGTCAGAATCAAAATAAGGTCTATAACATTTTAAATAGTTCTTATATCTCACTTACTTCTTTCAACATAGAACCATTCCCTTTCCCCTTCTCTTTTCATTCCAGTGACTTTTTAAACTAGTTAATTTCTCTGTGGAATATACATAATCTGAATTTGTCTGGTGGCTTTCTTGTGATGCTGTTTAATTTTCCCCTATGTCATATATTTCTAAAAGACTTTTTAGATTCAGATTGATCTCATTTTGATAAGAATACATCATAATTAGTGTCATGTATTCTGTATTACACTATGTCTGAAGTATATAATTATTGTTGTCATACTTCAGCAATGTCAAAACTGATCAGTGGATTAAATGATGTATTTCTGATCTTTTCATTATACAGTTTCCCATTAACTTTCACATAGTGGTTTTAGCAACCATTGATATTCACTGCTTATAATCTATTATTCTAGTAGAGCTGCAGAATTGTGATTTTTCCACTTGTAATTTGGCATCCTTTCTGAATTTATTAGCTGAAATATTCTATGAAAGAAAAGTTTCACCAGTTTGGTAACTCTGAAATATAATTTGTACAGCAAAGGCAGGATAAATGTTTGATTTTTTTTTCCTTTATTAATTTTCAGAGAATAATGAGTTGAACTCTAGCAGCTTGCAATGACCATTTTTTGTTTTTCCTGTTTTTAAATATGAAAAACTCATGAACTTCTTAATATATCTCATACATTTCAATGAATATCTGTCATTCTTTTTGATTCTTACATTATCCTGCCTTTGATCGTTGGGAGACCCTTCAAGTTTGCTCTTATGTCCTTATGACACATGGTGTCATTAATTTTTCTTTCTTCTTTTTTTTTTCCTTTGCATTCTTTTGTAATAGCTCCCTTGGTATCTGGCAGAAGATTCTCCTCAGGGTCCAACTGCTACATTTTCTGTACCTGATTTGGAATGAGCTATTTCCCCCCAAAAAAACCCCTGGTCCCTTTTCATGATTAATATTTAGAAAGCATGATCTGAGTGCTAAGAGTGTTAAATACTATAAGACCATTGTTTTTTAAGTGTTTTTACTGGAAATGACCAGGAAATGCGTGCTTTAGTGAAAAATGTTTATAATGGTATTATCAACTAAAATTTTAGCATATAAGATTTTCACTTCTTTAATTTTATACTCAAATCTGTTTTCAGTTATGCTTAAAATTATGATTCCTAACAACACTAATGTATCAATTACTTGAGTTGTTCTACAATCTACTTACTACCTTGTAATGCAAGTCCAATTGGAGCTGCAATTTCTGTTAATACTATTTTTATGTTCTCATTAGATTAATATAGTGCTGAAATTAACACATTTACCTCCTCTGCCAAGTTATGGTCTTGATCTTTGTGAGTTTCCACTTGATTATACATCTCAGAGATATTATATGCTGCAAGGAATTGTGATTGCAGTGACGACAGTAACCAAGTACACACAAGGTGCAAGATTTCTTTGTTCAGATGAAGCTTGCCCTCTTTCAAAAGGTAAATATTAAAATATAAAATAAAAACATCATAAATCTATTATTTATTGCTGTTATATTTGTAATTACTTATGATTAGAAAGAATGGAATAAAATTTGACATCTAATGTTTGCAACTTTACTTTGAAAAAACTTGAAATGCTTTCTTTTCCTCTGTTCCCACCTCCAACTTAACTAGTACTCCTATACTGCCAAATACTTGGTTTTCTCACACATTGCTTCATGACTGTTCAACACTGTTTCCTCCCCATTTCAATCAAACCCTTTGGCTTAACTTCATTTCAGTCCTTTTCCAGGTTCTTTTCCATTTATCTGTCCTCATCCTACATTGGGTTAGATGGCTCACCTCTCTTCTCTGAATGTTCTGAACTTAGGTTTCCCATTGCCACATATAGAGATTATGTATCCACCAGCTTCTTAGCACAGTATTTAGCAAGTCATACAATGAATGTTAATTGAATTACTCTGAGCCCAAAAGCAAAATATATACTTTGAATTGGATTCACATTAAATGATGGAAAATAGTTAAATCTGAAAACAAATTTAGCTGACCACTGTTGTTTTTGTTTTGTTTTGTTTTTAGGATTTCAGTATATAAGAGTGCATGTGCCTGGTGCTACAGAATCTGCTACAATAAGAAATGACTTTTTGTGTGATCTCTGTGCCTCTTCACTTCAAGAAGACAGAAAATTTAGAGTACTTGGTGGTAAAAATTCAATTACATTTTGTAGTTAAAATTTTAAGATAGTGTCTGTTTTTTTAAAATTTTATTTTCATTTATTTGAAAGGTAGAGAGACAGACACAGAAAGACAGACAGAGACAGAGATCTTCCATCTGCTGGTTCACTCTCCAAATGCCCACAACAGCCAGGATGGGGCCAGGATGAAGCTAGGAGCCTGGAACTCAGTCTAGGTCCCCTACATGGTTAACAAGGATCTAAGTACTTGAGCCATTATCTGTTGCCTCCTAATCCTACACACTCTGATATAGGATGTGGCATCTTTTTTTATTTATTATTTTTTTGACAGGCAGAGTTACACAGTGAGAGAGAGAGAGACAGAGAGAAAGGTCTTCCTTTTTCCATTGGTTCACCCCCCAAGTGGCCGCTATGGCTGGCACGTTGCCAGGTGCTTCCTCCTGGTCTTCCATGCAGGTACAGGGCTCAAGGATCTGGGCCATCCTCCACTGCACTCCGGGGCCACAGCAGAGAGCTGGACTGGAAAAGGAGAAACTGGGACAGAATCTGGCACCCCAACAGAGACTAGAACCCAGGGTGCCAGCGCTGCAGACAGAGGATTAGCCTATTGAGCCACGGAGTGAGCCCAGGATGTGGCATCTTAAGCAACATCTTAACCACTGCATCAAATACCTGCCCAGTGCCTGCTATTTTAATGTGGAAATTAAATTGAATACATATTCTAATAACTAATTCTGCTTTATTCCTTGTCTAAAGATAAACAGATAGTTGAAATAATCTCCACAAAGGCACTTCATGCTTTTCAAGGATATTCCAACAACCAGCCATTTAGGTTTCAATCTCTTACAATTTTCCTAAGAGGTAAGTTCTCTTTGAACTCAAAACAAACTGCTATAAAACATGGGCCTGTCTTATTTGTGCTTATATATTATAAATGGTACTTCCATAGCTTAGTATTCACAACTCTTCTTATTCTTGAGTATTTTTGTAGAGTTATTCAGCTAATGTGTCAATTATTCATGCAGACATACAGCATTCACTTAAAAAATATTAGCATTTGCCAAGTCCCAAGCATTATGCTAAGTCCCAGGTTCAGAGTCATTTTAATGTCCCATTATCTGTTATGTGTGTTTTAAGTAAACATTAGGGTTATTGTTTTAGAATGTGAGCTTCAGCCGGCGCCGCAGCTCACTAGGCTAATCCTCCGCCTTGCGGCACCAGCACACCGGGTTCTAGTCCCGGTCGGGGCACTGGTCCTGTCCTGGATGCCCCTCTTCCAGGCCAGCTCTCTGCTGTGGCCAGGGAGTGCAGTGGAGGATGGCCCAAGTGCTTGGGTCCTGCACCCTATGGGAGACCAGGATAAGCACCTGGCTCCTGCCATCGGATCAGCGCGGTGCGCCGGCCGAGGCGGCCATTGGAGGGTGAACCAACGGCAAAAGGAAGACCTTTCTCTCTGTCTCTCTCTCACTGTCCACTCTGCCTGTCAAAAAAAAAAAAAAAAGAATGTAAGCTTCATGACAGTAAGGACTTTGTTTCTTTACTATACATAGGAAAAACTCAATAGATATGTTAATTAAATGAATGAGCATTACATATAATTAACTGTTGAGAACTGCCTGGGTAAGTACCAATGAGAATTCTGTGAAAGAGGAAGTCATTATCAACACGTCACCTAGGGAATGAGTCTTCATTGAGAATTCAGAACTGTGAACAAGTGAATAAGGTTCAGTCTTTTTCTAACAGGAGAACCTACCCTATTGAGTTGCTGTGACTCAATGAGTTACTATATGTAAAAGTGTCTGGCACATAGTACTTGCTAGATTTAAATTATTTGTTATCATCTGGGCTCACATGCTGCCCAGAGAAAGGGTAAAGAAGAGGGGAGAGTTTGGAGGCAGGGGGAAATAGATGTAAATTTTTGTTTTGCTACTTACTGTTATTTAGCTCTGTGAAAGTGACTTAACCTCTTGATTTCTTTGTATATAATGTGGAGATAAGGGTATCTATTTTATATTATATAATTACATCATGTGTGTGTGTATGTACCAGATATTGTAAACAATGAATGATACTTTTCAAAATTATTTTCTTCCTGAATAATATTGTTTATAAGCCATTTTTATTAACATTGTCATCTAATGCAAAGATGTTTCATCTTATATAGAATGATTTTTTTACAGTAATCAAAAGTAACTATTGTAATAGAATACCTAGCTGATATGTCACAAGTATCTTGAAATTAATTCCTAATAAGTATCAAAATTTATCAGCAATAAAAATTACTTCAATTTACATTAAGAGTGCTGCTATATATGCGCAGTATACTAATCAAAAATGAATACTTCATTACTAAGTGAACTACTGAATTGTTAGTGGTTCTGTATCTTTGAATAATAAAATTGTGTGTAAGTTTCGTTTAGTGAATATATATTTTCTTCTGTGTTTAATAATTTTAGATGAATTAGTGAACAAAATGAATATAGGAAATGAGTATAAAATTATCGGAATTCCAACCTGTGTAAAAACCTCACAAACTGCTGTGTGTATAGAAGCAAATAGCATCACTTTTTGCAATCCAAAAGGTAAGGAGAATGTTCGTATTGTAAATTAACAAATATTTAGATTTAAATGTTTGTTCAGCAAATAAATATTGTTTGCCTAAGTGCTGGGCACTCTTGTAAGCACTAGGAATACAGTTGTGAGCAGGACAGGGTTCTTACTCTGAAATTATCTGGTAGACAGCAAACATGTACGCCAACCAATAAAACAAGCACAGACAATAAGTGCCAAGAAGGAAATTAAACAAGATGACATTGTAGAAACTTGCCAACTCCGAAATAAACTTTTAAAAAAATATTTATTTATTTTATTTAAAAGGCATATCTTCCATCCATGAGTTCAGTCTCCAAATGCCTACAACACCCAGGGCTGGGTCAGACCAAAGCCAGGAGCTGGAAACTTGGTACTGCTCTCCTACATGGGTGGCAGGGAGTCAACCACTTGACTCCCTGCTACCTTCCAAGATGCAGATTAGCAAGAAGTTGGATTCAAATGCAGAGCTGGGACTTGGACCCAAGGATGCAGGCATTCCTAGTAGTGTCTTAACTACTACATCAAACACCCACTCTAAACCTTGGTTTTTGCAGTTTTATAATTAGTAATGAGCAAAATATTTCAGGATGCTAAGAGTTAGAGATTAGTCAAAGGGTTTTTCCTAAACTATCCACTATTTTCTAGCTAAGGCAATTCTAAATAACAGTTGTTGTGGTCTGAGAAAGGGAGCTCAATAAAATAACACCCTTTCCTTATCTGAATAATGGTCCAATCAAGAAAAAATATGGAGGCCATCACTGTGGCACTGCATGGTAAGTTCACCCCCTGCCACAATGGCATCCCATGTGAACCTAAGTTTGTGTCCCAGCTGCCCTGCTTCCAATCTAGCTCCCTGTTAATGTGCCTGGAAGAGCAGTGGAAATGGCCCAAGTATTTGGGTCCCTGCACCCACATGGGAGACCCAGATGAAGCTCCCGCCTTCAGCCTAGCCAAACCCTGACTGTTATAGTCATTTGGGGAGAGGACCATAGAGGTGGAATATTCTCTCTCTCTCTCTCTCTCTGTCTCTGCCTCTCCCTCTCCCTCTCTCTGTATCTCTTCCTTTCAAATAAAGAAATCTTTTTAAAAGTGTATATGACAGGGACCAGCACTGTGGCATAGTGAGTAAAGTGCCAGCATCCCATATGATTCAAGATCTGGCTGCTCGGGGCCGGTGCTGTGGTGCACTAAGTTAATCCTCTGCCTGTGGCGCCAACATCCCATGTGGGTGCCAGTTTGTATCCCGGCTGCTCCTATTCCAGTCCAGCTCTCCGCTGTGGCCTGGGAAGGCAGTGGAAGATGGTCTGAGTGCTTGTGCCCCTGCACCCACGTGGGAGACCTAGAAGAAGCTCCTGGCTCCTGGCTTCGGATTGGTGCAGCTCTGGTCATTGCGGCCATTTGGGGAGTGAAACAATAGAGGGAGGACCTTTTTCTCTGTCTCTGTCTCTGTCTCTCTCTCTCTCTCTCTCTCTCTCTCTCACTGTCTGTAACTCTACCTGTCAAATAAATAAATAAAATCTTAAAAAAAAAAAAGACCTGGCAGCTCCATTTCCATTCCAGCTCTCTGCTATAGTATGGGAAGGCAGTAGAAGATGGCCCAAGTGCTTGGGCCCCTGCACCTGCATGGGAGACTCAGAAGAAGCTCCTGGCTCCTGGCTTCAGATTGGCCCAGCTCTGGCCAGTGCTGCCATTTGGGGAGTGAACCAACAGATGGAAGATCTTTTTTTCTCTGCCTCTGCCTCTACCTCTGTATAATTCTGCCTTTCAAATAAATAAATAAATAAATCTTAAAAAAAAAAAAAAAGTTGAATATGGTATCATCAGAAGAGCTATAAACTGGGCCGGCGCCATGGCTTAACAGGCTAATCCTCCACCTTGCGGCGCCAGCACACCGGGTTCTAGCCCCGGTTGGGGCGCCGGATTCTATCCCGGTTGCCCCTCTTTCAGGCCAGCTCTCTGCTATGGTCCGGGAAGGCAGTGGAGGATGGCCCAAGTGCTTGGGCCCTGCACCCCATGGGAGACCAGGAGAAGCACCTGGCTCCTGCCTTCGGATCAGCGCGATGCGCCGACTGCAGCAGCCATTGGAGGGTGAACCAACGGCAAAAAGGAAGACCTTTTTCTCTGTCTCTCTTTCTCTCACTATCCACTCTGCCTGTCAAAAAAAAAAAAAAGTCACTAAAATTAATGTAGGCTAAAAAGTAGACACATGAGTTTAGAATATGAATAAGCCATGAAATTAAACTGGTGAAGTCAGAGATGCCGAATTGCAGGTTCAGTCTCTCTTTCAAAAAAAAAAAAAAGAAGAGCTATAAACTGATCATTTTAAAATTTACTAATTATTTTAAACTTTTTTTAAAAAAGAGTTATTGATTTATTTGAAAGGCAGTTACAGAGAGGCAGAGGCAGAGGAGAGAGCAATCTTCCATCTGCTGGTTCACTTTCCAGATGGCCACAATGGCCAGAGCTGGGCTGATCCGAAGCCAGCAGCCTGGAGCTTCTTCTGGGTCTCCCACATGGGTGCAGGGGCCCAAGGACTTGGGCCATCTTCTGCTGATTTCCCAGGCACATTAGCAGGGAGCTGGATCAGAAGAGCAGCAGCCAGGACTCAAACCGGTGCCTATATGGGATGCCAGCACTGTAGGCAGTGGCTTTACTTGCAACACCACAGCACCAGCCCCAAATTCATTATTTATTATCTGAAATGCAAAAAGAGATTTAATAAATTTTTTATTTAATAAAATTTAATTAAATATTTTTATAAAATTTAATAAAAGATTTAAGAAATTTAATAAAATAAATTTATTATTTATTTATCTGAAATGCAAAAAGAGAAAGTGATTTTTTTCATCTGCTGGCTTACTCCACAAATGCCTACAAGAGCTGTGGCTAGGCCAGGCCAAAGCCAGAAGCCTGGAACCAATCTAGGTCTCCTGCATGAGTTATAAGGACCCAACTACTTGAGCCATTACCTGCTACCAACGGTGCATAATAGCAGAAAGCTGGATGGGAAGCAGAGCCAGAACTCGAACCTAAGGACTCTAATATGGGATGCAAGCGTCCCAGGGAGCAGCTTGACCACTGCTCCAAACGCTTGCCACAAAAAATATTTTAGATTCAAAAAATTCTGGGATCGGCATTGTGGTGCAGCAGGTTAAACTACTGCTTGCAATGCTGACATCCCTTATCAGAGTTCCTGTTGAAGTCCCGGCTGCTTTCCTTCTGATCCAGCTCCCTGCTAATGCACCTAGGAAAGCCGAAGAAGGTGGCTTAAGTCCTTGGACCCCTGTTACCCACGTGGGAAACCCAAATGGAGTTCCAGGGTCCTGGCATCAGCCTGGTCCAGCCCAGACTGTTGCCATGATTTAGGGAGTGAACCAGTGGATGGAAACTCACTCTCTCTCTCTCTCTCTCTCTGTCTCTTCCTCTCTCTGTATCACTCAGCCTTTCAAATAAATAAATCTTAAAAATAATAAAAATTAAAAATTTTAAAACGTGTTTTCTGTTTTGTCTTTAAAACTCTTTCTAATATAGATTTTAATATTTGCTTTCAGTTCCCTCAGGAGTTAGTGACAACTTCAGATGTCTCCTCTCCTTGACTTCTAGCTCATGCTGGAAGTTTACAGCAATACTTGCAAATATCTTTGCAACACAGATTGTTCCTCCTGGGACTTATAATTTGCTCAAACTCTGTTTGTTGATGAGTCTAGTACAGACAAGTGATCGAAACAAGGAACAAGATTGTCTGGATATTTTAATTGTAACAAGTGATACAGTAATTATAGACAGGTAAGTCAGTTTTCATTTTTCTACAAAATTCCATTCAATAACATTGATTCAGTGTACCCAAATAAGGCTTTCAAAAGTGCCACAGTTGGTGGGGACATCACCCCTATCTTGGAATAAGTTTCTCAGCATTTTGGGGCTCCCCAATTACAAGTACCCTTTTATTAAAAAAAGTTAGTTAAGTGCTCATATTATATAGAATTATGTCAAAAATAAATTTATAGGATAAATTTAAATTTTTTAAAGAAAAGTCAAATTGACATTAATTTAATTGAATAGATGTTTTGCCAAAATTAAATTGCCACTGACAGGGTAAATATGGTGGCTAATGCTAGAGACTGCACCAATTTATTCTTCTTACTAATGGAGAACGAACTATTTGTTTCCTCACAACCACACCAACTCTTGGTAATTTCAAACTTTCACATTAAAAAAAAAAAAAGATTTATTTATTTACCTTGGAGGCAGAGTTACAGACAGAGAGAGAGAGAGATCTTCCATCTGCTGGTTCACTCCCCAAATGGCCATGATGGCCAGAGCTGGGCATATCTAAAGCCAGGAGCCAGGAGCTTCTTCAGGGTCTCCTACACTGGTATAGGAGCTAAAGCTCTTGGGCCATTTTCCATTGCCCTCCCAAGTCATCCAGGGAACTGGATAAGAAGTGGAGCAACTGAAACTTAAATTGGTGTCCATATGAGATGTCGGTGCCACAGGTGGATACTTAACCTACTTCACCAAGCACCAGCCCCAAACTTTTACATTTTGCCATCTGATGGGTGGAAATGCTGTTTGATTTTAATTTCCATTTCATTAATTGGAAAAACTTTTGGCATCATTTAGGGCTTATTGAAACCTTATATTATTTTTCTATGAACCTCCTCTTCATGATCATTAGTCATTTTTATTGCATTATTCACTTATTTCTTATTGATTTGTGATGCTTGTTGAAAATTAAGGCGCTTGTCTTTTCCTGTTCATCATTAACCTTTTGACTTTTGTTATGATATTTGGGTCTGTATGAGAGATTTGGTTTGTGTTGCTCATTCAAAATAATCAATCAGTTTTTTTTTTTTAAGATTTTATTTATTTACTTGAGAGGTAGAGTTACAGATAGAGAGAGGAAGAGACAGAGAGAAAGGTCTTCCATCCACTGGTTCATTCCCCAAATGGCTGCAACGATCGGAGCTGGGCCTATCTGAAGCCAGGAGCTAGGAGCTTCTTCTGGGCCCAAGCACTTGGGCCATCTTTCCCAAGCACATTAGCAGAGAGCTGGATCAGAAAATGAACAGCTGGGGACACGAACCAGCATCACAGACAGAGGCTTAGCCTACTATGCCACGGCACCGGCCCCAGTCAATGAGCCTTGACAAATGCATATATTCCTGTAATCACCACCACACTAAAAAACAGAAAATTTCCATCACTCCAGAAATTTCCCTCTTCTAGTCAGTACTATCTCCACAGGCGATTTCTGTCCCTATAGATTAATTTTCCTGATCTTGAACTTAATATAAATAGAATAATGTAGTGCATTTTTGGGGGTCTAGTTATCTTTTGCTCAACATAATGTTTTTGAAATTATTCCATTTGTGTGCATCAGTAGTTCATTGTTTTGACTGATGAGGAGTATCTCATGATATGAGTGTCAATATTTGTTTATCCATCCTCTTAACTGATGGCCATTTGGATTTTGCATGTTTTGGACAATTATTTAAAAAGCTTCCATAAACATTCTTTTTTTTTCAAGATTTATTTTATTTATTTGAAAGGCAATGTTACAGAAAAGAGAGGGAGCAAGTGATCTTCCATTTGCTGGTCTACTCCCCAAATGGCTGCAACACATGGGGCTGGACCAGGCAAAAGCAAGGAGCCAGGAACTAGGAGCTTCATCCCAGTCTCCCACCTGGGTTCAGGAGCCCAAAGACTTGGGTCATCTGCTGCTGCTTTCCCAGGCACATCATCCTGGAGCTGCATCAGAAGCAGGGCAGCTGGGACTCCAGCTGGCACCTATATGGTATCCTGCATTGCAGGCAGTGGCTTAACCTGCTATGCCACAATCACAGGCCATAAACATTCTTTTCTTTTCTTCTAAAGATTTATTTTATTTATTTGAAAGACAGAGTTACAGAGAGAAGTAGAGCCAGAGAGAGAGAAAGAGAGAGAGAGAGAGAGAGAGAAATCCTCTATTCTGCTGGTTCACTCTCTAAGTGACCGCAACAGCCAGAGCTGAGCTGATCCGAAGCCAGAAGCTTCCTCCAGGTCTCCCATGTGGGTGCAGGGGCCCAAGGACTTGAGCCATCTTCCACTGCTTTCCCAGGCCTTAGAAGAGAGCTGGATCGGAAGAGGAACAGCCAGGACTTAAACTGGCACCCATATGGGATGTCAGTGCTGCAGACTGGGGCTTTAACCCACTGTGCCAGGGCACCAGCCCCATAAACATACTTATATAAGCCCTTTTGTAGGCATGTATTTTCATTATTTTAGGTAAATACCTAGGATTTGATTGTAAGGTAGATATGAGTTCTACTAGTTCTGGTCCTGAACAATATTTGTTGTTTTTGGTCTTTCATTTTAGCCATTCTAGTGGATGAGAAATGGTATAATGTGGTTCTTTTTTTTTTTTTTAAGATTTATTTATTTATTTGAAAGTCTGAGTTACACAGAGAAGAATGAGAGGCAGACAGAAAGAGGTCTTCCATCGCTTTGCTGGTTCACTCCCCCGATGGCTGGAGCTGAGCTGATCCAAAGCCATGAGCCAGGAACTTCTTCTGGTCTCCCACATGGGCGCAAGGGCCCAAGCACTTGGGCCATCTTCTACTGCTTTCCCAGGCCATAGCAGAGAGCTGGATTGAAAGTGGAGCAGTCAGGACTCAAGCTGGTGCCCATATGAGATGTTGGCCCTGCAGGCGGCAGCTTTACCCACTACGCCACAGAGCTGGCCCCAATCTAATGTGATTCTGCTTTGCATTTATCTGATGCGCACTAGTTTAAGCCTTTTTTGTGTGTTTATTGTATATCTTTTATGAAGACACTCATTTTTTGGTTGGATTGTTCAGGATACATGTTCTTTGTCACATATGTGTATTATAAAATTTTTATCCCAGTCAAAATATTTTTTTTTTTGACAGGCAGAGTGGACAGTGAGAGAGAGAGACAGAGAGAAAGGTCTTCATTTGCCGTTGGTTCACCCCCCAATGGCCGCTGCGGCCGGCGCACCGCACTGATCCACAGGCAGGAGCCAGGTGCTTCTCCTGGTCTCCCATGGGGTGCAGGGCCCAAGCACTTGGGCCATCCTCCACTGCACTCCCGGGCCATAGCAGAGAGCTGGCCTGGAAGAGGGGCAACCGGGACAGGATCGGTGCCCTGACCGGGACTAGAACCCAGTGTGCCGGCGCCGCAAGGTGGAGGATTAGCCTATTGAGCCACGGCGCCCAGTCAAAATATTTTTAAAAAATATTTTTCTTGGGGCTGGCATTGTGGCATAGTGGGTAAAGCCACTGCCTACAACACAGGCATCCCATATGGGTGTCAGTTTGAATCCTGACTGCTCCACTTCTGATCTAGCTCCCTGCTAATGCACCGGCGAAAACAGTGGAGGATGGCCCAAGTGCATGGGCCCCTGCACCCACAAGAAGAAGCTCCTGGCTCCTGGCTTCTGTCTGGCCCAGTCCTGGCCATTGTGACCATTTGGGGAATGAACCAACAGATGAAAGATTCTCTCTCTCTCTCTCTCTCTCTCTCTCTCTCTTTCTCTCCCCCTCCCCCTCTCCCTCCCCCTCCCCCTCCCCATCCCTCTCCCTCTTCCTCTGTCTGTGTGACTTTGCCTTTTGAATAAATAAATCTTCAAAAAATTTTTTTCCTGAGGTTGATGCTGTGGCATAGCGGGTAAAGCCGCCACCTGCAGTGCTGGAATCCCATATGGATGCCAGTTCAAGTCCCGGCTGCTCCACTTCCAATCCAGCTCTCTGCTATGGCCTGGGAAAGTAGTAGAAAATGTCTCAAGTCCTTGGGCCCCTGCACCCACATGGGAGACCTGAAAGAAGCTCCTGGCTCCTGGCTTTGGATTGGCACAGCTCCTGCTGTTGCACCCAATTGGGAGTGAACCACCGGATAGAAGACCTCTCTCTCTAACTCTCCTTCTCTCTCTATGTAACTCTTTCAAATAAAAATAAATAAATCTTTAAAAAAAAGCGATAAAAATTTTTTTTCCTAAAGTTATCTTTGATGAACAGATTTTTTAGTTTTGATGAAGTTCAATTTATTAAGTTCTTTTATGATTATTGTTTTCAGGGTTTTGGTTTTTATTTTTATTTTATTATTTATTATTTAATTTTATTTATTATTTATATTATTATTTATTATTTTATTTTTACTTATTTGTTATTTCTTTATTTTCATTTTATTTGAAAGGTAAAGATAGCTTCCATCCACACTTTCACTCCCCAAATAATCCCAACAGCTAGGACTGGACCAAGGTGAAGTCTGGAGCACAGAACCTAATCCAGGCCTACCTTAGGGGGTCAGGGACCCAAGTACTTTGAGCCATCACTGGCTGCTTCCCAGTGTGCACACTAGCAGGAAGCTGAATCAAAAGCAGAGCTAGGACTCAAATCCAGGGACTCCCGTATGTGATACAGGCATCCCATGAAACACTGTGACACCTGTGCCAAATGCCCTCCCCTTGGGTTCTGTTTTAGAAATCTATGCCTGCCAGCTGGCGCCGCGACTCACTAGGCTAGTCCTCCGCCTTGCGGCGCCGGCACACCGGGTTCTAGTCCCGGTCGGGGCACCGATCCTGTCCCGGTTGCCCCTCTTCCAGGCCAGCTCTCTGCGTGGCCAGGGAGTGCAGTGGAGGATGGCCCAAGTCCTTGGGCCCTGCACCCCATGGGAGACCAGGAGAAGCACCTGGCTCCTGCCATCGGATCAGCGTGATGCGCAGGTCGCAGCGCGCCTACCGCGGTGGCCATTGGAGGGTGAACCAACGGCAAAAAGGAAGACCTTTCTCTCTGTCTCTCTCTCTCACTATCCACTCTGCCTGTCAAAATAAAAAAAATTAAATTAAATTAAAAAAAAAAAAAAGAAATCTATGCCTGCCACAAGGACATAAAGATTTTTTTTAAAGTTTCCTTCTTGGGGCAGGTGTTGTGGATCCACGGGTTAAGTTGCTGCCTGCAACACTGGCATCCCATATCTAAGTGCTGGTTCAAATCCATACTGCTCTGTTTCTGATTTAGCTCCCTGCAATGTGCCTGGGAAAGCAGTGGAAAATTCTATAGCGCTTGGGCCCCTACCATCCACATGGGAAATCTGGATGGAATTCTGGGCTCCTACTTCAACCTGGCCCAGTCCTGGCTATTTTGGCCATTTGAGGAGTGAATCAGTAGATGGAAGATTTTTCTCTCCCTCTGTTCCTTTTTCCCTATTACTTATCTTTCAAATAATAAATACATATTTTAAAACAATTAAAAATAGAAAGTTTTCTTCTAAAGTTTCTGATATGGGATGCTGGCATTACAAGTAACAGCTTAACCTGCTATGTGCCACAATGCTGGCCCCAAGGCCCTGTGTTTTCTTACTTTCATTTTCATTTGTTCACTACAAACATATAGAAATACAATTGATTTTTGTATTTTGTACTCTGTGACATTGCATTCATAGTCTCAAAAATTCCTCAACTGACTCCAATGTATAACCAAATCTGTGACCCATTATTCTATATCACTAGGTTCTCAGCAGGCTGCATATTAGAATCACCTGGGAGAAGTTTTAAAACATATTTGTGATTATTTTCCACTCCTAGACATTTGAATTTAAATGATTTGCCATGGGGATTTTTACTGGAATGTGTTAAATCTCCCCAGGTGATATTAATGCAGGATAGGGTTGAGAATCATTCCTATGTAGGCTTGCAAAAAGTTTCTTTCTACATATCATATCTTCATTTTATGTCTCTTCAAGCTATTGAATTCTTTGAAATGGTACATATACTAGTCACATTTTGTAGCATTTAACTATCTACATCTCAGAGATACTACCTCATCAGCCTTTGCATTGTGTATCTGTGTTGATTGCACTAGCAAGCTATGATTTCTGTGGTGAAGATTTGAAAGCTAAACTAAGATTCACATTCCTTTCTTAGAATTTGAATTCAAAAAATAATGAGACAGACATTAGAAACCAAAAGGATGCATCAAGAGTTGCCATGATACAGAGGCAACAGGGATAGTCAGGATGGGATATTGGAAAATCCAGTGCCAAAATTCTGAAAAAGTGAAAGGAACCAATTATAGAAAGAGGAAGACCCTATTCAAATATCATCTCTCTCTAGTTTTCTGACTCCTTTCCAGGAAAACTATACTCCTTTATGAATGTTCTCAAGACATTTTTGTAGTGCTTATAACATTGTGGTTTCGTTTTTTTTTTATGTCTCTCTAGACTGTGAGCTTTCCACGTTAAGGACTATGTTTCATATATTTGAGGTCTTCAAAAAGTTCATGGAAAACACATGAAAAGACATGCGTAGGTTTCAATGTTTTTTCACTAAAATAATCTTTTCATTCCGTTTTTCCACAAACTTTTTAAAGTCACAAAGTATGTTTTTATCCTTAACACATAGCTGGCATATCACAGGTACTCAATAAATATTGAATCAAAGTAAATTTAATTGGAGGTGGGCATTTGGCATAGCAATAAAGATGTCAATTAGGGCACCCACATCCCATGTTAGAGTATAGGGTTGGATTGTCAGTTCCAGCTATTGATTCCAGCCTTCTACTAATACAGACCCTAGGAAGCAGCAATAACTAGTCATATAGCTGGGTTCCTACCACCAAGGAGACCTGGATTGATAGTTACTGGCTCCCAAATTCAATCAGGTCCAAACCTGGCTATTGGGGGCATTTGGGGAATGAACCAATGAATGGGAGCTCTTTTTATCTGTGTTAATATTTTTACCTCAAATAAATATATAAATGATAAATAGAATTGTAGCATCTTTTAAAAATTTATTTTGTCTTCTACCTGCTAACATATTATGGCTTCTGAAAATAAAACATTAAATAATAATAATGAATAACATTGTTTTTCCCTAGGCTTTTGAATTTTAGCATAAACCTTGTTCCCCGTGGTATACGCCATATAGCCTCTACTGAAATCTTTCCTACTCTATCCAGGAATAAATATGGAACTGGAGCAGTTAGCATTCAAGCTGGCAGTGCTTTGCTAGCTAAAGGTGGTATTTGCTTTATAGGAGACTTGGCTTCGCACAAAAAAGATAAACTTGAACAGCTTCAATCAGGTAAACAACACTTTTTTCAAATTAACTTTCATCTGTTTAACCTATACTCTCATCTGAGTCAAGGAGTTTACAGTTAAGATTGTATTGTATGTGTTTAGGAATTGAAAAATTACATTGAATGCTATTTCTCATTTCAATTTTGTTAATAAAAACAAGAATTTATTTTAGCCTTGTTTTCTGTTGTGCTAACATGAGAGTTTTTAATTAGGTTAGATTTATTTCTTTATCTATTACATTAACTAGGACTTCTAGTTCAATACTGAAAACCATTAGTGAGAGGTGACATCTTGCCTTGTTCCTGATCGTATTAAGAAAGTTTTGAGATTCCCACCATTAAGAATATTAGCTGTTGGCCGGCGCCGGGGCTCACTAGGCTAAATCCTCCGCCTTGCGGCGCCGGCACACCGGGTTCTAGTCCCGGTCAGGGCACTGATCCTGTCCCGGCTGCCCCTCTTCCAGGCCAGCTCTCTGCTGTGGCCAGGGAGTGCAGTGGAGGATGGCCCAAGTGCTTGGGTCCTGCACCCCATGGGAGACCAGGATAAGCCCCTGGCTCCTGCCATCGGATCAGCGCGGTGCGCCGGCCGCAGCGCGTCAACTGCGGCGGCCATTGGAGGGTGAACCAACGGCAAAAGGAAGACCTTTCTCTCTGTCTCTCTCACTGTCCACTCTGCCTGTCAAAAAAATTTAAAAAAAAAAAAAGAATATTAGCTGTACATTTTTTTGTAGATGTGCTTTATCAAGTTGAGGAAGTTCTCCTCTATTCCTAATCTGATGAGTTTTTTTAATCATCATGAATGGGCATTGGGTTTTGTCACATGCTTTTTCTGTTTCTTCTAATATGATCATGTGATTTTCTCCTTCAGCCTGTTACGTGATGTATTATATTGATTTTTTTTTAACATTGAACCAGCCTTGCATACATGGGATAAATTCTACTTGATCATGGTGTATAGTTATTTTTTATATATGTTATATTTGATTTGCTATTGTTTTGTTGGGGATTTTTGCTTTTATGCTCTTGAAAGATACTGGCCTGTAATTTTTTGTTTTGTTTTTGCTTTTTTTGCAATGTGTGTGTGTGATTTGGGTATTAGGGAAATGCTGGTTGGTCACATTTGTAGCAAATAAGGATATGGACAGCTGTGGACTAGGAAAAGAGCCATCAAGGCTTTCCTTGCCTTCTTGACACGAATGTACAAGCATGCTCACTGCATATAGTATATCCCTTCTCCCTATCTATTTTATTTGAGAGGCAGAGAGACTGAGAGAGCTAGAGCTCCCATCTGCCTGTTCACTCTCTAAATGTTCAAGACTGCAATGGATGGGGCTGGGCCAAGCTGAAGGTAGGAGCCAGAAACTCAGTTCAGGTCTCTCATGAGAGTGGCAGGGACCCAAGTAATTGGCCAACATTTGCTTCCTTCCAGGTTGTGCATTAACAGAAAGCTGAAATCGGAAGCAGAGTCAGACTCTGATATGGGATGTGGGCATCCCAACCTGGTGTCTTAAGTGCTAGGTCAAGCACCTGGCCCATAATTTTGTCTTTGAATTTATCTATTTTTTAAGGAAGTGCAGTGAGAAAATGGAGATTGAAAGTGACCAGAAGAGACACATGCATACATGTGTTTACCAGTCTTGCTGCTCTATTCCTAAAACATTTATGACCACTGTGTTGCTTCCATAACACACTGAATTTGGATTCACTTTGAATCTTGTTGGACTCCCATGCATGGTGTGTGTATTGCAATTCAGTGCTCATATTCTGTATCAACAGGTCATCAACTGTATAAGAGGGGAAGCCAATAGTCCCAAAAAGCCATGCCTTCCTTTTGAACCAAACACTTTAAAAAAATTTTATTTATTTATTTATTTATTTAAAGGCAGAGTTACAGAGAAGAGTCACAGATAGAGACCTTCTATCTGCTAGTTCACTTTCCAAATGGCTGCAACAAGGCCTCCTCTGGGCCTCCCACGTGAGTACAGGGGCCCAAGGAATGGGCCATCCTCCGCTGCTTTCCCAGGCACCCCAGTAAGGAGCTAGACTGGAAGTGGAGCAGCTGGGACTCCAACCAGTACCCATATGGGATGCCGGTGCTGCAGGCAATAGCTTTACCTGCTATGCCACAGCACCAGCCCCTAAACCAAACACTTCTAATGCAGAAAGAAAGCAATGGTGTTTTTTTTTTTAACTTTTATTTAATGAATATAAATTTCCAAAGTACAGCTTATGGATTACAATGGTTTTTTCCCTCCCATAACTTCCCTCCCACCCGCAACCCTCCCCTCTTCCGCTCCCTCTCCCCTTCCATTCACATCAAGATTCATTTTCAATTATCTTTATATACAGAAGATCAATTTAGCATATATTAAGTAAAGATTTCAACAGTTTGCACCCACACAGAAACACAAAATGTAAAATATTGTTTGAGTACTAGTTATAGCAGCAGTGGTGTTTTAAGAAACATAGATGACCGGCCAGTGCTGCGGCTCACTAGGCTAATCCTCCACCTGCGGCACCGGCACACCGGGTTCTAGTCCCGGTTGCCCCTCTTCCAGGCCAGCTCTCTGCTGTGGCCCGGGAAGACAGTGGAGGATGGCCCAAGTCCTTGGGCCCTGCACCCGCATGGGAGATCAGGAGGAAGCACCTGGCTCCTGGCTTCAGATCAGCGCAGCACACTGGCCGTAGTGGCCATTTCGGGGGTGAACCAACGAAGGAAGACCTTTCTCTCTGTCTCTCTCTCTGTCTAACTCTTCCTGTCTTAAAAAAACAAAACAAAACAAAAAAAAAACATAGATGACCAACAAACCCTTTAGCATCCTTTCTGACCTGGTTATATCTCTTTATTTGCCAACCACTTATACTGAAAATGATACAGGAGCAAAGGGAAAGATAGGGCATCCCACAGGACAAGATCTTTCTTACTAATCCATTAGCTGAGGATAGAAACTATTGGTGAAATGTGTGTATATCAAGCCATGAAATAAGTTTTATGCAGTATCTTCACTGTTCTGGTTAGAGTGTGCATTTATAAATTACTAGTGCTTCCACATATAGGGTAAATCCTCGCATATTTGCCATTGCGGGGCCGGCAATGTGGCATAGTGGGTAAAGCCACCACGTGCAGTGCCATCATCCCATATGGGCACCTAGAATAGCAATTATTTCTATTACATTTTTAACAGCTTTATTTGTATTCACACATCATACAGTTAACCCACTTAAACTGTACATACAGTTCAGTGGTTTTGAGAATATTCATAGTGTTTTACAACCATATACTACTAGCTAATATTACAGTATTTTTACCATACCAAAAGTAAATCCCATACCCATTATCAGTCACCTCCCAATCCTGACCTTTCCTCACACACCTATGCCTGTAGTCCCTGGCAACCACTAATTGCTTTCTGTCTGTATGGATTCACCTATTCTGGATATTTCAAATAAATTTACCTATGCTGGACATTCCATATAAATAAATAAATAAATAAATAAATCCTACTTCATCTAAACAGAATCATATAAATTTCATATACATGGAATACAATATGTTGATCTTCTGTGATTGGCTTCTTTCACTTAGCATAATGTTTTTGAGTTCCCCCATGTTGTAGCATGTATCAGTACTTAATTTCTTTTTTTGAGAGGGAGATAAATTGCACATGAAGTTTACCGTTTTAACCATTTTTAATTGTACAACCCAATGGCATTAAAAGCATAACAATATTGTATAAGCATCACTGTCCATTTCAAGAACTGTTTCATCATCCCAAACAGAAACTGTATACCTGTGAAACAATTAAGTCCTTTCTTTCCCCTCCCTCTAGCCCCTTGTAACCTCTGTTCTACTTTCCATCTCTGTAATTTGTTTATTAATAGAACAACTGATTTTTATGGCTGAATAATATTCTATTGTATGCATACCACTTAAAACTTTTGTTTGGGGGAGGACCCAGCATTGTGGTTCAGTGGTTTAAGTTGCTGCCTGCAATGGCAGCTTCCCATATTGAAGTGCATTCTGGCCATTGCGGCCATTTGGGGAGTTGAACCAATGGATGGAAGATGTCTTTCTGTTTCTCTCTCTCTCTCTCTCTTTCCTCTCTGTCATTCTGCCTTTCAATTTAAATTTGAGACCAGAAAGACAGGAAGAGAGAGCTCCCTTTGGTTCACTCCTGAAATGTCTGTATTGTCCAGAATGGGTCTGAGGCCTAAACTGGTAACAGGGAACTGGGAACTGAATCCAGGTCTCCCATGTGGGCGGCAGGAACCCAATTCACTTAAGTCATCATCACTGCCTCCCAGGGTCTGCAGTCAGCTGGAAGCTGGAGTCAGGAGCTACAGGTGGGCATCAAACTCAAGCATTTCAATATTGGATGAGAGCATATCAACCACTAGGCCAAATACCCAGTCATTCTTTTTAAAATATTCTTTCATCTGTGGATAGAAGCTTGTGTTGTTTCCACTATTTGATTGTTGTGAATAGTGTTCCTATGAGCACTGATATACAAGTATCTATTTGAATCCCTGTATTCAACTTTTTGGGGTATATACCTACAAGTGGAATTCCTGGGCCTCATGGTAACTCTGTATTTAACTTATTAAAAATCATATTTTCCACAGTGGCCACACCATTGTACATTCTCACCAGTAATGAATAGGGAATCCAATTTCACCATATCACCTCTAAAACATTTTATAGGTAAAATTACATTTTATAAGTAATATTTTTAAAGGAAAAGGCTTTGTATATTAGTATTTTTTTAAATTTTTTTTTGACAGGCTGAGTGGATAGTGAGAGAGAGAGAGAGAGAAAGGTCTTCCTTTTTGCCGTTGGTTCACCCTCCAATGGCTGCTGCAGTCGGCGCATCGCGCTGATCCGAAGCCAGGAGCCAGGTGCTTCTCCTGGTCTCCCATGCGGGTGCAGGGCCCAAGGACTTGGGCCATCCTCCAGTGCCTTCCCGGGCCATAGCAGAGAGCTGGCCTGGAAGAGGGGCAGCCGGGATAGAATCCGGCACCCCAACCGGGACTAGAACCCGGTGTGCTGGCACCGCAAGGTGGAGGATTAGCCTGTTAAGCCACGGCGCCAGCCATTAGTACTTTTAATAGAAGAATTTTTCTGAATTTTTGAACAAGAGCCCAGATTTTCATTTTACACAAGGCTCCATAAATTAGGTAATGGGAGCTGCCTACTAGAATGGCAAAAATTAAAAATACTTACAATAAAAAAGTGGTGTTGATGAGGTGGAACATCTAGGATTTTCATATATTGTTTGTGGAAGTATAAAATGATACAGCCATTTTGCAAACTTCCCTGGCAGTTTCTTTATTATGAAGTTAAATATACATTTATCTTCTTTTAAAGTATTTATTTATTTGAAAGACAGATAAAGAAAAGAGGGAGGGAGGGACAGAGAGACCGATCTTCCATCCACTGGTTCACTCCCCAGATAGCTTTAACAGCCAGATCTGAACACGCTGAAGCCAGGAGCTTGTAACTCCATTCTGGTCTCCCATATGGGTGACAGGGGCCCAAGTACTTGAGCCATCTTCTTCTGCCTTTCCAGGTGCATTAGCAGGAAACTGGATCAGAAGTAGAGTTGCTGGGACTTGAAACAATACTCCAATATGAAATGCTCGTGTTGCAAACAGTGGCTTAACCTTTTACACCACAACACTGGCCCCATATAAAATATACATTGATCCTATGACCCATGAGAAAGGGGTGAAAGAAAGAATAGGATGTTTCTACATTTTGGCTTTTAGGTGGAGGTTCATGATGCCACCAATTGTGAATAATGAACATAGAGATATGGCGGTTGGGGAAGAGTTGAATAATGAGTTGATTTTGAATATGTTGAATGTGAGATATGTTTCCCTCAGTCATTGTAGTTCATATTCCTGTCTTTTCTTCTCTTATTCCTACATATGTGGCCAACTTTGTTTCATTTTGCTAACACAAGAAAGTACATTACATAATTTCAGTCTCCCTTGTATGCCTGCACTATATGACCAATCTCCTAGCCCTCTGCCTGTTCCATCCAGATGCCTAATCACAATTCCAGCTATGCGCTTTAGACTGCTGGTTCTCATCAGATCATGGGACATGTAAACATTCAAATATTTTTCTTGTCTTGTTCTTTTCTGAAAGATACTATAGTTTAGTTGTGTCTTTCGAAGCAATCAAATTTACTTCTGTCTTCACTATAGAAATTTAGGCAGTAAAATTCTATACAGTACTGTTTGTTATTGATGTACAGATTTATAGGCCAAACTGAACTGAAATAACATATGGATAATGTCTTCTGACTTAGTTCTGGAGAGCAGAAGCATTAGAGTATACATCCCAGGGAAGAAGTTTGGGGATGATATCGATCAACAAATGACCTTTCCAGTTCAGTGCAGTTTTTGGTCTTTTGTTGATATGGATTCATCTTTAAGAAGAAATGCACAGAAAACCAATACTCTAATTGGTCAAATGGTAAGGAATACATATATTTCATTGTTAAATTGTTGTTCAGGGAATTTGTCACAGATTTTAATCTACCTTCTTAATGTTTTTATTATTAACTCATTCACATACTTTACCAGGTACTATAAATAAGTTATGACCTAATAGTTAAAAAGTTTTATGTTTTTAGTCATCAAATCATTTTTCTGCTCAGTAGAAACTACTTAAATAGGTAGTAAGAGAATCTTTAATGAATAATGAATAAAAATACTCAATAAAGAGGCTGTTTAAAAAAGTCAATCACTACAAAGTTCCCAGTTTACTCGGAAATTGTCTTAAATAATGATTATAATTATTTACATAACAAATTATACATATGATTGATTTATAATTAACTATGTCCAAGTTATTAAAATGTCAGCGTTTTCTGCTTGCCTATTACCTTCTTGGTTTGATGTAGGATTGCAGTTTGATTCCAGCTAACCTGGTAGAGGCATTTGGATTATTAATTAACTGCAATGAATCATCATCTTGCCATCCACTTTTGCCTACTGTGCAACATACTTTAAAGAAAGCCATTGATCCTGAAGGGTTGCTTTACGTAGCTTCTAAACAGTTCACAACTGAAGATTTTGAAAAGGTAAAAGGTAGATAAGATGATTAACCAGCATGCTTGTGCTAATGTTTCCCAATTGAAAAAGAAATTCCTGGGCCAGTGCCATGGCTCACTAGGCTAATCCTCCGCCTGCAGCGCCAGTACTCCAGGTTCTAGTCCTGGTTGGGGCACCGGGTTCTGTTCTGGTTGCTCCTCTTCCAGTCCAGCTCTCTGCTGTGGCCCAGGAAGGCAGTGGAGGATGGCCCAAGTCCTTGGGCCCTGCACCCGCATGGGAGATCAGGAGGAAGCACCTGGCTCCTGGCTTCAGATCAGCGCAGCACACTGGCCGTAGTGGCCATTTCGGGGGTGAATCAAGGGAAGGAAGACCTTTCTCTCTGTCTCTCTCTCTCACTGTCTAACTCCGCTTGTCAAAAAAAAAAAAAAAAAAAAAAAAAAAAAAAAAGAAATTCCTTTGAACATGCACTTTTCTTTATTTAAGATTCTTTTATTCCAGCTAGCTTCCAGATTTTTAATGCTTTTAATGACATTGTATAGAAATAATTTAGAATTATAATTAAATAAACTGTATAAGGAAATTTGTATTAAATATTGAACTTTTTCTTTGTACCACTGTTCTAGTAACCGTAGCTTAAATAACCTCAATGAAGGCCGGCGCCGTGGCTCAACAGGCTAATCCTCCACCTAGCAGCACCGGAACACCGGGCCTTGGAGGGTGAACCAATGGCAAAGGAAGACCTTTCTCTCTGTCTCTCTCTCTTTCACTGTCCACTCTGCCTGTCAAAAAAAAAAAAAAAAAAAAAAAAAAAAAAAAAACCTCAATGAAAAGAAAAGTAGAATGTTTTTATAGAAAACTATGATAGGCTGTACAGTTATTTACACATTCAAAGAGAGTTCCCTTTTAAGAATGCCTTCAGAGTTCTGACTTCAGAGAATATCTAGCATGCTTCACTAACCCATTTCAGTGTCCTGACATTTTGAACACATGCATGCATGTGCAGAGAACCTGAGAGCAGATTACGATGTAGTGTTTTTCAAGGCTGTCAAAGGTACTCAAGTATTTATAACTAAAATCCTACTAACAGAAGTCTGCCCACAGCTGTATGGAGGCAATCCCTAAAGGGGCTGATAACTAGAATCCACTACTGACAGCACTCCCAGTAGCACAGGCAGCAAGTCCTTTCCTAGAGGGAATACAGGTGGCAAATCATGATGTCACTATAGGAAAAAACAGAGAAGGAAACTGATGTAAGTAGTGTTAACACCTGGTTCTGAAGGCCTGGAGAGAATTGCAGAGTATAAGAAAGGTAAAGAAGATAGGACATATTCAATCCAGAACATGTCAATATACTTTTTAAAAAATATTATAGCTAATATCAACATTATAGTTAATTTCTCCTTTTAGTTCAGAGTTGAAAAAGTAAACAACAAGGATAGTAAGAAATCTGGAAATAATGGCATGGAATAAAGACTTGAGGAACTGATTCACAAAGAAAAAGCATAAAACTCAATAGAAAATTGATAATCATTGTGTTGAAGAATTATTCTCCATCCAAATCTCAGTGAATTTCCAAGGCCCCCCTTCCTAGCAGCAAGTCTTTGAATAATACAAGAAGTAACCATATATTGAACACCTGTTATGTTTCGAATTGTATTGTGCCTTGGATATGGGTAGAACAGTCCCAACTCCGTAGGTGGGGACTGGGATCCAGTGTGATGTGGACAGATGTAGAAGGGGGTCCCTTATAGTGTCTCATTCTTTACAAGTGATAAGTGTTCTTTAAAAGGAAGGAAGGGAAGTAAGAGGGAATGGGGCAATGAAAAGAAGTTATAGAGAAATTTTAAAAATTAAAGCCGTTCATAGGGAAATGAACTTCTGGGAGAGGTAAACCTGCGAGAACATTTGAGAAGGAGATTATTCTGGGTAAGGTTTAATTTTCTTTACAATTATAAGACCATGATTTAAAGTGCTCAGTGGTTTGGGAATGGCCCTAGATATTAATTTAATTTTTATGTAAATAAAATACTCAAACTTTAAAAAGTAAAATTGCAATATACATTGGATTTTTGTTATATGTACACTATAACACATCTTGAATTTCTTAAAATTTTTCACACTTTTAATTTAGCTACTGGCTTTTGCAAAGAATTTGAATGTAGAATTCAGCTTGGAAGCAGAAAGAATGATTCATGGCTACTACCTAGCAAGTCGCAGAATCAGAACAGATTCTGTTTATGGATCAAAACTGTCAGCATCCGCATTAAGATATTTGTAGGTATTAAATTTCAAGGTATTAAAGCCTATATTAACTTTTAAGTGATATGGTTAATTAACTTTGTGATTTCACATGCTTTTTTGTTAGATTGCTAGTTGGTTGGTTTATAATTTACCTAGTTCTGGGGCTGGTGCTGTAGCATAGCAGGTAAAGCCACTGCCTGCAGTGCCGGCATCCCATAGAGATGCTAGTTGGAGACCGAACTGCTCTATTTCAGATCCAGCTCTCTGCTATGGCCTAGGAAAGCAGTAGAACATGGCCCAGGTCCTTGGGCTCATGCCCGTGAGTGGGAGACCTGGAAGAAGCTCCTGGTTGCAGTCTGGCCCAGCCCTGGGTGTTGAGATCATTTGATAAGTGAACCAGTGGATGGAGGGGTTCTCTTTCTCTCTTTCTGCCTCTGCCTCTCTGTAATTCTGCCTTTTGAATAAATAAATAAATCTTAAAAAAAATTTTACCCTGTTCCAAAAGAATTTAAGGTGGTTTAACAATTTTGATTGCTATATTGTTACTTCTTTTGAACTTACAATTTTTTCTCACTAAATTAATTATATTAGATCTCATTATGAGTTGTGTCTGAGAAAAGTACACCGATATCAAATACAAAGGATTTATATTCTAGATATTTTGTAGTTGAACCTAACAAGAATTCTTAAGTATATTTTTTCTTATACTTTCAAATATTTTAATAGTCTCTATTATTGTTCCTTGAAAAGTTTAAAAATAATGCATTTTTATTATAAAAGAAAGTATGGACATTATAAAACCTCTAAAATGATGAGTAAAGTATATTCTTACCCCAGCCATTCTGACCTACTCCACCTCTCAGAGATAATCTCTCTCTCTTTTAAAGATTTATTTGTTTATTTGAAAGGCAGAGTTACAGAGGAGAGAAGGAGAGAGGGAGAGAGGGAGAGAGGGAGAGAGAAAGAGAGAGGGAGAGAGATCTTCTATCCACTGGTTCACTCTCCAAATGGCTACATTGACCAGGGCTGGGCAAGACTGAAGCCAGGAGCCAGGAGCTTCTTCTGGGTCTCCCACATGGGTGCAGGGGCCCAAGCACTTGGGCCATTCTCCACTGCTTTCCCAGGCCATTAGTAGGAAGCTAGATTGGAAATAGAGCTGCTAGGACTCAACCGGTGCCCATATGGGATGCTGGCGTTGCAGGTTATGGAATAACTGGTGCCACAGGACTGACCTCCAGAGATAATTACTCTTAACACTTTTTTATGTATTCTTCCAGAAATCATCCAAATATTAGCAAATACATATATGTGATTTAAACGATATATAAAATATTTTTAAGCATTTTTTTTGTTTTTATTCGAAAGGCAGACAGAGAGGTGGAGCAACAGAGATCTCCCATCCACTGATTCACTCCCCAAAAGCCTACAACAGCTGGGGCTGGGCCAAAGCCAGGAGCCAGGAACTCAATTTGGATCTCTCAGGTAGTTGGCAGGGACCCAACCACTTGAACCATCATCTGCTGCCTCCCAGGATGCACATAACAGGAAGCTGGAATGAAAAGTGGAGCTTGGGGCCAGCTCTGTGGCATATTGGGTAAAGCTGCCACCAACAGTGCCGGCATCACATATGGGCACTGGTTCAAGTCCCGGCTGCTCCACTTCTGAACCAGCTCTCTGCTATGGCCTGGGAAAGCAGTGGAAGATGGTCCAAGTCCTTGGGCCCCTGTGCCCATGTGGGAGACCCAGAAGAAGCTCCTGGCTCCTGGCTTCGGGTTGGCACAGCTCTGGCCATTGCGGACAAGTGGGGAGTGAACCAATGGATGGAAGACCGCCCCCTACTCCCTCCCTCCTCTCTCTGTGTAACTCTGACTTTCAAATAAATAAATAAATCTTAAAAAAAAAATGGAGCTGGACTCAAACTTAGGCACTCTGATATGGCATATTGGTGTCACAAGTGGCATCTTAACTGCTATGTCAAATGCCTACCCCCAAGACCCATTTTCTCATGTTTTTCTGGGGCCAGCACTGTGACATAGTAGGCTAAGCCTCTCTCTGAGGTGCCAGCATCCCATATGCATGTGGGTTAATGTCCCAGCTACTTCTCTTCCAATCCAGCTCTCTGCTGATGGCCAGGGAGGGCAGTGAAGATGTCCCAAATGCTTGGACTCCTGCACTGGCGTGGGAGATCCAGAAGAAGCTCCTGGCTCCTAGCTTCAGGCTGGCCCAGTCCTGGCTGTTGTAGCCATTTGGGGAGTGAACCAGTGGATGGAGGGTCTTTGTCTCCGTCTTTTTCTCTCTCTGTAACTCTGCCTCTCAACTCAAATTAAAAAAAAAAAAAAAAAACAAAAAAACACAACTTTCTTTCATGCATAAAAATGGTGTTTGTGAAGTTGTTTCTACTACATGATTATTATGAAAAAATTAAAAATACATAGAAACAGAATGCCTCATGAAGCAGTCACTAGTAGGAGAGGTTCAAAAGAGACTGGATAATGAATAACATGGGGTATTCTAAAGGAAATTCAGTTATCTGATGGAAATTTAAACTTTCAAACTCTAAGATCCTTTCTGACATGGAAACTGTAGGCTTCTATGGAGACTTCAAAAAATATTGAAGATGTATCTATAAGAGATAGGTTCCCAACTATCCATTTAATTCAATAGAACTTGGGATGGGGTGTGCAATGATCAATAGAAGTCAGGATAGAAACCAACTGTTTAATACTAAGTCAAGAACCTTGCTTATTCTCTAATAGTCTGTTTTAAGTGGGCAGGAAAAAATACTTTGAAACCCAACATTTTTTAAAATGAAAATGCTAATCTTTAAGCTGTGGCTAAGGTTCACATATGTATTAACTGTTCCTGCCAAAATACATATTATTTTTGTAATATAACACATTTTGATTGGCACCAATTTTCCTTTTTAGAGTTTCCCTATCTGAAGCACATGCTCGACTGAACTTAAGGAATAAAGTGCTCAAAGAAGATGTGCTAATTGCAGCCTTATTATTTGAAACATCTCTCACATTGAAATATGGTAATGTATTCAATTGTTAATGGTCTCAAAACTTACTTAAATATTCTTAGTCCATGAAATTAAAATATTACATATATTTAAATAATTTTTTGAGATGCAGAGAAACAAGAGAGCTCCATCCTCTGGTTCATTCCCCAAGCATCCACAGTGACTCAGTGGAAAGCTGTGAGCCAGGAACTCAATCTAGGTTCCCCATTTTGGGAAAGGAACCCAACCACTTCAGCCATTACTATTGCCTCCAAGGATTTGCATTACTAGGAATCTGGAGTCAGAAGTGAAGTTGAGTATTGGAGTCAGGAGTGAAGTTGAGCATTGAACTCAGGCACTTCATTATGGGATGGAGGAATTTTTTTTAAAGATTTATTTATTTATTTCTAAGAGTTAACAGAGAAAGGAGAAAGAGTGTGTGTGAGAGAGGTCTTCCATCTGCTGGTTCACTCCCCAATTGGCCGCAACGGCCAGAGCTGCACCGATCTGAAGCCAGGAGCCAGGAGCTTCCTCTGGGTCAGGGGCCTCAGGACTTGGGCCATCTTCTACTGCTTTCCAGGCTGTAGCAAAGAGCTGGATTGGAAGTGGAGCAACCGGGACTCAAACTGGCACCCATATGGGATGCTGGCACTGCAGGCGGTGGCTTTTACCTGCTATACCACAGTGCCAGCCCCAGGATATAGGAATCTTAATCAGCATCTTTAATCACCAGGCCAAATGCCAACCTGTAAATATTATTTTAAATAATATATATCTGTTCATAAGGCCTATCTGAAGTTGAATATTTACTAATTGTTTCTAGGTAGTGTCATCATCTGACATTTCCTTATTATGTATTATTATTTCTATATTTGAACTTTTGCATTGCTTAAAGAGTTCTGGGGGGAAAAGTATTTAATATAAAAAATGACTTTCTCTTCCTTCTAGAACAATATGCAGTGATGACTCAAGTAGTTGGGTCCCTAGCACTCATGTGGGAGGCCCAGATTGAGTGCCGTGCTCCTAGCTTTGGCCAGGCCTAACCCTGGTTTTTGCAGGCATTTGGGAGTGAGCCAGCAGATAAGTACTGTCTCTTTTTGCCTCTCAAATAATTTTTAAAAAATAAAACCTTTTTTTTTTTTTTTTTATGACAGGCAGAGTGGACAGTGAGAGAGAGAGACAGAGAAAAAGGTCTTCCTTTGCCGTTGGTTCATCCTCCAATGGCCGCCGCGGCTGGCGCACCGCACTGATCCAATGGCAGGAGCCAGGTGCTTCTCCTGGTCTCCCATGGGGTGCAGGGCCTAAGCACTTGGGCTATCCTCCACTGCACTCCCTGGCCACAGCAGAGAGCTGGCGTGGAAGAGGGGCAACCAGGACAGAACCCGGTGTGCTGGCGCCGCAAGGCGGAGGATTAGCCTAGTGAGCCGTGGCACTGGCCCCAACTATTCTTAACCTGGGGTCCATGGAGTCCTAGGTGCTTGTGAATCCCTAAATTGTTTACAAATTTTTATGTGTATGCCTTATACCTTTTTCCCAGGGAGATGGATTTTAAGTTTTATGTAGTATGTCTTTGAGATTGATGATATACTGAAAACGTTAATTACACTGAATTAGTTTTATATACCAGAAGAGAAAAACACTTGTTCCCAACCAATACAAAACAGTAATTTGGCAGAATATATCTTTTTTATTATCTTTACATTCTTCTCTTACTCTTTAACTAAGACCATATTTTATCAAATCTGATACATTATATTATACACCATAAAGGAAAAATGCTGCCAACTTTATTAGGACATGCCAACAACTGGATGAAGACAAAAATGCCCTTGAATTGAAAAACTATGGTTATTATAGTACTAATACTCCTATGGTTGAATATGAATATTTTTCACATGGTCCCTATTTTGTCAAGACTTTCTTGAAGCACTTAAGAAAGCATTTGAGGGAAATAAAACAATGAAAACTTTTTCCCCCTTACTTTTGTTTTCATAATGAATTTGTTAGGTATGTTAGTTTTTATGTTTTAAGCAAAACAATATTAGGAGTTCCTTAACTATTAAACAAAGCAAGAAAATTATCCCACCGAGGGGAGTCTAGGTAGAAGGAAACTACATATACAAGTGCTTATAAGAAATGGAAAGAGGGGCTGGCACTGTAGCATAGTGGGCTAAGCCTCTGCCTGCAGCACTGGCATCCTCTATGGGTGCCGGTTTGTATCCTGGCTGCTCCTATTCCTATCCAGCTCTGCTTATGGCCTGGGAAAGCAGTGGAAGATGGCCCAAGTGCTTGGGACCCTGAACCCATGTGGGAGACCTGGAAGAAGCTCCTGGCTCCGGATCAGCCCAACTCTGGCTATTGCAGCCATTTAAGGAGAGAACCAGCAGATGTTAGACCTTTTTCTGTGTCCCTCCCTCTTTCTGTCTATAACTCTACCTCTCAAATAAATAAAATCTTTAAAAAAACAAAGAAGACACTGGTACTAGTTAGGCTGGAAAGTAGGGCCAGATCCTGCAGGGCCTCACAGAACACAGCAGAAAACTGGGATTGCATTCTAAGTACAATAGGAAACCACTGAAGTTGTAAGCAGTGCAGTGATGTGATCAATTGTATTTTTGAAATATCTCTGGAGTTCGTATGGAGAATGGATTGGAAGGTTTAAGAGTGGAAAGAGAGATCAGTTAGAAAATTCTGATTACAGTACAGGAAGTTAATGGGAGCTTTGACTAGAACTTTGGACACAAAAACCCAATAGACTGGGGTCATAAATTAAAGAGTTGTTGGCAGGGATTGGGAGGAAGAGCAGGAACTGAGGGAATCTCCTAGCTTTCTGCCTTGAGTGAGTGAGTGATGATGCCGTTTACTAAGATCAGAAAGAGTGAAAAGGTTTGGGAGAAAAATCAAATTACAGAAATATTGAGAAATCTTAGAAACATATCAATAGATAAAACAAACTATAGGCCAGCGCCGTGGCTTAACAGGCTAATCCTCCACCTTGCGGCGCTGGCACATCAGGTTCTAGTCCCGGTTGGGGCGCCAGATTCTATCCCGGTTGCCCCTCTTCCAGGCCAGCTCTCTGCTATGGCCCAGGAAGGCAGTGGAGGATGGCCCAAGTCCTTGGGCCCGGCACCCACATGGGAGACCAGGAGAAGCACCTAGCTCCTGGCTTCAGATGCGCCGGCCGCAGCGGCCATTGGAGGGTGAACCAACGGCAAAAAGGAAGACCTTTCTCTCTGTCTCTCTCACTATCCACTCTGCCTCTAAAAAAAAAAAAAACCTATAGAGTTTAGAGTACTAAGCTAAAATGTAATTTAGGAATCAACAGCATAGACAACATGCAAAGCAAAGCAGTGGATGAAATCACTTTGAGATTAGAAAGAACTCTAAGGCTGTCAAAGAACTTCTATATTTAGGGGCAGGCCTTTGCACAGCTACTCTAGACACCTGCATCCCATAGCAGAGTGCCAGGTTAGTGCTGGCTATTCTGCTTCTGATTCAGCTTCCTGTTAATGCAGGAAGGCAGCCAGTGATGGCTCAAATACTTGTGTCTCTACCACCCATATAGGAGACCCAGATGGAGCTCCCTACTCCTGGATTAAAGCCTGACCCAGCCCTGGCTGTTGTGGGCATTTGTAGAGTGAACCAGTGGATGTAAGATCTCTTTGCCTTTCAAGTAAATTGAAAATAAAAATTTTAATTACTCCAATATTTAGAAATGGGATAGGTTAAGCAGAAGGAACTAACAGAGAAGCAGCAGTAGTTGGAAAATCAAAGGTGTTATTAATAGAAGCCAAGAAAGGAGTGGTTCCAAGGTAACAGAGTGGTCATATCCTACTCAGTCTCTATAAAATGATTTGGGAATCCAGAGGTTGTAGGTGGCCATGATCAGGGCTATTTCAGTGGACTGGGAATAGGGGTAGGGTAGATGAGGAGATGGAGACAGCAGAGATAAGTTTTGAGATGTTGGACTATGAAATGAGGCAAAATATGGAATATTAGTTTAAGAATGTGTGGTGCGAAGAGATTTAATTTTACTAAATTGTATGTGAGTAAACTGATGATACTATCAAAAGAAAAGTTCAAAGGAGTGAAGTCCTAGAAAAAGGTGAGAAGGGCTAGGATCCACAGCATGTGAGAAGGCATTGATTGGCCTTTGACAGAAGGGTTATTCAAGGTCATCATCTTGAGTTTCAAAAAAAAAGTCAGATTTAAATGAATGACTACTGAGATACTCTATTAGGTCAGAACTTGATTTTTAAACTTTTTACTCAAGTATTTTGGTTGAAAATGTGATTTCGTACTTAGAAGTATTCAGTTACACTAATTTTCTGCTTCATTTAGGGACCTCCATATTTTGTGTTGCTCCAAATGCACTATTTCCATTTGATCTGTTTAACGAAGAATATTTAGAGCAAAGGGATCACTACCTGACCCGGTGCCAACAGCAGCTCCAACAATTTATTGCCACATACGGACCTGGGACAGCTGTTTTCTCTAGTGATGAATAAGGAATTCAAGGACATCTTTTTTTCTTCACTCCTATTTAAGCAGCTTTTAAAATAATGCTTCAGATATTACAGGATAGTATTAGAATTCCATATTCAAAAATGTAAAATAGGCCAGCGCCGGAGCTCAATAGGCTAATTCTCCGCCGGCAGCGCCGGCACAGTGGGTTCTAGTCCCGGTTGCTCCTCTTCCAGTCCAGCTCTCTGCTGTGGCCTGGGAGTGCAGTGGAGGATGGCCCAGGTCCTTGGGCCCTGCACCCACATGGGAGACCAGGAGGAAGCACCTGGCTCCTGGCTTCGGATCAATGCAATGCACCGGCCGCAGCGGCCATTGGGGGGTGAACCTATGGAAAAGGAAGACCTTTCTGTCTCTTTCGCTCACTGTCCACCCTGCCTTTCAAAGAGAAAAATGTAAAATATAGTTCCCTCAATACTAATTGCTAATGGGATGCTATTTCAAATCTCTAAAACCCATTGAATTTTAAAATAGAGGAACAATGTGGACAATTCAGTGACAAAGTTGCTTGAGGCATCCCAGAGTACCTGGGTTTGATACTCAGCTTTGGCCCATGAGGATACACCCTGGAAGTGGCCATCAGGTGATGGTTCAAGTGGTTGGATGTCTGCTACCTTCATGAGACCTGGACTGAGTTCCCACTCCTGACCATTGTGGGCATAATTCCAGCAGATGGAAGCTTTATCTAGCTCCAATAAAAAACAAAAATTTAAAAACCACTTTTGGTAAGATCAATACACTGGTGATTAAGACAAAAAATAATGTTGCAACATAAATAACTTAGGTAGTTCACTCTATTTGTCACAAGATGGCAATAACATTTTCTACAAACTTAATTTAAACCATTTTTTTCTTATACTGGTGAACTTGCCAAACTGAAAAGTAATGTTTTAAGACTTATTTATAAATAAGCAGTGACAGAAAAAGAGACAAAGATCTTCCATCTGCTGGTTCACTCCCCACATGGCCATAATAGCCAGGCCACAACCAGGAGCCCAGAACTCCCATGTGGGTGGCAGGGACCCATGTACTCAGACCATCATCACCTGCTTCCAAGGCACATTAGCAGGGAGCTAGATCCCAAACTAGCCAGGTCTTCAACCAGCACTGACATGGGATGTGTCCTAAGGGCAACTTAAATGCCACAATGCCTCCTTTTAACTAATTTATAACCTGAAGCTTCAAATTTAAAGCCTTTATTACTACGGGTACATATGTAGTTTTAGAAGCCATAAATATGGAGTCAGAAAAATCTTTGATAATCTCCTATTTAGCAACCAAGTTACGTTTAAAAATTTAGATGGAATCAAGGAGCCAAGCAAATCATCTATATATTCTGTATAAGTAAATTTGTAAATTGGCTCTTCAACAGTAATTGTTAGGTCACAAGGTTCCAAAGAGAAAGGAAAAACTTCCAAGCCCATACCATCAAACCTATCTACCTTAGTTCTCATTTTTCAAAGCTTAATATTTACAGAAAAGCAAGACATTACAAACATTGCTAGCTTATTAGCTGGGGTAGTACCATGTATTCTTTTAAAATTGGTATTCACAGAGCTTCCTTATTTTTAGCTTTTTATTTCAGAATAGCTTTCTTAACCAGACAGCTCTCTCCACAGGATCTTGAGAAGTCATTCACTATTATTGAAAGCAGTGTTCACCAAATATCTTTTTATATATTATAATCCTGTATTGTTAAGACCTTTATTCTGGCCGGCGCCATGGCTTAACAGGCTAATCCTCCACCTTGCGGCGCTGGCACACCGGGTTCTAGTCCCGGTTGGGGCACCGGATTCTATCCCGGTTGCCCCTCTTCCAGGCCAGCTCTCTGCTATGGCCCAGGAAGCCAGTGGAGGATGGCCCAAGTCCTTGGGCCCTGCACCCACATGGGAGACCAGGAGAGGCACCTGGCTCCTGGCTTCGGATCAGCGCGATGCGCCGGCCACAGCTGCCATTGGAGGGTGAACCAATGGCAAAAAGGAAGACCTTTCTCTCTGTCTCTCTCACTATCCACTCTGCCTGTCAAAAAAAAAAAAAAAAAAAAAAAAGGACCTTTATTCTGTGCTTTTGGATATATTATATCTCAAAACATTTCTGGCTTTATAGGCAGGGCACAAGAACTTTTCAACTTAGGACTCCATAGATTTAACTAGCTTCTGAAGGAATTCATTTGTTTTAGAACTCTACTGTCTAAGCTTTAGTCCTGGAAAGACTAGTCTGCCTCATCACTACTTTCTGTAATGTGGCATACTTTTTTGTTCACAAAGATATGTCAAATTTAGAATTAAATTTAAAATAAAATCAATAGGTCACAAAAAAGTGGACTGTTACTGTAATGGGGAATTTGATTACTAAGCACAGAAGGAGCTCCAATGTAAGGAGGATATTCCAATCACCTGTTTTTCATGAATGGCAATACAGTGCAGTCATTTGTCTCCCCAGCTGCCTAACTCAGTGAGACTCAGCACCCACAAGTGAACTAAGCTGCCAACAGCATTATATCCTTAATGTAAAAAAGTCTCACTGGTGACTATCAAAATGCATCATTCAAGCACTTTATTGCTCAGCAATTAAAAGTATGTGTTTGTCTACATCATTTACTACAGTGTGAATTTTCATCATTCGTTTCTGTTCATGTTTTCTTGATCAGTTCTTCACTTTTCCTTCTGAACTGCTGCATGCCACACCTCCAAAAAAAAGGAAACAAAAAACCCAATCAGAAACAAGCAGTGAAAATCATCTCATACTCAAACTCAAAATCTTGGGTCCCACCCACTAACCTGGGAACCTTGCACTGAGTTCCAGACTCTCAAGTGCGTACCCAACCCAGGCAATTTAATCATTTAGGAAGTGAACCAGCAGATGGGAGCTCTGAGGGGGAAACTTCAATATTCCTAAGTTGCACAAAGGCAATGGAACTCAACACTCAAAGGCAACTGCAAAAAGAACTGGCTAGAAATGGGGTTGTGGTACAGTTTGTTAAAACACTATTTGTGACGCCAGCATCCTAGTATGAGCCCTGGTTTAAGTCCTGGCCACGCCACTTCCAAATTAGCTTCCTGTTAATGTACCTGGGCAGTTTTAGCCATTTGGGGAGTGAACCAGGGAATGGAATATCTGTGTCTATTTCTCTGTAATTCTGTCTTTCAAATAAATAAAATCTTTGGCCCTATCCTTCAGCAGTTTAATAGAAACTTATGGACTATCAACAGCAAGTGGTTGCTTATCAAGTCATAATTACTTACTTGAGGCAATGAAACATTTTTAAACACCACAGCCTAAGGAGCCGAAAGTTTGCCTACAGCTCTCGATATGCTGAAAAGAAATATTTCACCCATTAAAAACAACTTTCATTACATTTCAGTAATTGACAAAATTAATATAGATAACTGGCATCTCAGTCTTGAAGAAATTTCTTCAAAGAAACCCTCAGCTGGGTAAACGGCAAAAAGTAATTTAAGTCATCATTGTGCCAGCAAATACACTGACCTAAGTCAAGATTTTATTGAGCAATTTGGGTACTGCCCTTCAGTAGCAATACCAGAAAGAGAGAAAGTCACATACCTTGACATGAACTCTTAGTACTTCAGCACATTCAGGTGCGACCTACTAGTTTATTCGCAGCCATCTTCTATGATGGGTGTGGGAAACTCCTGTTACAACCTTCATACATCTTCAAAACACACAGGCTTTGCAGCACCTAGAAATTAAATATTTCACTGTAAACTCCCATTTCACTGCCATTTGTTTGGCATCTTATATGTAGCAATGGTCCAGTAAGAAACCACAAACACAACCACACCTGCAACCCAACTCCCAATCCACTTTTTAATATATCGCCTTGAAAACAAATGTATTACACAATTCTAACAATTCTTTTTGTGAGTCAAAATAGACAAAGCCAAACATTAAATATCTGTGATGATTTGATTATGTGTTGGTCCCTCTGATTAGACACTAATTTCATAAATTGAGCTTCTTTCCAAGCTGGAGGAATAATATTTTATCACCTCTCTGCTGTGTGGCAGCATTGATTTAAAATCACAATGGTCACACCACTATTCTTCCATCTCAGAGCTTGACAAAGATGAGCTATTAGCTTGGTTAAAGGTTAGGTATACAAAGACAAGTACATAAACATATAACTAAAGCATCACAATGAGAAATCTAGTATGTCTGCACAGTCCAGTAGCATTAACTCATACAAATGACATGGCCATTGTCTTCTAGAACCTCAAGAGGATAAATCTTTGAACATGACAACTAACAGAAATGATTTATTAAGATCTACTATACTGCACCTTGCAAAACAATTTATCATTTTGCTTTGATGTTTCACTGAAGTATTACTACTTATTAGGCTTAGTGTGGAAATTAATGGGGCAGATGTTTGGCACAGCAGCTGACACGTAGCTTGGGACACCTGCATCCCATATTGGAGTAAATGGGTTCAAGGTTATGTTTTGCATTTCAGCTCTTAATGGACAACCACCCTGGCAGGCAGTGGATGGCTCAAGTACGTGGGTCCCACATGTGAGGCCTCCTAGAACTCCTGGCTGCAGCCAGGCTGTTAGTCATTTGTGGACAGAACCAGTGGATAGCACATTTCTGTCAGCTTTTGAAATTGATAACTTTTTTTAAATTAAAAAAATCCCAACACTTAGCAATGAAAGGATTCAACACCTCAAAAATAATTGATGGTATCAAATAACCTATCTTAAGCTATCCCATGTTTACAGTTTAAATTGTTCCAGATGAAGCAATATATTTTAAATTTGGGGGAAAAAAACCATGAGTATGCCAACTTTCACTGACGAGCTATTCATTTCTTAATAACGGCCTCTTTTCTGTGCCCCAGTTTTTTGGTTATGTTCAGACAGACATCTAATAAATGCAAGCTTCTGCACGTCTGCAGGCAGGCATTTACAGCCCGAGGGTCTTCTACGCTTGACAAATTGCTCCCACATCAATACCTCCTCCTTAAAGCCTACTTACAACGCAAACGCCAGCCAGCTCTGACGCAACGACAGCAGCGCTGCTTACCTTCAAAACCACTCCCAAAGCGCGCTTAGCTAAGAGTCGTCTTAACAGCGAAGAGTTTATCACTAACCCTTAAAAAAAGCATGCTTCCTTATTAAAGAAAATTAAGTGGCCTATTCGGGAAGGCGAAACCGCCAAAGCTGCGGGGCACACAAAAGGCATCCGGCGAGGGCGCGGGCGGAGCACGAAGCCACCCGCCCTTCCTTCCAGGCGCCTCGGGCTCCCTGGAGTCACACTAGGCTCTTTACCATTTCCTGGGGTGAAGGCAGTCAGAACTGGCGTCTGCTACACAACAGTCAGTTAAGACTCGAAAGCAATTCCTAACAACCCTGGAGGGCGCAGATGGCGCGGAGGGAAAGCCCGCAGGTACGGCGCGGCGCGCGAAGAGCCGCCTCCCGGGGCCGGCCCGCCGGGTGGAAAGCGCCGCGCTAGCACCCATAGGGCAGCGACACCCAACACAAAGAAGGGCAGGAACTAGCACTGCCAGGGCGCTCACCTCGAACGGATCCGTGATGGGCCCCCAAGCTCTGCCGCCGCCACGACATCATGGCTGACAACTTCCGTCACCCTCAGCGTCAGGGCAGGAAAGGAAGCAGGGCTTCCCCGAACGCCTTTTGGCTCCCAGGCCAGGCCCCGCCCCTTCCGGTCCATGGCCCCGCCCCTGAGGGTGCGGCGGGAGAACCAGGGGAGGCGTGCGTGTCTCTGCTACGTGTGCGGCGGCGCCCACGCGGTAAACTTCTGCTGGCAGGCCTTGGTCACTTTGCTTTTAAGGCCCGTGTGTACCTAGGGCTGTTTGACTATGCAAATACTAAGCCGACCAATTATTGGCGGATACAAACGAGCGTGAAGTGTTTAAAAAAAGGGTCTCCCATTCCTTAGTGCAGTGTTTAGGTAGTCTATTCTCTCACGTATTTCAGCGATCAAAAAGCTGGACAACCCACCGTAGAGTAGGGGTTCAGGAATCGACTTCTACAGAGAAAAGTCAGTTACCGAAGACGTTTTTCTTTTTTTCTATATTACAACAATACCTACTGATACTATTGTTTTTCATTAGGGAAATCGAGTTTTTTTTTTTTTTTTTTTTTTTTTTGGACGGGCAGAGTGGATAGTGAGAGAGAGAGACAGAGAGAAAGGTCTTCCTTTTTGCCATTGGTTCACCCTCCAATGGCCGCTGCGGCCAGCGCATCTCGCTGATCCGAAGCCAGGAGCCAGGTGCTTCTCCTGGTCTCCCATGGGGTGCAGGGCCCAAGCACTTGGGCCATCCTCCACTGCACTCCCTGGCCACAGCAGAGAGCTGGCCTGGAAGAGGGGCAACCAGGACAGAATCCGGCGCCCCGACCAGGACTAGAACCCGAGTTTTAAAAGATCATCCGTAGTTTGCCTACCTTATTTGTGAATATGTTCTAAGTTGCTGTTAATTTTAGTGTTTTGTGTTTTATTACTTTTTGCTGCCAGTCATTATATATCGAGTCCTGGCTGCAAAGCGGTAGGCTGGAGGAGAGAGGTTTATGATCTTGTCGCCAGAAAGAGAACACAGGAAAACACGTAACAAAAACAACTTAAAAGTTGGAAACCTAAGATACTTATATGAAGTCCAGTCCAAATGTTAATTTGCCTCAAAGCAACCTATGATATGAAAATCTAGCCGGCGCCGTGGCTCAGTAGGCTAATCCTCCACCTTGGGGCGCCGGCACACCGGGTTCTAGTCCCGGTCGGGGCACCGATCCTGTCCCGGTTGCCCCTCTTCCAGTCCAGCTCTCTGCTGTGGCCAGGGAGTGCAGTGGAGGATGGCCCAAGTGCTTGGGCCTGCACCCCATGGGAGACCAGGAGAAGCACCTGGCTCCTGCCATCGGATCAGTGCGGTGCGCGGGCCGCAGTGCGCTACCGCGGCGGCCAATGGAGGGTGAAACAACGGCAAAGGAAGACCTTTCTCTCTGTCTCCCTCTACTCTCCACTCTGCCTGTCCAAAAAAAGAAAATCTAAACCTAAATGGCGCAGCTCTGGCCGTTGGGGCCATCTGGAGAGTGAACCATCAGAGGGAAGACTTCACTCTCTCCCTACCTCTCCTCTCTGTGTAACTCTGACTTTGAAATAAAATAAAATAAATCTTTAAAAACAAAAAGAAAATCTAAACCTAGCAAACAAATTGTGATTATACGTATGTTACCAAAGGATTCTCGTCTAAGTTTTTGCTGAATACAAAGGTTTAAAAATCTTTCTTCGGGGGTGCAACATACAAGCTGTTTCTTCCATCAAGAAATAGAGTGGGTTTCAGCCTATTTCATAGACCTATTCCTGCCTGGATATTGCTTCCGCAGCCTGATTTAGCAACCTGGGTGGGCACTCCCACAAATGTTTCCCTGAAACTGAATGGGTGGCTGTGGGAGCCGCCATTACTGAAAGTGTGAGTTTGGACACTGAACCCACAGACGCTAACGTAATAATTTAGGCAAGTTCTTGGTGACACTGAGCCCAGGGACATAGGGGAAGAACGGAGTCTAACACGGACCCCCCTCCCACCTCCAGTTCCCTACAGGATAGCTTGTGAGTTGCTAGTGTTTTTTTCTGTAGCTACCTATGAGTGTTCACAGGGTATCCATCAGCTTCTGCTGCCAGGAGAGAGCTGAGCTGGGTGGATATAGAGGAGCCACTGCCTTAATGACTTAATATATTCTTTCTTTTGAATGGATACAATTAAATTCCATGACTAAAATTCACGAGTTTCCAAAACTGCACAGTCACCCATTTTAAGATGATCATTTTAGATCATTTACTTTAATTGATTATGTCAAAATAATGTCATTCATTAAATAAATATCTGGTTTTGACTTTATGGAACAGAATATAAAACTGAAGTGGGTTTTTAAGAGTGAAGAATGTACTCACATTTTTCCACATTACAAAAAACATCCAGAGGTAAGTGGTTCTAGGATTGGTTAATTCAGCAGTGCAGTGTTCTCAGGGTTTCTGGTTGACTTCTCTGAGATTCTTTGTTGTTCCCTCATAGCTGCAAGAAGTCTCCCTGTCAAATGATGGAGCGATGGGGTGGGAAGTGGGGATGCCATTGTGTTTTGGACTGAGCTCCTCCTGCATGAGGTCCCAACAGATCAGACCAAATCAAAATGGAGTCACTCATGTTGAATGCCACTGAGAACAAACTGAAGGTAAAAAATTCCCAAAGCATTCAAGTGAAACACCTGCTGAGACCTGTCTGAGGAGTATCCAGTCAGAGCCATTAATCTTACCCACCAGGCCTTGACTTGAGTGATGCGCACACTTAGTCATCTGGAGCAATCTTGCAGTCCTTTGTCATTTCTCTCTGTATTCCTTATCTATTCCCAGAAATGTCCTCCTGAAAATTAATCATTGTTGCTTCAATAGCCTCTTAGAGACAGCACTCTGTTCCTGAAGATGTTTCACTAATCATGTTTTAAAGAAAGCAATCTCGGGCCGGCGCCGTGGCTTAACAGGCTAATCCTCCGCCTTGCGGCGCCGGCACACCGGGTTCTAGTCCCGGTCGGGGCACCGATCCTGTCCCGGTTGCCCCTCTTCCAGGCCAGCTCTCTGCTGTGGCCAGGGAGTGCAGTGGAGGATGGCCCAAGTGCTTGGGCCCTGCACCCCATGGAAGACCAGGAGAAGCACCTGGCTCCTGCCATCGGATCAGCGCGGTGCGCCAGCCGCAGCGCGCCTACCGCGGCGGCCATTGGAGGGTGAACCAACTTCAAAAAGGAAGACCTTTCTCTCTGTCTCCCTCTACTGTCCACTCTGTCCAAAAAAAAAAAAAAAAAAAAAAAAAAAAGAAAGCAATCTCCACCCTGTGAGAAATCTGTCTCCTTTTACCGAAAGCCTGACTTTTCAGGCTTAGTCAATGTATGTTCACTGTGTAATGATAAATTAAAACTTCCTGTCGTGGAATACATAGGTTCTGTTGATTAAAAATGTGTTTATTTATTTGAAAGGCAGAGCAACAAGGAGATAGTGTTAGAGATTTTTCCTTGCACTGATTCACTACCCTAATCCCTGTAACAACCAGGACCAGGCCACACCAAAGCTAGTAGCCTAGAACTTCATCCAGGTCTTCCATGTAGGTGGCAGGGGCCCAAGCCTTGAGCCATCATCCACTGCCTCCCAGGATGCATTAGCTGAAAACTGGATGGGAAGCTGGGACCCATTGCACCACAATGCTCACTCTCTCTCTGTCTGTCTTTTTTTTTTTTTTTTTTAAGATTTATTTATTTATTTGAAAGAGTTACACAGAGAGAGGAGAGGCAGAGACAGAGAGATCTTCCATTTGCTAGTTCACTCCCCAGTCGGCCACAATGGCCAGTGCTGCGGTGATCTGAAGCCAGGAGCCAGGAGCTTCTTCCGGGTCTCCCACGCGGGTGCAGGGGCCCAAGGACTTGGGCCATCTCTACTGCTTTCCCAGGCCATAGCAGAGAGCTGGATCAGAAGAGGAGCAGCCGGGACTAGAACAGGTGCCCATGTGGGATGCTGGTGCTTCAGGCCAGGGTTAACCTGCTGTGCCACAGCGCCGGCCCAATTCCCACTCTCAACACATAAGTTCTGATTACATAGGAACACTTCTCAAGACTCATTGAAAGTTGTTGGGCTTGTGTCTCCTGGGCCTAGGTAATTTGTCCAGTGTGATGCATTTTGCCCAGCTCAACAAGCCAAGCCACGTTGAGATACTCATCTTAAACAAGACCTCTTAAACAACATGTCATAGATATCCTGCATAGATATCCTCCTCATTGTGAGATGCTTTTAAGACTCTGCTAAGGCAGCGATATTCTATTTCCCTTAATCCCTCCCTTCTTTACAGGCTTTGTGATAAGAAATAAACTTGGCTTTGCTTTACCAACAGATGTTTTGATGATCTTTTTAGGGAGTCAGTAGTCACAACAGTTGAGAAAAGAAAGAAAAAGTGGATTAATAATTGATCACTAATGCCAATAACTTCCCATTAGATTTTCAAGAAATATCCAATTGTGGAACAGGCGTTTGGCCTAGCAGTTAACCTGCCAGATGGGATGTCCACATTCCATATCAGAGTACTGTGTTCAAGTCATGGCTATCCTTACACTTCCAGCTTCCTGCTTATGTATACCTTGGCAAGCATCAGGTGATGGCTCAAATAGTTGAGTCCTTGCCACCTGAGTAGGAGACCTGAATTCAGTTCCTGGCTCCCAACTTTGGGCCCAGCTGGGGACTGCTGTGGGCATTTCAGGAATGAACCAGTGACTGGGAATGCACTCTGTGTCGTTCTCTGTCTCCCAAATAAATAGACATAAAGATACAAGTGTTGTGCATTGCTGGGAGAATGCAAAATGGTACAGCCACTGTGGAAAATTGTGTGGTGATTCATCAGAAAGTAAAACACATAATTACCACATGACCCAGCAGTTCTACTTCTGGGTATACCACGTATCCAAAAGAATTGATAGCAGAGACTCAAGCAGTACTTGTACATCAATGGTCATAGTAGCATTGTTCACAATAGCCAAAAAGTAGAAAACCCAAATGTCCATAGGTAGGTGAAAGAATGAACAAAATGTTATATATGTGTGCAATGGAACATTATGAAACCTCAAAAAGGAAGGAAATTCTGATATATGAACATATTGCACTAAGAGAGTTAAGATTACAAAAAGACAAATATTACATGATTCTACTCATATGCAATATCTAGAACAGAAAAATTTATAGAGACACCAAGTAGAAAGGAAGACCTTTCTATCTGTCTCTCTCTCTCACTGTCCACCCTGCCTGTCAAAAAAAAAAAAATGGCTAAAATGGTAAATTTTGTTGTGTATTTTACCACAAACTTTATTTATTTATTTGACAGAGTTAGACAGTGAGAGAAAGACAGAGAGAAAGGTCTTTCTTCTGTTGGTTCACTCCCCAAATGGCCGCAACGGCCGGTGCTGTGCCGATCTGAAGCCAGGAGCCAAGTGCTTCCTCCTGTTCTCCCATGTGGGTACAGGGACCCAAGCCCTTGGGCCATCCTCCACTGCCCTCCCGGGCCTTAGCAGAGAGCTGGACTGGAAGAGGAGCAACCGGGACTAGAACCCGGCACCCATATGGGATGCTGGCGCCACAGGCGGAGGATTAACCAAGTGAGCCACGGCGCCGGCCCCATACCACAAACTTTTAAAAAGATACTTAAAGAGAAAACACACACACCATCACATGGCCTGCCTCACTCTCACTTCATTGCTCTTGCTGTACTGCAGTCACCCTGGCCTTCTGTTAGTTCTTAGAGCAAGCCAGGGGCTTTAGTCTGGCCTGGAATCCTCTTGATCTCATTTTTACTTGAAAGATAGAGATACTCAGATGGAGAGAGAGAGAGAGAGAGAGAGAGAGAGAGAGAGAGAGAGATCTTCCTTTCACTGGTTTCTTTACAAATGCCCATAACAGCCAGGGCTGGGTCAAGTCAAAGTGAAGAAACTGAAACTCAATCTGATCCTCCCATGTGGATGGTAGGGACCCAAGTACTTGAGCCACCACTGCTGCCTTCCTGGATGAGCATTGGCAGGAAGCTGGATTGGAAGCACAGTCAGGACTTGAAGCAGGCACTCTGATATGGGCGGGGTGTCCCCAAGCAGTCTCACTATGCAGTGTAAGTTCTGTGAGACGAAAGACCGTGTCTGTTTGTTCACTTCTTGATTCCTGGTGTGTAATACTTGTATAGCTCACAGTACTTAATAAGTACTTCTTGAAGGAATAAATAAATGGATAATATATATGTATGTGCTGATTTAAAAAAATAGACTTTTTAAATTAATTTATTTATTTTTGACAGGCAGAGTGGACAGTGAGAGACACAGAGAAAGGTCTTCTTTACTGTTGGTTCACTCCCTAATGGCCACTGTGGCCGGCGCGCTGCGCCTATCTGAAGGTGGGAGCCAGGTGCTTCTCCTGGTCTCCCATGTGGGTGCAGGGCCCAAGCACTTGAGCCATCCTCCACTGCACTCCCGGGCCATAGCAGAGAGCTGGCCTGGAAGAGGAGCAACTGGGACTAGAACCTGGGGTACTGGCACCGCAGGTGGAGGATTAGCTTAGTGAGCTGCGGTGCCGGTGACATTTTAAAAGCTAGAAGCAGAAGGTATTTGGAAAAATCCCATTTTTGGATAAATAAAAAATATGCATGGAATGTTCTGCATTTGTAAGGAAATTTTTTTATATACACTTTACCATTTCAATTTTCCCTATGTGTAACATTGATTTTGTAATTAAAATTTATTTATATAAGATGTAAGGGCCCAAGTGGTGTCTTAACCTGCTGTGCCACAGTGACCACCTCTATAATTAAAAGTTTAAAAGAGGGGCCAGCGCCGTGGCTCACTTGGTTAATCCTCTGCCTGCGGCGCTGGCATCCCATATGGGCACTGGGTTCTAGTCCCGGTTGCTCCTCTTCCAGTCCCGCTCTCTGCTGTGGCCCAGGAGTTCAGTGGAGGATGGCCCAAGTGCTTGGGACCTGCACCCGCATGGGAGACCAGGAGGAAGCACCTGGTTCCTGGCTTCGGATCAGCGTAGTTTGGGCTGTGACGGCCATTTCGGGGGTGAACCAACGGAAGGAAGACCTTTCTCTCTGTCTCTGTCTCTCTGTCTCTGTCTCCCTCTCTCTCTCTCTATCTAACTCTATCTGTCAAACAAATAAAAAAAAGTTTAAAATAATTATTAAATTAGTGAATTTTCTCTGCATTCTGCAAAAATTGGCCATTTCTAAAATTTGCCTCTTCAGCCCATCACTCCTTCAATCCTGACAGGCCTTATGAAAAGGGTTCATCCTCCTCCAGTACTGAACACATGCCTGGGAGGCTCTGGTCTCCAAGCTGCTGAACTGTTATAGTACCAGTTGCAAATAAAACCACTTCAATGGGCCAGTGCTGTGGCATAGCGTGTAAAGCCGTAGCCTACAGTGCCAGAATCCCATATGGGTGCTGGTTCAAGTCTCAGCTGCTCCACTTCCGATCCAGCTCTCTGCTATGGCCTGGGAAAGCAGTGGAAGATAGCCCAAGTCCTTGGGCCCCTGCATCTTCATAGGAGACCTGGAGGAAGCTCCTGGCCCCTGGCTTTGGATCAGCACAGCTCCAGCCATTTTGGCCCCCTGGGGAGTGAACCGGCAGATAGAAGACCTCTCTCTTTCTCTCTCTCTCTCTCTCTCTCTGCCTCTGCCTCTCTGTAGCTATGTCTTTCAAATAAATAAGTAAAATATTTAAAAATAATTAGAAAAAACCACTTCAAGGGAAATTTGTGCTTTAAATCTGATATAGCAGTTTATAAAAAAGTAGACTAAAAATAGACACTTTGATAATATAATCAGGATTACCTACAAAGTTTATGTGTTATAGCTGGAACACACATGTATATTCAGAGGCAGATAGGATGCTGTGTTCTTGTAAGCTGTCAGAATCTATAGTCTGCACTTACACATGTAAATCTCATTAGTAAATTAATACGGTTCGCCCTCTGTCCTTTTTCATATTAGTGAAAGATTTGGAGAACCTCCCGGGTCCCCGAGACGCTTGTAGCGGAAAGTGAGGTTGGAGCTGGTAGGAAGCTGGCTGTAACAACCACACGCTGTGTCTCCCTTGCTCCGTAGCAAGCATGTCAAAACAGAGTTAACGCCGGAAACATGTGAATGACCTTTGTCATAAAGTGCATGACTTCCCTATAGAAGATCTCTTTACCTTAGCAAGACTATTTTTAAACATAATATTGACATTGAGATAATCACAGCATTTATACATCTTGTCAAGGTTAAAGTTCCACATCTGTGGAAAAATACACTAAATTGTCAGAAAATAGGCCACTGATCTGGATGAAAATTGATTCTTAAACACTCAAGGTACATGAACCTTACTGTGATAATTTTGGTGGAAATTGCTTAAATTACTTATGATTTCTGCCCGGATCTGAAATAATGTCGGCCACAGTGACTTTAAATGTCGATGTGAGACACTAGGGTTTTCCTTTTCTATTTCAAATTTTAACTTTCTGTTAGGAATAAACTTTGGAAATAACCACTTGAATCCTGCTAGGACAAATTCTGAAGGTAATGGAATGTTTTAAAATTATTCAAGCTGGCCAGCGGGACCTGAGAGGAAGTCTTCTGGGGACGTCAGGGGAAGTTTTCTTCTCTGACGAAGAGGCACACAGGGCAAGACATGGCTTTCCTTCCCCCAACACGTTCCCATCTGTGAAAGAACAGCGGGCATTGCTCCAGCTCTCTTGCTAAATGAGGGGAGCTTACCTGAGCTGGCAAAGTGGGAAGGAGAAGGAACCAAGGACTTGACTCAGGGGACCGCTCCACCTTAGGCTTCCTGTTATGTGAAATAATGTTTCTTACATATGTGTGTATATATATATATATATATATATATATATATATGACTACATAGCTGAGAATGTGGGGTATTGTTGGCTTTTTTTTTTTTAAGATTTATTTATTTGAAAGTCAGAGTTACAAGACCAGCACCGTGGCTCACTAGGCTAATCCTCCGCCTGCGGCGCCAGCACTCCGGGTTCTAGTCCCGGTTGGGGCACCGGTTCGGTCCTGGTTGCTCCTCTTCCAGTCCAGCTCTCTGCTGTGGCCTGGGAGTGCAGTGGAGGATGGCCCAAGTGCTTGGGACCCTGAACCCCATGGGAGACCAGGAGGAAGCACCTGGCTCCTGGCTTCGGATTGGCGCAGCGCCGGCCGTAGCGGCCTTTTAGGGGGTGAACCAATGGAAGGAAGATTCTCTCTCTCTCTCTCTCTCTCTCTCTCTCACTCTGCCTTAAAAAAGAAAGAAAGTCAGAGTTACAAAGAAAGAGACATCTTGGATCCATTGGGGTTGGGCCAGACTGAAGCAAGGAGCCAGGAGCTTCATCTGGGTCTCCCATGTGTGTGCAGGGGCTCAAGCATGTGGACCATCCTCTGCTGCTTTCTCAGGGCATTAGCAGGGAGCTGGATCAAAAACAGAGTAGCTGGCACTTCAACTGGCAGCCATATGGAATGCTGGCATCTCAAGCAGTAGCTTTACCTGGTACACCACAATGCCAGCCTCAACGTGGAGTATAACTGAAAAGCTAAACAGTGAAAAATTCAAATTAAGGTTATGATGCTATTCAAACTTCAGTGATAGTCTAATATAAATTATTTAAAGATTTACTTGCTTATTTGGAAGGTAGAGTTACAGAGAGGCAGAGGCAGAGAATCTTCTATCTGCTGGTTCACTCCATAGATGGCAACAACAGCTGGAGCTGAGCCGATCTGAAGCCAGGAGCCAGGAACTTCTGGGTCTCCCATGTGGGTGCAGAGGCCCAAGCACTTGGGCCATCTTCTACTGCCCTCCCAGGCCATAGCAGAGAGCTGGATCGGAAGTGGAGCAGCCAGACTCGAGCCGGCGCCCATATGGGATGCGGGCACTGCAGGCGGCGGTTTTACCCACTATGCCACAGCACCGGCCCCAGTCTAATGTAAATTATGCCCTAAAATTAACATCCCCTTAAAACTTCCAATGAGTTACAATAAGGAATTCACAATTCTTTCTCAATTTTTATCAGTTTCTCATTTACAGAAAGTATAAATATGCTGTTTCAAATGTCTTCAGGGGAAAAACTAATGATTGACAAAGGCTATATTGCCTGGAGGAAACAGTTAACTGAGGGGATAATATTGCAATTATAGCTGTGTAGACAACTAGTATGAATATTCTCAATGTATATGTATTTACACACTTGTCCTTGTGTGTTATACGTGTGTGTATAGCCCTGTATGTCAGAAACCCCTGTGCCCCAAAAAACAAAGGTTACCTTTCAGGGCTGGTGCTGGGGTGCAGTGGGTTAAGCCCAGGCCTGCAGTGCCAGCATCCCATTTGGGTGCCAGTTTGAATTCTGGCAACTCCACTTCCGTTCCAGCTCCCCGCAAATGTGCCTGGGAAAGCAGTGGAGGATGGCCCAAATCCTTGGGCCCCTGCACCCACATAGAAGACTGGAAGAAGCTCCTCGTTCCTGGCTTCGGATTAGCTCAGCTCTGGCCTTTTGGGGAGCCAACTAGTGGATGGAAGACACTCTCTCTATATATATATTCCTCTCTCTTTGACTCTGTCTTTCAAATAAATAAAATAAATCTTTTAAAAAAATAAGAAAAAGGTCACCTTTCAGGGGTGACATTACTGTGCGTGATTTCTCACCCAGGGACTTGGCAACCTTAGTCCACTTGGTGAGGATAGTACATAGACATGTGCACCTCATCCCCTTGTTACCCACACAGAATACAAATAGATAGCAATATGCCATTAAAAGAAAATAAAGGATAATGGATGATTGTCTTTTTTTGATTTATTTTATTCATTTGAAAAACAGAGTGACAGAGAGAGAAAGAAAGAAATCTTCTGTCCACTACTTTATTCCCTAATTGGTGACATGGCCAGGGCTGGGCCAAGGCAAAACCAGGAGTCTCCCACTTGGGTGGTAGATGCTCACGTTTTGTTGGAGTTGAGAGTAGAAAATTGGGGACCAGTTTGCTTTAAACCTCAATGAACTGAACAAGGTTCACAAAGAAAATAAATATAATAGCAAAGGTTTATTATTTTTTTTAAAAAGAATGCACGTCATTTTATTTATTTATTATTTATTTATTTGAAAGGCAGAGTTACAGAGAGAAAAGGAGAGACAGAAAGAGAATCTTCCATCCATTGGTTCACTCTCCAAATGGCTGCAATCGCCAGGGCTGGGCCAGGAGCTTCTTCCGGATCTCCCACATGCGTATAGGGGCCCAAGGACTTGGGCCATCTTCCACTGCTTTCTCAGGCCATAGCAGAGAGCTGGATCAGAAGAGGAGCAGCTGGGACCAGAAACAGTGCCCATGTGGGTTACTGGCACCACAGACAGAGGATCAACCCACTGCACCATAGAGCTGACCCTCTAGTACATTTCTTAATATAGTAGAAGTGAGCCCACAGATCAGGGATCTGAGGGCCCTAATATGTCTGTTATAGGAGTGGTTAGCTATTACATGAGGGGATCTTAGCATGATTCTGAGATCATTGGACATGTAGGCCATCTGGCCATTATCATTTCTGTACATACAGTTCCAAGTGAAGGTTTTCTCAGACTTGTAATTTCTTGACACATAATTTATCAATCAAATAATTAGAGTAATGAGACTTTTAAAAGTTGGGGAGTTTGTTGTCATTTGTTAAAACTGCCTTGAAGTGAAAGGTTTTTTTTTTTTTCCCCTCAGCTTCCCCAATTAGTCCTTACCTGTCTCTTGCCTCAGCTTCCCCCAATTAACCCTTCTCTATCTCTTGCCTCAAGGTCAAGGATAAGGGAGAGGTGAGGGGAAAATTAAGATGACCAGAATGTTTTAGAATTTGTTTTTCTGAAGTCTGGCATTGTCATGTATTGAGTTAAGCCACTGCCTGCAATGTTGGCATCCTGTATAGCTGCCCACTCTGATCCAGCTCCCTGCTAATGCTTCTGGAAAAGCAGCGGAGTATCGCCTAAGTCCTTGGGCCCCTGCACCCATGTGGGAGACCCAGATGAAGCTCCTGGCTCCTTGCTTTGGCCTGGCCCAGCCATGGTTGTTGTGGCCATTTGGGGAATGAACATGCAGGTGAAAGATCTCTCTTTCCTCTCACTGTAATTCTGTCTTTCAGATAAATAAAGTAAATCTTTAAAAAAAAAAAAAAAGTGAATTCTTAGTTTGTCTCCTGGCTCACAGCAGTTGGGTCATCATTGGCTTGTATCCCAGACATATTAGAAGGGAACTGGATCTGAAGCAGAGCAGCCAGGAATCAAACCAGTATTCTGATATTGAGTTACCATCATCGTAAGTGGCATCTTAACCCACTGTGTCACAATGCTGGTCCCCACAACTGACTTCTATTTTGCAACAGCCAACCCAAGTATAACAAATTGATTTATGTATGTATCTATGTATTTATTTGAAAGAGTGACAAGAGAGGGAGAGATCCAGAAACAGATCTTTCATCTGCTGGTTCACACCCCAAATTCCTGCAATGGTTAGGGCTGGACCAAGCCTAAGCCAGGAACCAGGAAATACATCTGGGTTTCCCACATGAGTGTCTGAAACTCAAATACTTGGGCCATCATCTTTTGCCTTCTGAAGTGCATTAGCAGGAAGCTAGACTGGAAGTGGAGCAGCCAGGTCTCAAACTGGTACTCCGGAGTGGGATGCCAAGGTCATACAAGCAGCAACTTTACCACTGTGCCACTCTAAACAGAAAAATCTTGTAGCTCTCCAAATAAGTATCATTTTCTCATCTGCGCCAGCCTTTCCTTTTCCTTGGTTGTTGACACCAATTCAGCTTTAAACACCCAGCCCGGCGACCAAGTCCTGCTGATGTTTTCCTTTATGATGAACCCTTCAAGTCAGAACGCCATCTTGGGCAAGTTCTTGATCCTTTCTCTAAGTTGGTTGCTCTTCCTCCATAGCCGAATGTTGAAATGACTGAATAAGAAAGTTAATAAAACCCAGAACCTGGCAAAAGACTGCCATCTTTACAAGGAGAGAAGTGACATATTCCAATCCGTGCTGTCCTGCCTGTAAGGCCACCACAAAACACACCAAACACCGGAGCAAGGGAAAGAGTTTATTGGGGGAAACCCGACAGACTGGAGGGAAGGGGTGAAGAAGGATAAAGAGGGAGGAGAGTGTAAGAGAGACGGAGAGACAGAGGTCAGGAGATGGAGAGGAAGAGGGAGAGAGGGAGGAGCCACATGTTCAGGAACAGGTCCTTTTAAAACTTTGTGGGGGGGGGGGGAGCGGGGGCGGGGAACAGGCAGGGAAGCAGGAGCAGCGAATCCCATTAGAATGGGGGTGGGGCTGACACCGGTGGTTGGGCCATGTGGCCACCTGGCTTCCAGCAATGGCGGCAGGGGCTAGAGCCTAGGATGGTGTCAGGGAGTAGATCGCGCCATAGGTAGGACTGTGCCATTTTACTAACATTGCCTCTTGTTTCCCCCTTTTCAGGCCATCTGGTACACTGATCAAATCTTCCTAAAACATGTTTAGTATAAAATCTGCTGTGAAAACGGCAGGAAGAACAACAACCTTTAGTCAGATCAACTCCAGCTTTAGAAACGGGCATTCTTCTGACTTGTTCCTCCCAGGATCTGTGGCTAGAAGGTGAATACGTGTGAAATGGTATCACTTGTTATTTAAACTTGCATTTACCAGAGGTTGAAAAGATAATTTTACATTTGCTTATTTTTGTTTTATCCATTAATTTTTTTTCATGTTTTAAACTGTTCGGGTTTTATTTTCTATAAATCACAGCTTAATGATCTCTGCCGAATTTCTTCCCAGGGTATTTGTATTTTTAAATATTAATTAATGGCACGGTGAGCAATGCGGTGCAGCGGGTTAAGCCGCCGCTGAGGGCACTCAAATCCCATACTGAGCCCCACCTCCATTGCCCGTCCAGCTTTTGCTCACGTGCACCCTGGGAAGCAGCAGATGACGGCTCAGGTAGTTGGGTCCCTGCCACCCACACGGGAGATTCAGATGGAGTTCTGGGCTCCGGCGCCAGCCTCAGGTGCTGAGAGCATCTGGGAAGTCAACCAGTGAATGAAAGATCTCTTTCTGCCTTTGAAATAAATAAAAATAAACTTTAAACATTTAATTTATGGAATTTCTTTATACTAGATAGTAATCTTTGGTCAATTAAGTTATACGAATTGCAAATAACTATTCCCACTCTGTTTGATTTATGGAGCTTTATGTTCTTTGGAAATCTGTGTTCTGCCTCTGCTTCCCAGTGGCTCTCCAGTCCCTAACACTTCTGCATTCCCATGCAAGGCTTCTGGCAACTCTTAGACCCAAATGCTTTAATGTGTCTCTCAGGCCCTCCTTGATTTGAAAATTGAGAAGCATGTAGTGCTTACTCCTGGAATATTTGTGATAGTTACATGAAATAATACATTTGAAGTATATACCCCCTCTCTGATGAACTTTCTTTAAAAGCAGCATTTTTGTCCTTTTGCTTTTTTTCTTCACCTAGTAGATAATTTTTCCTTTTTGCCTTCTTGGGTCTCTTGACTGAGATAGGTACCAATGAAAGGAGTCAGTTAGAATGGGCATGGTAGGAAGGCAGAGAGGACAAAGGGCCCCTCCTGCAATGTGGAAAATTTTCTTAACATAGCTGGGAAACCAGCCTGAGCTAAAATGAAAGTTTGGTAATGAAGGAGACATAGGGCTGGTGCGGTGGTGCAGTAGGTTAATCCTCCACCTGCGGCGTAGGCATCCCATATGGGCGCCGGTTCTAGTACCGGCTGCTCTTCCAATCCAGCTCTCTACTATGGCCTGGGAAAGCATCAGAAGATGGCCCAAGTGCTTGGGCCCCTGCACCCACATGGGAGACCCAGAAGAAACTCCTGGCTCCTGTCTTCGGATCAGCGCAGCTCGGCTGTTGCAGCCATTTGGGGAGTGAACCAACAGACAGAAGACCTTTCTCTCTGTCTCTCCTTCTCACTGTCTATAACTCTCTCTCTCAAATAAAATCTTAAATTTTTTTTTTTTAAAAATAAGGATAAAGAAAGAGACATAAAGAATTTTGTTGATTAGTTGGGAAAAAAGCAAGCTCTGGATTCAAGGCCACGTACAAAGCTAGGTGGCTGGAGTTGTCTGTGACCAGTCCTGGGAGTAGGAGAAGATAAACAGCTCCCCTGACAGGCCCCCAAAGAGCGTTTTCTTTGTTCGGTGACAAATATTTGATGTTTCACATCTATGAACTCCTAGCACAAGAAAGCACTGGAACTCTGTTTCTCCAGGCTATATTCACGAGAGTTTCTTATCTCTCCTCTCTAATAAACTTTTTTCTAAAATTGACTTCTTGTGTGTTCGTATGCTTCATACTTCTTTGCAGAGAGCGCAAGTTCCTGGGGTTCATCTCAGTTATTAAACCAAGGCAGACATTCCTATTGCTGTCTGTATTAGACAGCTTTTTGTCATAATGAGATACCTGAGGCAACTAACTTTATAAAGATAAAGGTTCACTTAGTGCACAGTTTTAGAAGTCAAGTGGAAGATAAGGCAGCCCCATTTGGCTTCTGTGACAGCTGTGAATGGCAAAGTGCAGAGGAAGGATCAAATGGCAAGAGGGTGAATGGGCCCAAATTTAGGATTGTATAGCAATTCTTTCATGGGAACTACTATCCAAGAGCATGGCCCCAGTGACCTAAGAATCTCCCACTGGGTCCCACCTGCTAGACACCATAATAAGATTAAGTTTCTACCCTCTTAATACCACCAATTTGTGGTTCTGGTGTTTAAACATCTGCATGTGCTCAGGAGCCAAATAAAATTCAAACTATAGCACAGTCACCTCCTGTGATGCCAACATCATATATGAGCAACTGTCTGAGTTCTGGCTGCTCCACTTCTGATACAGCTCCCTGTTAATGCACCTGGGAAAGCAGCAGAAGATGGCCCAAGTCCTTGGGCTTCTGCCATTCATGTGGGAAATCTGCCTCATGGTTTCTGCCAGACTCAGACCCAGCCATTGTGGCCATTTGGGGAGTGAGCCAGTGGATGGGAGATCTCTCTCTTGCCCTGTGTGTGTGTGTGTGTGTGTGTGTCTTCCTCTATCTGTATAACTCTACTTTCAAATAAATAAATCTTTATTTTAAAAAACATACAAAAGTACTTCAAAGTGTTCATGGGCAAATGGAATTAAAAGATACATTTAGGGGTCAGTGCTGTAGCATAGGTTAAGCCTCTGTCTGCAGTGCTGAATCCCACATGGATGCCAGTTCAACTCCCAACTGCTCCACTTCCAATTCAGCTCCCTGCTAATGCGCTTGGGAAAACAGAAGATGGACCAAGTTTTTGGGCCCCTGCCCCAATGTGGGAGACCTGGATGAAGCTCTTGGCTCCTGGCTTCAGCTTGGTCCAGCCCCAGCCTTTGTGGCCATTTGGGGAGTGAGATGGGAGACATCTCTCTCTCTCTCTCTTCTTCTCTCTGTATTTCTGCCTTTTATTATTTATTTATTTATTTATTTATTTTTGACAGGCAGAGTGGATAGTGAGAGAGAGAGACAGAGAGAAAGGTCTTCCTTTGCCGTTGGTTCACCCTCCAATGGCCGCTGCGGCCGGTGCATCGCGCTGGTCCGAAGCCAGGAGCCAGGTTCTTTTCCTGGTCTCCCATGCGGGTGCAGGGCCCAAGCACTTGGGCCATCCTCCACTGCCTTCCCAGGCCATAGCAGAGAGCTGGCCTGGAAGAGGGGCAACCGGGATAGAATCTGGCGCCCCAACCGGGACTAGAACCCGGTGTGCCGGCGCCGCAAGGTGGAGGATTAGCCTGTTAAGCTACGGCGCCGGCCATATTTCTACCTTTTAAATAAATAAATAAATCTTTTAAAACAAGATATGTTTATTTTGGTGCAAAGCAATTTTGAAACCCATGCAGTTGTTTTTTTTTTTTTAATGGGGCCGCCGCTGTGGCATAGCGGGTAAAGCCACCACCTGCAGTGCCGGCATCCCATATGGGCACTGGTTTGAATCCCAGCTGCTCCACTTTCAATCCAGCTCTCTGCTTTGCCCTGGGAAAGCAGTAGGAGATGACCCAAGTGCTTGGGCCCCTGCACCCACATGGGAGACCTGGAAGAAGTTCCTGGCTCCTGGCTTTGGATCGTTGCAGCTCCAGCCATTGTGGCCAAATGGGGAGTGAACCAGTGGATGGAAGACCTCTCTCTCTCTCTCTTTCTCTCTCTCTGACTCTCCTTCTCTCTGTGTGTAACTCTTTCAAATAAATAAATAAATCTTAAAAAAAAGAAACCCATGCAGTTTTTAATAATACACACTTCCACTAACTTTTTGAACGTCTCCATATGAGTCTCTTCCTTCCTTGGTAAACTGCTACATATTTACTAAGGGTTCTAACTTATATAAATATTGTCTAACTCATCCCCTATTAAGAAGTGGCATCTAGGTCTCTTTCTAGAAACTATTTCTTCTTCCACCCCTTCTTGCCTCTGTCTTCCCTGCTTCCTAAACCTAGCTTGCATTGGCCGGGAGAGGGGGAGAGAATAGCAGTTACTGCCTAAGCAAACTCAGTCTTGGGTTAAGCCATTCCCACTACTGCCATTACCCTAGACACTGTCTGACTGGGGAGGAATAGGATTGCCTGGGCCTGGTCTTCATATCAGGGGTGACTACACTCTAGATCTCTCAGGCTGAGCATGGCCCAGCATTAGCAGCTTTAGATTCTTGTTCTGCTCTGGTCCTGAAGTCATCCCTACGACTGTATATCCTCATCATATAATCACATCAACAGCCTAATTGGACACTGGTGGACCTGGTCTTCTCTTTTGAAAGGAGGATCCCAAAATAGCAGCTCACTTCCTACCTTTTGTCTTTCCCTTGATTTTTCTGTTTACGCCATTACATTCTGCTTCAGAAAATTATCTGAGAGGCAGAAAGAGAAAGCTTGCTCCCATCTGCTGATTCACTCCCCAGATGCCCACAGTGGCCAGGACTGGGTATGGGCTGAAGCCAGGAGCAGGAACTCAATCTGGGTCTTCTGTGTGAGTGGCAGGAACCCAATTACTTGAGCCATCACCACTGTCTTCCAGAGTCTGCACTGACAGGAAGCTGAAGTCAGGAGCCAGAGCCAGGAATTCAACTCAATTACTCCAATATGGGACATTGGTGTCCCAACGGGAGTATTAATCACTAGGCCAAATGCCTGCCCCCTACTTTTACTTTACTTTTTAAAATTATTTATTTGAAAGGCAGAGTTACAGGGAGTGAGAGAGAGAGACAGAGAGAAAGGTCTTCCTTTTGCCATTGGTTCACCCCCAAAGTGGCCGCTACAGCCAGTGTGTTGTGGCCGTTGCGCTGTGCTGATCTGAAGCCAGGAGCCAGGTGCTTCTCCTTGTCTCACATGCGGGTGCAGGGCCCAAACACTTGGGCCATCCTCCACTGCATGCCCGGGCCACAGCAGAGAGCTGGACTGGAAGAGGAGCAACTGGGACAGAATCTGGTGCCCCAACCGGGACTAGAACCCAGGGTGCCAGCGCCACAGGTGGAGGATTAGCCTAATGAGCCATGGCACCAGTATACCGGAGGTTCTTGACATGAGCTGCCTAGGCTATGGAAACCTTTTGAATCCACAAACTCCATCAGTAGACAAGGCCATAAGCAAAGTGGAAATTCTCTCCTCCCTTAAGAGAAAAGTACCTCCTTCTTTGATGACCATGTCTTTCCACTAGAGTCTCATCCATCGAGATCCTTCATGTAGGACATTTTTTTGCCACAATGTCTTGGCTTTCCATGCCTGAAATGCTCTCATGGGCTTTTCAGCCAAACCAGAATGCCTTAAGGGCTGATTCTGAGGTCAGAGTGCTATATAAAGTGATTGTAATTCTATGAGTTGGCTGTGCGAACTGCTTCCCATGTTGGCTGCTCCACTTCTGATCCAGGTAATGTGCCTGTGAAAAGCACTGGATGATGGCCCAAGTGCTTGGGCCCCTGCACCCACATGGGAGACCTAGAAGAAGCTCCTAGCTCCTGGCTTTGGTCTGGCTCTGTCATGGCTGTTTGGACAGTGAGCCAGCAGATGGAAAATCTCTGTCTCTCCTCTTTGTAACTCTCTTTCAAATAAATAAATAAATCTTTAAAAAAGAAAACAGAAGAATAACTAATAGGAAGTAGTACTAGTAAATTAATAAGAAAATTTTTAAATTACATGATTTCAGAACTTATTTTAAAATAAAAATGTTTAAAATAATTTTTATTTAGACCTTACATTGCCTGAAATGTTCCCCAGTTTCTAATGGCCATAAAAATGGAAATGAGTGGTTAAAGTTCATCCTGAGGACATACTTCTTGTTCCTGAGGGGCAGGAATGTATGTTTCTTCAGTCACATTCACATGCACAGGAAATGATGATTGACATAATCTTTAAGCTTACTAGTTAAGATTATTCTCTAGTTTATAATTTAAAAGCTTCTGACAGCTAAATGCTATGCTATAATTTATAATGAAAACATTTGAGTGATTGAGGTATATTTTATGGAGCTGGTTTCTCTTATGAGTTAAGACTAAGACTTGTGTAAACATAGGAAGGGAAATCCTTCCTAGGTTTATGCAGTTAGGCTAGAATATTAATATCCCTCATTCCCAACTGTACTGCAGTGCCATCTGTGCAGTCTACAGTCTACACTTAGAAAGCAAATCTACAAGATTGAAGGGACATTTGTTTTTCAGTACAACAGGCACATATAAGACCACCAGCTACCATTTTGTAACAAAAAATCTATTTTCTTTGAGATATATGATTTTACAGCCTTTCCCTAGTAATCTGGAATCTTAGTTTTTGGATGGTATTTATAGTAACAAAAATAACTCAAAAATCAAGTGTGTGCCTGGAAGAAAGAGTAATAGTACACTTCTTACAATAAGTCATTTGAGGAACTGTGGATATCACATCCTCCAGTGATAAATTTCCAAAACCCATGAATTTGTCACCAGATTAAGATGAAACCTGCCAATGCTGAAAGAGTCAGAATTCACAGCTTTTCAAGTAAAATGCATGCTTGATACAATTTGCAGTAGTCGGCCGGCGCCGTGGCTTAACAGGCTAATCCTCCGCCTTGCAGCGCCGGACACCGGGTTCTAGTCCCGGTCGGGGCACCGGATTCTATCCCGGTTGCCCCTCTTCCAGGCCAGCTCCCTGCTATGGCCCGGGAAGGCAGTGGAGGATGGCCCAAGTCCTTGGGCCCTGCACCTGCATGGGAGACCAGGAGAAGCACCTGGCTCCTGGCTTCGGATCAGCGCGATGCGCCGGCCGCAGCACTTGGGTCATCTTCCGATGCTTTCCCAGGCATATTAGAAGGGAGCTGGATCAGAAGTGCAGCAGCCAGGATTCAAACTGGTGCCCCTGTGGAATGCTGGTGTTATAGGCCCTGGCTTTACCTGATGTGCCACAATGCTGGCCCCTAATGAGTTAATTTCTAAGTGAAACATGTTGGCCATTATCAGAGGTGTTTTGTTGTATTGGATTATTTCCTCAGAAAAGCACCATGATATACTGAGGCCTAAAGAAAAGATTAAAATATATATAAAATGGCTTCCTCCACAACCCCCCCCCCCCACAAATGAACTTGCTAGAGCCTGAATATTTTCCTTTTAATTGATCATAACTAGTTAGCTGCTTTCATGAATTAAAATGAGGCCCCTTGAGAGGAAGATAAATTATTGAATAATTTAACTAAGAAGCAATTTCAACTAAAATAATTATTGTCAATTTCAGTAAGGTCAATCAGTATTTATTTTTATTCTGCACAGGTTCTTCTAAGTTTAAATAGTCTTCACGAATAGATCAGAAAGCAGTGTTTAGGTTATAACTTTACAAATTGAAATAGTCTGGTAAAGAATCTTACAAAATGCAAAACCACTTTGTTTTTTATTACCAGTAAAATGTGGAAGAGACATCCCTGCCTTATTCCATCCTAAACACTAACCTCCAATATTGGATGTTTACTTTTTACTTCACTTCCATTTCTTAAGTTTGTTTTTTAAAACAAGTATATACATATATTGTTTTCAATATGGCTTTATTGACATACAAACTGCAGCATAGCTATTTTTATAATCAGAAAAAGAAACAACAAAAAAATTTTCAAGCCTGTGTATAAGTGGTTATGCCTCCAAAATAAGACATTTCCACAGTCTCCACAATTATTATTACAAAGGAATTTTAAATGTGTTATATCACTGGGAGAGCTGAGAGAACAAAAAGAATTTTGAGAATTTCCCCTGCAGATTATGGGATAACACTACAATCCAAATATATCTCCCTCCCCAGTCCTAATACATACTCCATTATGAACAGCTTGGTGAAGACGCTAACACCAAGTAGGTATTTATCGCCTAGAAAGATTTTCAAATGTACCTTCAGTGTTTGTTAAATATCCAGTATACAGCCAGCATTGTGGCACAGCAGGTTAAATCACTGTTTGCAACATCAGCATCCCATATCAGAGTGCCAGTTAGAGTCCTGAGTCCTGGTTACTCCTCTTCCCATCCAGCTTCCTGTAAATGAGCCTGGGAAGGCAGTGGAAGATGGTCCAAGTACTTGGGCTCCTGCCACCCATGTGGGAGACCAGAATGATGGTCCCTGCTCCTGGCCCAGGCCTGGCCCAGGCCTGGCTGCTATGGCCATCTGCAGAGTGAACCAGCAGATGGAAGATATCTGCCTCTCTATTGCTCTGCCTTTCAAATAAATAAATCTTAAAAAAATTCAAAGAGACAGAAATTCAGCAGGCTAAATTAATTTTCAAATCAGTACTTTGCTTTACTTTATCCTTTCCATGCACCATTAATTAAAACAGCATGCTCCTTTGAAACTTTGGGCCAAAATATGCAACTTCTCCTCCAAGACTTTCCAACCTACTAGAAGCTGTTAGAATATTTAGCAATTTAATAAAAATGTTATGAAAATATAGGAAAGAAATACATTTCTTTGGCATTAAAATATTTGTAATTGGACAAGAAGAAACAAAAAGTATATACATCAAAGGGAAAGCTTTACTGTTAACTAGAATCATTTAGAAAAGTCTAATAATTCATCAAGTCATAGCTTTTTTACTCCCAATTAAATGCTTTAAAAATCCTAGCAAATGGATTAGTATTAGCAAGAAAATAATTTTTTAAAAATTCTTGCTATCAAATCTAATGTTTACAGTTCAGTTTGATACAGCATTAAAGACATTTTTACCTTATTCCTTAAGATAATTTTTAATCCTTCTTGTGCCAACAGCTTACAGTGAATTGTTGAACCGAAATTTTGTTTCATTTAGTCCTTTCAATGTCTAATAAGTGGGTAAATTTTATTTACAAATATTTGGACAAACATTTTGCTACATACTTATATGTAGAAAGCTTTTATTATATACCTTTTCTTTTCAAAGACATGCTTTTGTCACATTATAAGGAATATATTCACATTAAAATAATAACACAACAATTTATCATATATGAACTGAACAATTGTCATATTCAGCTAAATCAACTGAATGACAGTTTTTGTCTCCAAATGATCTTTTACTTCATTTCATTGCCAAAAGCTGGAAGAAAACTGAGGTGAAAAGAAAATAAAATGGTGATTCGATTGCTATATTAATTCAGCTAAGTCCATTAACATACATTGTCTATTAAATAATCTTGAATTGAATTGAGCAACCTTAAAACCATGGGTTATGAAGAAATAAATGAACTTCACAGCTGGAAAGGGAAATAGTAAAGACTAAGAAGAAACAGTGAAAAAAGGAGATAAAGGGGAATCTAAAGCCACAGACTTGATTGATGTTTTTTTCTTGGGTGTGTATTATATTCCATTGTTTGGGATTTAAGTATCCTCTGAGAAACAAGGCTTTTTTTATTTTTTATTTCTTGACAGGCAGAATTAGACAGAGAGAGAGAGAGAGAGAGAGAGAGAGAAAGGTCTTCCTTTTTCCATTGGTTCACCCCCCAAGTGGCCGCTATGGCCAGACAGCTGCACCGATCCGAAGCCAGGAGCCAGGTGCTTCCTCCTGGTCTCCCATGGGGTGCAGGGCCCAAGCACTTGGGCCATCCTCCACTGCACTCCCAGGCCACAGCAGAGAGCTAGACTGGAAGAGGAGCAACCGGGACAGAATCCGGCGCCCCAACCAGGACTAGAACCCGGGGTGCCAGCGCCGCAGGTGGAGGATTAGCCTAGTGAGCCGCGGAGCCAGCCAGTAACAAGCTTTTGACTCCCAGGTTCCTGCTGAAGACCAAAACCACTGATAAAATCAGTCTGCTCCCTAGGCACTGGATGGCCGCTGGTGCTAAGAGAGAGTCCCTCTTTGACAGGGCCTTCTTTGATTGTGGTTCCTATTGGGGTAGATTGAAAAGATTCTGCTCTAGCTTGAATTTATTTCAGGAAGGTCTTTCTGTGTCCTCAGACCCCTTAAGGTGCATACCAGTGCCAAAACTCCCATACCAGACAGGATTTCTTCCATTTCATATTGGCCATTTGGCTAGATTAAGAACAACACATAACAAGGGGAGAAGGAGCCCAAGTGCAGCACCGGCTGTGGAGGAGGGTTAATGGGACTCACTGGAGGCTCTGCCGGCCTGAACCTGCCACTCTCTTTAGGTGGCTGCAGCTGAGCCTGGGTTACTCTGCCCAGGAGCTGAACGAGGGTGGAGCGCATATGGATGACTGGCAGGAGGTTGAGGAAACCTGCTGCCAGTGGCACCAGTATCCCCCGTTCACACTGAGCTGCAGGGATTCCTCTTGTCTTCCACAGTTTGGAAACACAGTAAATTACTCAATGAACCTCTAGGGACGTGGCCATGTGCTAACCTATGGAGCACACCATTTCTAATATTCCAAAAAAGTTTTTTAAGAGGGAAAAACAAGTAGTGATAGAAGTTACCGCACCTTTATATTACTTTATCAGTCTTTTCACAAATATTTAACTTAACTGGAATAAAAGTATTCATACCTCCCAACTGAAATGAGTTCTTAAACCAACTATAAGTATAGACTGGTTTTCACAAAAATGGAACTGGTATATTACAAACAGATTTTATTTTTGAAACTAGGAAGACTACTGTACTGATAGATATTAGCTTTTCTGCTTGTAATAAGTACATCACAGAAAATGTATGCATTCTTTGGATATATATACACAATTGTTTGTTTTCATGTATTATTTTTTCTTATAGTTTCTCTTGCACTGTATAGCAGTGACTCTCACAATGACTAGATATGCTATGTGTGTTTTATAGGAGACCAATGATTTCATTCCACATTTGGCTAAGAGAGTTAAATTTGAGCATTCAAATATAAGTTCAAATGTAAACTTTCAGATATGGTGTTTGTTATGTTTGATGTAATAAATATAGAATTCCATAATATTTAAAAACAACAGCCTGCTCTTTTACCAACCCCCACCAGGGGTGATCCTAAGGCTGGGAGTCTGTTGGAGAGTTGCTATGATTTGCCTTTTCTCCAGAGACAGAATTCTTCAGAAACTGACCAGTAGCACCAATGTATAATCTTGATCGCATGGGCCATTTCTGAAAAAGAATATTTAAATAAAAATCCAAAAGTTAGTGCCTATGACATGTACCCCAATGCAAATGTAATATTACATAGCTAGTAACAATTATAATTATGAAATCTAAGAGAACATGGAAAAGTGTTTAGTAATGTTAAAAATAAAATTAAACTCAGACTTTTGTTATGACTGTAAAAATAATATGTGTGCATATGAACAAGAACTGTAAGAAATCAGAGAATGAACAAAGTAGAAGTAAAGAAAAATATATCTACCCATGTTTTATTTTATTTATTTATTTATTTTTATTTTTTGACAGGCAGAGTGGATAGTGAGAGAGAGAGAGAGACAGAGAGAAAGGTCTTCCTTTGCCGTTGGTTCACCCTCCAATGGCCGCTGCGGCCGGCACATCTCGCTGATCCGAAGCCAGGAGCCAGGTACTTCTGGTCTCCCATGCGGGTGCAGGGCCCAAGGACTTGGGCCATCCTCCACTGCCTTCCCGGGCCATAGCAGAGAGCTGGCCTGGAAGAGGGGCAACCGGGATAGAATCCAGCGCCCTGACCGGGACTAGAACCCGTTGTGCCAGCGCCGCAAGGTGGAGGATTAGCCTGTTAAGCCACGGCGCCGGATAAAGAAAGGGCCTCTCTTTTTTTTTTTTTAATTATTATTATTTTTATTTTTGACAGGCAAAGTGGACAGTGAGAGAGAGACAGAGAGAAAGGTCTTCCTTTTGCCATTGGTTCACCCTCCAATGGCCGCCGCGGTAGCGCGCTGCGGCCGGTGCACCGCGCTGTTCCGATGGCAGGAGCCAGGTGCTTCTCCTGGTCTCCCATGGGGTGCAGGGCCCAAGCACTTGGGCCATCCTCCACTGCACTCCCTGGCCACAGCAGAGAGCTGGCCTGGAAGAGGGGCAACCGGGACAGGATCGGTGCCCCAACCGGGACTAGAACCCGGTGTGCCGGCGCCACAAGGCGGAGATTAGCCTGTTGAGCCATGGCGCCGGCCTCTACCCATGTTTTAATTTCAAATGAAACCTAAAACAAAATGAAGTCTGAAACTACATCTCTGGCTTTAAATATGTTTTCAAAAGTTTTACCTGGTAGGTAGTATGTATCTACACTTGTCAAACAACCACAATGAAAAGTAACTAATTCAGGGTGGTGCCATCCCATATGGGTGCCCGTTTGTGTCCTGGCTGCTCCTCTTCTGATTCAGCTCTCTGCTAATTGCCTGGGAAAGCAGTAGAAGATGGCCTAAATGCTTAGGCCCCTGCACCTGCATGGGAGACCTGGAGGAAGCTCCTGGTTCCTGGCTTTAGGTCAGCCCAGCTTCAGCTGTTGCGACCATATGGAGAGTGAACTCATGGATGGAAGACCTTTCTCTCTCTCCCCCTCTCTCTTTGTAATTCTACCTCTCAAACAAATAAATAAATTCTTTTTTAAAAAAAGTTGCTAATTCAATCATATAACATTTTCATTAAGTAAAGGTGATATGTGAAATTGCAAATATTAGAATGTATGATGTTATATAGATAGAACATCCAATTAAATGTATTGATGTATTCATTTCATACAGTTCTAACCTTTTAGAAATTATCACATTTGAATTAGCAATCATGATTTTTTTACAATTCAGCTTTATGATGGACAATCTTTTTTTTTTTACAGGCAGAGTGGATAGTGAGAGAGAGAGACAGAAAGGTCTTCCTTTTTGCCGTTGGTTCACCCTCCAATGGCCGCTGTGGCCAGCGCATCGTGCCGATCCAAAGCCAGGAGCCAGGCGCTGCTCCTGGTCTCCCATGTGGGTGCAGGGCCCAAGGACTTGGGCCATCCTCCACTGCCTTCCCGGGCCATAGCAGAGAGCTGGCCTGGAAGAGGGGCAACCGGGATAGAATCTGGCGCCCCAACCGGGACTAGAACCCGGTGTGCCAGCGCCGCAAGGCAGAGGATTAGCCTGTTAAGCCATGGCGCCGCCCGACAATCTCTTAATTGTAATTTATTATCAAACAGGCATAATGATGAGAAAATATATGAGTAGTACTATCAGAACGGAATTCTTTTTTGGGAGGCTGTGGGGTTCTATAATCTGTTTAGTTTTAGGCTTTTTAGAATACTAGTCAGAGAAACACTATCTTTTTTAAATATAAAGGTAAGTCTTTAGACTAAAAAATATAACTCCCAAAGGTTGGCAAATGCATCCCACGTTCTCCAGGGAGCATATACTGCTGTGGACAGCAGGCTACTATCTTCATCAGTGAGCATGTATAGATTACACTGTACTGTGAGATGTCTTTATTTTTGTTGATTTATTTTATTTTATTTGAAAGACTAAAGGAGACAGATGGAGAGCGATCTTCCATTCACTGGCTGATTTCTTCAAATGCCTGCAACAGCCAGGGCTGAGCCAGGCACAAACCAGGAGCTGGAACTCCACCTGGGTCTCTCACATGGGAGTAGGGTCCCAGGGACTTGGACCATCTTCCACTGCTTTCTGAAAGCCAGCTCCAGGATGTTTTTAAAGGTCTGGTAGATGATCTTCAGTGGTCAAATAGAAGAAAAATTATTAAAGATACCAAAGAGATAAGTGCTCTGGGTTCTCAGTCCAAGCTGCACATTAGAATTACCCAGAGGGTCCTAAACAAATACTGATGGCCAAGACATTCCCAGAAGTAACAGAATGTAAGGTAAAGTCAGATCTTAGCTGGAATAACATAAGTCCCCATTGTATTTCTTTTCTTTTCTTTTTTTTTTTTTTAAGATTTATTCATTTATTTGAAAGTCAGAGTTACACAGAGAGAGAAGGAGATGCAGATAAAGAGAGACAAAGAGAGTCTTCCATCTGCTGGTTCACCCCCCAACTGGCCGCAATGGCTGGAGCTGCATCAATCCCAAGCGAGGGTTCAGGAGCTTCCTCAGGGTCTCCCACATGGGCGCAGGGACCCAAGGACTCGGGCCATCTTCCACTACCTTCCCAGGCCACAGCAGAGAGCTGGAAGTGGAGTAGCCTGGACTCAAACCGGCCTCCATATGGGATGTTGGCACTGCCGGCGGTGGCTTTACCCACAATGCCACAGTACCGGTCCCTTCATTGTACTTCTAAGCACAGTTATTTTCACATAAATTGAGATTCCAAATGCAAATTATTCTTAAGAATAATAAGTAGGCATGTGATATTATCTGGAAAGTTTTTTCTCTGTGGCAATGAATGGAACATATTATTGCGTCTATAAATGTGATAAGTGAATTTGCTCCCATGTTGTTCAAATTATTTAAAAGTCTTACATTCAGATTATTCTGTATTATACTTGAGTCTGGCACCTTAGACCGCTCGGCCATCCTGACACACAATATTCTGTATTATACTTTAAACACAGATAAAAAACAAAATTTGTTTTACTTGGAATTTAAAATGATCTACTCTTATGGTTTCCTACAAGTAACATGGGATGTTGTGTTTGACACAGTTTTTTTTTTTTTTTTAGATTTTTTAAAATATTTATTTACTTATTTGAAAGGCAAATTTACAGCGAAAAAGGGAGAGAGAGAGAAATACTTTCTATCTGCTGATTTACTACTCAAATGGCCTCAATAGCCAGGGCTCAGCCAGGCTGGAGCCAGGAGTTGGGAGCTTCATGGGTGCTATGGGGCCCAAACACTTGGGCCATCTTCATCTTTCACTGCTACAGCTGAATTGGAAGTGGAGCAGCAGGAACACAAACCAGTGCCCATATGGAATGCTGATGACATAGGTGATAGTTTATCTGCTATGCCACAACACCGGCCCCTTCATATAGTGTTTTTTTTTTTTTTCCCAAAAAAGATTTATTTATTTTGAAAGTTGGAGTTACAAAGAGAAGAAACATAGAGAGGTCTTCCCCAGATGGCCATAACAGCCAGCATTGGCCCAGGCCAAACCCAGGAGATAGGAGTTTAATCCAGCTCTCCCCTGTGGGTGGCCTGGGCCCAAACATTTGGGCCATCTTCCGCTGCTTTTCGAGGCCATTAGCAGAGAGTTGGAGTGGAGATGGAAACTGAGCTAGTTAGTTTTACAAATCAATTTTAGGTTTTAAAAAAATCAAACATGTGTATTCTTAAACAATCTGGGTATATCCCTGTCCCCAGTGATCCTTGGGATCCTTGCTGCTGACTGGTAAAAGTTTTAGAAACTGCCCTGAGGTTCTTCTGGTGTGTCAGAATTGGCATTGTTGGACCAGATTTAAGACCTGCTGTATTCAAAGCACCCAGTTCCCAGGCTGGTGCTGTGGCACAGAGGGTTAAAGCCTGGCCCTGTGGTGCCGGCATCCCATATGGATGCGAGTTCTAGTCCCAGCTGCTCCTCTTCTGATCCAGCTCTCTGCTGTGGCCTGGGAAAGCAATGGAAGATGGCTCAAGTCCTTGGGCCCCTGTGCCCATGTGGGAGACCTGGAAGAAGTTCCTGATTCCTGACTTCGGATCAGCTCAGCTCTGGCCATTGCGGTCATTTGGGGAGTGAATCAGCAGATGGAAGACCTCTCTCTCTGTGGTTCTACCTCTCTCTGTAACTCTATCTTTCAAATAAATAAAACAAATCTTAAAAAAAAAAAAAGAACCCAGTGCTGTGGTGTTGTAGACTAAATGTGTCCCACGAAATGCATATGTTGAAGCCCTAACTCTGTTGGCGATGGGTTTTGGAGATGGGTGCTTTGGGAGGGAATTAGAGTTAGATTAGGTAACAAGAAAGAAACACTGCTGGTACCTTGCTTGGACTTTCCAGCTTTCAGACTGTGAGTAAATACATCTTTGTTGTTTAAGACATGCAGTCTGTGATGTATGTCAGCTTGAGCCGACTAATGTACACTGTGAGTAGGGTGGAACAGTCAATTTCCAGTGCAGGAGTTTTGGTGCTATTACAAACCAGCACTTCTCAAGCTTTTATACTACTGCTCCATTTTCATAAGCATAAATATTTCATGCTCATATTTCAAATGCAATTTGAGAATTTTGTGAATTAAGTATATTTGAACACAAATAAAATACTACCAAATGCTCCTCTGATGGTTCTCAGATGTGCTACCTGGGTCCCACTGTGTTGAGAATTGCTCCAGAGCATTCAATCAAGCATGGAGACAAATGAGGATGCCTATTCCTTACATATTTGCTAGGATATAAATAACTAATGAAGCAAACCTAAACATGTATATGTGAATTTTTGCCTCATTTTTCATATATTTAATAAAATTACTCCTGTTTAAGAATTTTGTGTGAGGCTGGCACTGTGGCATAGTAGGTAAAGCCACCTGCTGTGCCAGCATCCCATATGGGTGCTGATTCAAGTCCTGGCTGCTACACTTCTGATCCAGCTCTCTGCTATGGCTTGGGAAAGCAGTAGAGGATGGCCCAAGTACTTAGGCCCCTGCATCCACATGGGAGACCCAGAGAAGCTTCCTGGCTCCTGGCTTCAGATCGGCACAGCTCTGGCCATTGCTGCCATCTGGGGCGTGAACCAGCAGATGGAAGACTTTTCTCTACCTCTGCCTCTCTGTTATGATTTCAAATCAATAAATAAGTCTTAGTGAAAAAAAAAAGAATTTTGCATACTTCATTTTCACAAAAGGCTTATCATGATTTTGACCTAATTTAATGTGGACAAATAGTTTCAAGAGTCAGAAATCAAAATGTAAATAAAATGTTGGTTAGGTTGCTGATGCTGAAAAAGCCAGCTAATTTACATTTCATTTTCAATGGTTTGTTTTACCACTGTAGTGATAAATAAAATCATGAACTCCACTTTCCCCATGTAGTTTCATTAAGTTTAACAGTTAACCAGAACTGAACCTGAAAACCAAGCCCTTAAAAATGCATTTTTGGTGTAAATGACCCTCAGATAACAAAACTGTATTTCTTTAAAAAAAAAAAATCACTCATCTACATTATGGACAATGACTCTGAAGAAATGTGGCAATCAATAGTCATTTTTGCTTTTCTCACAAGGTAAAGGTCTGAAATACATTCCTGTAATCTTGGAGTGGTCTGTGGGACCACTTGGTGCTGATGAAATCGCTTGTACTGGTACAGGATAAAAACTGCGGTCTCAGGCTATTTTTATAGGACCCTAGTCTCTTAAATCCTCCAGTTTCATTTGAGATACTCTTAATGTAAATATCCAACATTACTAATGTGCTAACAATACTGATGATAAGGACAGATGATGCAAAATCATAGTCTTGTAGCCTTGAAATACTTGTTAAAAGATCTCTGATCATCAGGGTGACTTAGTAACACTAGGCTGTGTTGTAGAAAAACTCGGGAGACTTTTTGCTAAGTGCTAAAATAATTTATAGTGAGCCTTTATAAAAAATGCAAATACTCAGAAAATTCTTATTGCTTTTGCATTAGTAGACAGACTTAGTAATTAAACATTTTGGTAGTATTTGTAAAATCATGTAACAAGCTGTGTTGATTATGTATATAAAATCTCTTTCTTCTACATGGTTATAGCTCTTTTATGGCGAATAGAATATTCTCCCTTACAAAACTGTTATTGATATCTTAGTCTACATATCTATAATATGTTCATCTGGGCAGGGACTGAGTCTGATTCATGATTGTATTCTCTGTTAAAACAGTGCTTTGCCCATAGTAGAAACTCAAATGTTTGATTTTAAAACAAGAGAAGTTGCTTGGCTCAACCATTTAAGAAGTGATCTTGATCTTGTACCTCCAGAATTGTCTCAAAATCAAAATAATTGATTCAGAGACAAATGAGATTTGATTTCTCTTAAGATTATTTTGTCTACAAAAACACTTGCCACATGAATCAAGTGCAAAAAATGATTGTTATGCTTTTGTTACATGAAAATTATGCTTCTAACATTACTCATGCAAAAAAAGCATTGGAAAAAACTAAGGTGAAAAATATGTTTCTCCTTCTGCATTATATCTCCAACAAGGCTGGCATTTAACAGATGCTTTTTGTATTACAATCTACTCAATGTTAAACTTTTTTTTAAATAATATGGCAAATGTCAAGTCAAAAGATATCTAACATTACTGACAGATTTGAATAGCAATCTAATGCAAACTGTAATATAAAACCCCTAAATTATAATGAGTAGCTTTTTAGCTGAAATTATGTTATAAAGCTCATAAAAAGGATGTGGTCTATTATACTTACAAATAAATTATATTTCACATTTTTATATTTAAAATGGTTTCAGCCAATCATCACGCTTGATTATATCTGCAAAGTGTTTTTAAGCCTCAGCACAGAATTGTTATTAGTAGAGGTGTGCTTTACCATATTTCAATAATAATTATTTCATAATTCACTGAATACTGATAAACTTAAGGCTAAGCCCTAGAGATTTGTGAGTGTGTGTGGGAACAAGAGAGACAGAAACTGTTAGAACAGTATAACAAAATATTTGAAAATTTAAGTTTAGCATAAACCTAAATCTTTTAGAGAAGATAATATATTTTGAACAGAAAGCCAGATAAATGCAAAGTTTCAAAATAATCAAATTTAGGAGGGAAGGAGGATATGGAGATTTAATGCTGCAATACAAGTAATAAGTCATAGCCATAAATTCCATATTAAATGAAAACCAGGACCATTCCAATTTATATGTAAGGAAATTATGGAAAATGGATTCTTTTGACTAATTTTGTACTTTACAGAATTTGAATATATTATGTAATCAGTTCACTCAACATACACACAAATACATGAAAATTACATAAAAACCTCATGCTGTAGTTTTTTTTTTCTAACGTTCTTGGTAGCCGTCTAGTCTGTACTCTCTAGCGAACCTTTACTTAAACAGACAAATTTAACTTCATGGGAGTGCAGAATGGCTTCATTTGTTCTTACCAATTTCACCAAAAATTTTTATAAAAAGTGTTTTTCTAGGATTACTTTAGGGTTAGATAATTCTATCACTTCATTTAATTCGTGAAACCTTGCAAATATCTCAAAGACTACAATGGAAATGTAATTAGGTAAATTGAAAACTCAGTCATAAATGTAATTCAGATACTAAAAATTATCAGGACAAGCAACTGAACCCCCGCGTGTGTCACCCTGGGAGGCACACAAATCCTGTGGCTGCACGCACCCTACAAGGGGCCTGAGAGATTCCTTACCCAATCCACCTTAGGTTCAACCGCCTACCCACTCTGAGAAGTCAAGGAGCAGCCTCCTGCATTGGGGACTTTGCCATCAGCGGCCAGGATCGCTCTCCTGCTTTGTTCCTCAACCAGAGGGAGAGATGGGGGCTCAGCGGCATTTGCTCGGGCGTAGACAGTCACTGGCAAGAAGTCCCGCTCCCGGCCCCGGCCCCATCCCCGCGGTGCCGCGTCCTGCCCGCCTACCTTGACCGGGTGCAGGTAGCCATCGCCGCGCAAGGCGCCCAGCCCGGGGTCCGCGGGCGAGTCGGCGTCGTCCTGCAGGCTGCGGGTGAGGTGCGCGATGTAGGTGGTGGCCAGCAGCAGCACGTCCAGCTTGGACAACTTGGTATCGGGCGGCACCGACGGCAGCGTGCGCTGCAGCTCCAGGAAGGCGTGCCGCAGGGTCTGCACGCGGCTGCGCTCCCGCGCTGCGTTCGCCGCCGCGGGTCGCCCGCCCCCGGAGCGCACGCCGCCCCCGGGCCCCGCAGACCCCAGCCCAGTCCGCCCGGGGCTCGAGTCGCGGGGGGAGGCGGCCGGGGCCGCGGGTTCGGCACCGGCGCTCAGCGGGCTGCCCGCCCGGTGGCCGCGCTCCATGGCAGCTTCCAGCACCGCGTGCGCGCTGCAAAGGAGCGAAGGCACGGTGAAGTCCGGGCGCTGGCAGACCCTTTGGTCTCCCGGCGCCCACCCGCTCGGCGGCCCGACGTGGCTCTGGGGCGATCTCCCATACCAACTTATCTGGCCTGGGCCGTGCTTTACAACTTCAGGCGTCCCCGATGAGTTGTGGGATCCCAGAGTGGCTGGGCTCCTTAGAGGGACGAAGAGGGGGCGCGGGGCTACCCTTACCTTTTTATGGAGAAAGCAAACACGAGGGCCACGCTACCTGGGAATTCAGATCTCGGACGCCCTGCGCCGGTTCGGCACTAGTTTGCGCTTCGGCAGTGTTATTCCGACAGCGCCGCAGCAAAGCGGGTGCCCAGGGCCATTCTGACCCGGAGTTGGAGGGGCTTCTGCCCGACGAGTGGGGGACCCCTGGCCTCACCAAGGACTAAGGCACCCGCTGCTGGCTGGAGCCCGGGAGCCGCGCGGCAGGGGTCAGGCCCGGACCCTCACCTTTCTTGGACCGGCCGCACGGAGCTTGGTTCCCCTGCACAAGCGGGCGATGGCGTCGAGCCGGGTCTGCCGTGGCCAGGGCCGCGCCGGTCACTCCATCCTCGTCCAGCCGAAGTCCACGGCCACTCTCAGTCGCCGCTGGCTGCACCTTTTATACGGGCGCCTTCCTGCCTGGCCTGTGCCTCGAGCCACGACGACAGGTCGCGCGGGGGTCCGCGCCCACCGAAGGGGCCGTGCGGCGGGCCGCCGCGTAGTGGAGCCGCCCCTCAGCGGCGGGAGAGTCATTAATCACACCGGCCGGCGGGGCGGGGCGGGGCCGGCGGGGCGGGGCGGGGCCGGCGGGGCGGGGCCGGCCTCGCGGGCCGCGGGCCCCGGGCGGAACCAGCTCTTCAGGGGCTGGAAGCCGAGGCGACGCGTGGAGCTCCCCGGGGGTGACTGCCGGTGGAGCCGGGGTCTGGGCTCCAGGCGGTGGCCATGGCCTTGCGAAGTCAGCTCTCCTTGCTGCCGTCCTAGCCTCGGGCGGAGTCTCAGTCGAGACCCCTTTCCCGCCCGACGCCCAGCCGAGGCGGGAACGCTGCCGTTCGGTTGAGCGTGACTTAATTTTCTGTGAGAAAATGTCAGGTGGCACATCGATGCGCTAGCCGTTAATTCTACCACAAGGTAAATCTTTCTCGCCTTATCCATTACTTAGATCAGCGGATTCCCCCTCTCCTCAGGACTCCGGGTCCAGTTTTTGGAGGCACTTCCTTCAAGACCGCCAACGCGCCCCCGTCCCCATTCGTTAGGGAGGCCCCAGCCCGTCCGGAGCTCACGGACCTTGGTGTCGCTCCCGCGCGGGTCCGCGGACCCTGACCGGACTGCCCCGGTTATCCTCGCGGGGCCCCCGCCTTTTTGTTTTAGCTGAACTTAAATTTCTTTCCCGGCTTTGCACCTGTGGGCCCTACCGGGTACCGTGGCTTGAGGTGGTGCAGGGAAGGATCCGATCCAAAGCTCTTTCTGCATTCGGAGCCGGTGCCCGGGAAGCGTTTGGCCCTGGAATCCCTGGGAGTCGTCGTGGCTGTCGCCCGCCTTGCAGCCGCTGCTGGGCTTTCTAGAAGCGTGGCAGGGGCAATCTTGAAACAGTGCTGGCAATTCTAAGAGCAGAGCCTTCTCTATCTTCTTTGGGGTTGAAACAATATTTAAAGTGTCGCTTAAACTGCGTACTTTCCAATCGCTTTTTAATTTGGAATTACCATCAGTAGGCAGTAATGGTGGCACTTTTTGGATGTACCCGTCCACCTATTAAGTGCTGTGTGTTAGGGAATCCTAATGACCACTTTTTTAAAGAAGCACAGCCAAATCCCATTGACTCAAAAATGACTTCTGCGGAGAAAGCACATTTTTATTTTCCCAGTAGATTGTATATGGTGAGTAATAAAGTGAATAGACCCTTGGATTCACACGTGGAAAGCAATGTTTCAGATTCTATAAAGAAGCAAATCAAATAAGAACTTACAGGTTTTTCTTATGTAATGAGATGCCATAAATCTACAAACACTCAAGAGATGCTGCATAGTCCTACGAAATATTAAAAAATGAGGCCACTCGAGGTCGAATTTACTTGTTTTCCATGCATAAATTTTCTTTTACTTTTGGGTTATGGAGAGGATGAGGTACATCACTGTTTGTTAACAAGTTTTCAGACTCCTTCAAAGAGAGATTCCTGTATTTATAAAGAGGAAAATATATTAATTTAAATATGAAAGTATCCAAAAGAGATAGCAAATATATCCAGAATACAGTAAATAGCAAATGATCATGGTTAGTCCCCAGACTCTGTGAATCTTCTGCGACTTTAAAGGGAGCAGAAACAGAGATTTTCTTCTTGGGGTAGGGAATAACGTGAAGAATCTATGAGTTGGGAAAGGTATGGAAATAAGAATAGTGAGGGAAGGTGAACCAGGACTGGGCTGAGGCAAGTGAGGCACCTGGGACTTCTTACATATTGCACCCTTGGCACTTCCCAGGCCTCTCCCTAGCCCAGCTTGTTGGAGTCTCCGGTTACTGTGAGGTGATGTGGGCCCACATAGGAGGCTCTTCACTGCTCACAGTGGCCTGAGAGTCGGCAGCTGTGTTGCCTGCCAGGTGAGAAAGAAGGGACTGATGGAACAGGACCAACCACTGAGCTACCTGCCCCCCCCCCCCATTGCCCACCCTGTCTGCTGCCATGCCAAGGAGCCTGTCCCTAGCTCTGATAATGATTGGGAGCAGTGCTAATCCCTAAAACAAGACAAAACAAATAAAAACCCTCAGTACTTTCAATTCCAAAATACAAAAAATTTAAGGTTTTCAACATTTTATTTTTATTTTTTTGACAGGCAGAGTTAGAGAGAGAGAGAGAGACAAATAGGAAGGTCTTCCTTTTCCATTGGTTCACCCCCCAAATGGCCACTACAGCCGGCTTGCTGTGGCTGGCGCGCTGCGCTGATCCAAAGCCAGGAGCCAGGTGATTTTTCCTGGTCTCCCATGTGGGTGCAGGGCCCAAGCACTTGGGCCATCCTCCACTGCCTTCCAGGGCCACATGCAGAGAGCTGGACTGGAAGAGGAGCAACTGGGACAGAATCCTGCGCCCCAACCTGGGACTAGAACCCGGGGTACTGGCGCTGCAGGTGGAGGATTAGGCAAGTGAGCCCCGGCGCCGGCCTTCAACATTTTATAATTAGTAACAGCTGCCACTTATTTAGTGCTTTATATATGCTAAGTGATTTACAGGCATTTTCTCATTTAATCTTTACAAAGTCTCTATGAGGATTTTACATTTTATAGTTAAAATAAAGCTCAGAGGATTACAGGTAACTTGTCCAAGGTCACATAGGTAGTAAGTAACAGGATTCAGGCCAGGCAGATTGACCTTAATGCTTGCACTCTTTTTTTTTTTTTTTTTTTTTTTAAGATTTGTTTATTTATTTGAAAGGCAAAGTTACAGAGAGACCAGAGAGACAGAGGTCTTCCATCTAATGGTTCACTCCCCAGATGGCCAGAATGGTCAGAGCTGTGCTGATCCAAAGCCAGAAGCTAGGAGCTTCCTCCAGGTCTCCCACGTGGGAGCTGGGGCCCAAGGACTTGAGCCATCTTTTACTGCTTTCCCAGGCCATAGCAGAGAGCTGGATTGGAAGTGGAGCAGCCAGGACACAAAACGGCACCCATATGGGATGCTAGCACAGCAGGCAGCAGCTTTACCCACTACGCCATAGGGTCAGCCCCATTTGCACTCTTATTATACCATTCTACTTGATATTTGTAGAGTATTTTATAATTTGCAATGAAGAGCATACTTCAAATAATTAAAATTAGTAATAAATGTAATAATTTTATCCTATTAACAAGCCAAGAGTATTTTTTAAAGATTTGTTTGTTTATTTGAAAGTTAGAGTTACACAGAAAGATAAGGAGAGGCAGAGAGAGAGAGAGGAAGTTCTTCCATCCACTGGATCACTCCACAAATGGCCACAATGGCCAGAGCTGGACCAGGAGCCAGGTGCTTCTTCCTGGTCTCCATGTGGGTGTAGGGGCCCAAGGACTTATACCATAGCAGAGCTGGATTGGAAGTGCAACAGCCAGGTCCCAAACCGGCACCCAAATGGGATGCCGGCGCTGCAGGCAGAGGATTAACCTACTGTGCTACCACGCTGGCCCCGGCCCTGGCCCCAAGAATATTTTAACAGTATGTAATTCTTTGGAATTTTTAATTGTAGAATCTTCCAAAGAGCCTATGACTTTAGAACGCTGTTGATTTTATTTCACTAGTGTGGCATAGGTCTTAAAATTATCTTTAAGTCTTTTTTCTAAATACTCCAAATAATTTTCTATATTAATTTGGTAAGATTGTCCTTCTAATACAAAATAATCACACATAATATGAAGAAAATAAATTATTATATGTAGTATAAAAATGTTTTATATGATACAAAGCAATCGATTGATTGATGCTTTTTCACCTTTCAACCATTTTACTGTTTAAGGTGTAATTTACAGTTAAATCCACCCTTTTGAATGTATGGTTTGTGCTTGCTTCAGCAGCATATATACTAAAATTGGAACGATACAGAGAATGTATAGTTACTTAACAAGTTTTGAAGAACATACACAATTAACCACAATAAATATAGAGAACATTTCCCTTTTTCCCCAAACTCCCTTGGGGTCAACCCCCTGGTCCCTAACAACTACTGATCTGTTTTCCATGATTTTGCCTTTGCCATATCATACAAATGAAAACATACACGTGTCATATAAGCTTTTGAGTCTGGCCTCTTTTACGTAGCAAAATGTTTTTGAGATCAGTCCTTATTGATGAGTATATCAGTAGTTCATACCTTTTGATTGCTCAGTAGTATTCCATTATATAGATTACCACAGTTTATTTATCTGTTCCCCAGTTGAGACACCTGGGAACAGGCTTTTGAAATTATAGGTGTTCATTTCACTTGGGAAAATACCTAGGAGTGGGACAGCTAGGTGTATTAAGTATATGTCATACTGTTGCCTAAAGTGGCTGTACTATTTTGCATTCCCCACCAGTACTGCATGAGAGTTCCAGTTGCTCCATATCCATGGTTAGATTTTGGTTTGTTTTTCTCTTTTTATCCATTCTAATACATATTTTTATTTTAAGAAACAAAATGAGCAAATATTTTAAAATGAGATGATTTCACAAATCAGATATCTCACTTGCCAGCCGGCTGATTTCTCAAGATCAGCATGTACACCTAGCCACACTATTCTGCAGTCAAGAAGCTGCAGCTGCCTTTAATTAGGAATGTACTTGCCAGTTATCTTAGTCATCTCCTCACATGTGTCCCTCACTTAACTGTACATTGTTTGAGACTATTTAACAGTCACAGAAGGCTTGGCAATTGGAGTCAGTGACCTGAATCCATGTCCCTGTTTTGCTCATGGCAACTGTGACCTTGGATCATTATGAATCTGTTTCTCCAAGCCTCTTTTTTCCCATCTGTAAAATGGGGCAGATAGTATTCTTTAAAAAAAGAGAGAGAGAGATTTATTTTTTATTTATTTGAAAGGCAGAGTTAGAGATGAGGAGAGAGAGAGTGAGAGAGACATCTTCCATCTGTTGGTTCACCCAACAAATGGCCCCAATGACCAGGATTAAGCCAGGACAAAAGCAAGGAGCCCGGAGCCTCTTCTGGGTCTCCCGCATGGGTGCAGGGGCCTAAGAACTTGGGTCATCCTTCACTGCTTTCCCAGATGCATTAGCAGGGAGCTGGATTGGAAGTGGAGCAGCCAGGTCTCAAACCAGTGCCCATATGGAAAGCTGGTATTGCAGGTGGAGTCCTAACCTGCTATGACACAATGATCTTTCTGTTTCCCTCTCTCTCTGTAACTATGCTTTTCAAATAAATAAATAAATAAATATTTTTTAAAAAAGTACAAAAATCAAAATGTTAATATTATACCTACATTATGAATACAAATAAGTTCATTTTGCATATAAAATTGAATAGACTGAGGTTAGGATTAATGAAGCAAAGCCAAAGTAATTTTGAATTTTTCAAGTGAGTTCTAGGGTTTTGTGACTGAAAATATTATCTGAGTTTTTGGGTCTGTTACAACTGTTCAAACAAAACCTTAACAGTGGTGAAAGCAAGTTACTTTAACTATTATTAAAGTTCACTTTTTAATTCAAAGAAAGCTAATGCTTCCATTTTCTGGCAAAAGATACTAAGCATTTCAGAAATAGTTAAATAACATACAGTGAACATTACCTGTGGATTGTTGGACACAGAGATTCATGTTTCTTAAAGTATGAAATTAAGGGCATTCTAATTCTGCTAGAACATTATTAGTTTCACATTAACGAGAGATGGATCGACTTTATTAACATTTCTTGGACTTGAAAGATAGTTAAATAATCAAGTAACAATTTGCTTTTTTTCATTGTGTAGTGCCGTACAGTATTCTCAGGGGATCTTATAAGCAATGTATAAATGTATTTAATGTCTATTTTTAAATTATTAAAGCTCAAGCGCCTCCTAGCATTTTTGAACAGAGAGGAAACATCTGTCAGAAGTATTTACTGTGACAAATGCAGAAAGAAGCAATAATGTATACTTTTTTTTGTTTAATACCTAACTGCTGCGCCAAGTGCTCCCCGCTGTTTAATACCATATATTATTTTTAATTGAACAGTGAAGGCATTTGTTCAGAACCAGCCTTTAAATAAAAAAAAATAGTTTTGACCTAATCTTTAATTAAAGTGTACATTGATAGTATCAAGTTCAGTTTGAGGGTCAAAAACAACGTCAACGAGTCTGACTTTTTCCTCCCTGTAGGGAAAGCAGGCTTGTGTAAATATACATGAGCACAGACTGCATGCATTTATAAAAGAGGTGGAAAACACTCCCTTCTCTTTGGACAGATGTGGCTTCACTGCGCTCCACATAGAATACAAGCACAACTCCCAGTGTGTAGACCCCAAAGCAGTGTGGGGCACATACTTTTTGTTGAAAAAGTTGCTTTCCACCTCAGAGTGGCTTCCCATGTTGAATAATAAATATATGCTAAAAGGGACATATGTACTGACACTAGCTCATTCTCTCCTTTGACTTTCTTTAGGATAAACTACCTTTGTAGTACAGAATAGTTTATATTTTTAAAATGCACAAAACTGTGTGTGGCATGTCTAGCATTCACCAACATTGTTTTCTGAGGCTGTATATTTTTAGCCTTGATGATATATTAGCAAGACTTCAAAATACTTGGCAAAGAAACAAAACTCAAGAACATTGTTGTGGAAGTTACACCAGTTGTGTGGATTTTTTTTTTTAAAGATTTTTATTTATTTGAAAGGCAGAGTTACGGAGAGAGAGAGAGAGAGAGAGAGAGAGAGAGAGAGAGAGAGAAAGAAACAGACAGACAGACATAGATATCCTCTATCTGCTGATTCACTCCCCAAATGGCCATGACAGCTGGGGCTGGACCAGCTGAAGCCAGGAGTCAGGAAATTCATCCATGTCTACCATATGGGTGGAGAGGACAAACCACATGGATCATCTTCTGCTGCCCTCCCAGGTGCATTAACAGGGACCAGGACCAGAAGTAGAACAGCCAGGACTCAAACTGGCACCCACATGGGGTTCCAGCATTCCAAGTGGAGGCCCAACTCGTTGTGCCCACAACACTGGCCCTAGTTGTGTATATCTTTAAGAAATTAGAGTGTTTGGTGCAGTGGTTGGAGCTGCTTGGCATCCATATTAGAGTTCCTGAGTTCAAGTTTCACCTCCACTTCCTGTTCTGCAGCAGATCATGGTTTAAGTACTTGGATCCCAGCTACCCACGTGAGAGACCCAGATTGAGTTCAAGGTTCCTGGCTTCAGTCTGTTCCAGCCCCAGCTGTTGTAGCATTTGGGGAGTGAACAAGTGGATGGAAGACCTCTGATTCTCTCTCTGCCTTTCAAATAAGTGAAAATAAATATAAATGAAAAAAATAGACTTTTCAGGTGCTGTGTATAAGCTAGCTATTATTTTGATGGTATTGACAATGGATTGAGCAGCAAATTCTTACACAACTCCCAATTTTTTTGTTAATGGGGAGGAAGCAAGACCAAAACTAGGACACTCTATGTATACTTTCTTTCCAAATAAAGCATTTTCCAGACCCAACAGACCCTTTCTCCCCTAAGCCTTCATTCCCACTTATTCCCACTTTATAGGGAAAGTGTCCCCATCCCATCAAATAAGATAAATCATACAAGTGATTGAAAGAACCTACCCCATCTCTCCAGTAGACTTAGTGTGATCCTCTTGGGCTCTTTCTGGAGATGCATTTCCATTTACAAGGTATCTCTGTATGTCAGAGGAAAAGACTATCTTTGGCTTACCCACCTGTGGGTAATAAACAGGAACTATGTGACGCATTGTTTCAAAGTTACCTGTAGCATACAAAGAATTGAAAGCATCTTGCTTTGAAATTAGTAACTAAATTATAAAATGACATATAACACGATTAGATTATCTAAAATTATATTTTATGAAATTAATCAAAAAGGGAAAAAGCGATCCAACATGGGAAGCAGGATACACAGCAGACTCATAGAATGGCAGATGTCCTAAACAGCACTCTGGCCTCAGAATCAGCCCTTAAGGCATTCGGATCTGGCTCAAGAGCCCATGAGAGTATTTTAGGCATGGAAAGCCAAGACACTCTGGCAAAAAAAAAAAAAAAAAAAACCTAAATGAAAGATCTCTGTGAGTGAGATCCCAGTGGAAAGAAAGGGGCCATCAAAGAAGGAGGTACCTTTCTCTGAAGGGAGGAGAGAACTTCCACTTTGACTATCACCCTATTGGAATAAGATCAAAGTCGGTGAACCCTAAAGGCTTCCATAGCCTTGGCAACTCATGACTAGAGCCTAGGGAGATTACTGACGCCATAAACAAGAGTGTCAAATTGTTAAGTCAGCAACAGGAGTCACTGTGTACTTACTTCTCATGTGGGATCTGTCCTTAATGTGTTGTCCAATGTGAAGTGATGCTATAACTAGTACTAAAACAGTATTTTTATACTTTGTGTTTCTGTGTGGGTGCAAATTGATGAAATCTTTACTTAGTATATACTGAATCGATCTTCTGAATATAAAGATAATTGAAAATGAAGGCCGGCGCCGTGGCTCAACAGGCTAATCCTCCGCCTAGCGGCGCCGGCACACCAGGTTCTAGTCCTGGTCGGGGTGCCGGATTCTGTCCCGGATGCCCCTCTTCCAGGCCAGCTCTCTGCTGTGGCCCGGGAGTGCAGTGGAGGATGGCCCAAGTGCTTGGGCCCTGCACCCCATGGGAGACCAGGAGAAGCACCTGGCTCCTGCCTTCGGATCAGCGCGGTGCGCCGGCCACAGCGCACCGGCCGCGGCGGCCATTGGAGGGTGAACCAACGGCAAAGGAAGACCTTTCTCTCTGTCTCTCTCTCTCTCACTGTCCACTCTGCCTGTCAAAAATTAAAAAAAGAAAAAAAGAAAATGAAAAATAAACCCTGGTGTTAAATTGGAAATTGCATAGAAAATTAATCAATTTTTAAAAAATATCATGTAGGATCTCTGTCTTTAATGTTCTGTACACTGTTATTTAATGCTATAATTAGTACTCCAACAGTATTTTTTCACTTTGTGTTGCTATGTGGGGGCAAACTGTTGAAATCTTTACTTAATATATACTAAACTGATCTTCTGTATATAAAGAGAATTGAAAATGAATCTTGATGTGAATGGAAGGGGAGAGGGAGCGGGAAAGGGGAGGGTTGCGGGTGGGAGGGAAGTTATGGGGGGGAAGCCATTGTAATTCATAAGCTGTACTTTGGAAATTTATATTCATTAAATAAAAGTTAAAAAAAAGAAAAATAAATAAATAAATAAATTATATTTTATGAAATTAAAGCCAAATAGATCTAGGATAAAATCTGTCAGCTTAATATCTAAGATAAAATATCACAGATTTTCATACATAAAAATCTCTAAAGTAAAGGTTAATGGTCAATTCTTGCAGACCAAATAGCCATGCTGCCATTAATAGAAATATTCACTGCTTAGAATTTTGTTGTTATGGGTTTATTTGTTCAAAGTGTTTAACCTTTATGGAATAGAATATAATGTATAATAATTGTATGATTTTTGGATATGTTCATATCTTTGACACTTAATGTTCCCTCTTATTTACCCATTTATAGATCCTCCTTGCTTTCTCCCAGTGATTTCCTTTTAAATGGAGACTGCTTTATTCATTTCTAATGTCTAATGCCTAACATAATCCTTGACACATCCAACGTGTGCACTTTCCATAAAAGTGCTACAAAAGCATCACTGAAGATATTTAAGATTTTATTAAAGTATTTGGGTTTTTTTTTATAATTTTGAGCTGTATAACTACATGGCTATATTTAGGATAAGTTTTTGTTTATTGTAAGATCCTTGAAAACAGAAGTTATAAACCCTGTCATTTTACCTTAATCCCTAGTATAGAGTTCCAAATTTACAAGACTTTCAAAAATATGTAAGCAATTAGGAAGTACAAACATTAGCATCTTCTTAAAAATGCCTATTCACTTAAAATGTATTTGGTTGTACATAAGTACACTTAAAAGGTTCAGTTTAGTTTAAAGGAATATTGCAAATTTTAAAAATACATTTTCTAGATTTTTTTTTTTGACAGGCAGAGTGGACAGTGAGAGAGAGAGAGAGAGAAAGGTCTTCCTTTGCCGTTGGTTCACCCTCCAATGGCCCCCGCGGCTGGCGCACCGCACTGACAGGTAGAGTGGACAGTGAGAGAGAGAGAGAGAGAAAGGTCTTCCTTTTTGCCGTTGGTTCACCCTCCAATGGCCACCGCGGCTCGCGCGGTGCGGCCGGCACACCGCGCTGATCCGATGGCAGGAGCCAGGTGCCTATCCTGGTCTCCCATGGGGTGCAGGGCCCAAGCACTTGAGCCATCCTCCACTGCACTCCCTGGCCACAGCAGAGAGCTGGACTGGAAGAGGGGCAGCCGGGACAGAACCAGCACCCCAACCGGGACTAGAACCCGGTGTGCTGGCGCCGCAAAGCGGAGGATTAGCCTAGTGAGCCGCGGCGCCGGCCCATTTTCTAGATTTTAACACATGCCTCTTCAGAAGTAAGAAAAAGAGCCTTTAATTTACATAAGGAGCACACATAATATTGTTGGCCACATATGTGAGGATAGAATTATCACACATTATATACATGTATGCAGGGAGGGGATCCATAGTAGAGATACAAAGAAAGAAGGAAAGACAGAGAAAGAGCTTCCATCTGCTAGTTCACTCCCCAGATGGCAACAATGGCCAGAGCTGGGCCTATCTGAAGCTAGGAGCCAGGAGCGTCTTCCAGATCTCCCATATGGGTGCAGGGGTCAAGCACTGGGCCATCTTGCACTGATTTCCCAGGTACATTAGAAAGGAGCCATATTGGAAGTGGAACAGTCAGGACTCAAACCAGCGCCCATATAGTATGCTGGCACTGGAGACAGAGGCTTAACCTTCTACACTTCCAATCCATAGCTCTTCAAGGGGAAATAACTAGATACTCCTGAGAGGGTCTCGGATAATTATCCACTACAATGAGTCTACCTTAACTTTAAATTTTATTTTTTAATTTTAATTTAATTTTTTAAATTTTAATTTGATATTTGAGTCCATTTTTAATATAGTAAGTTATATAATCTACTTGAATACTTTAAAATGTATTTATACATTTGAAAGGCAGAGTGGCAGAGACAGAGAGACACCTAGGCCTTAAACCAGCACTATGATATGAGATATCAATATCTCAAGTGGCAGTTTAACTTGCTGTGCCAAAACACTGGTTCATCTAGTTGAATACTTTTAAAAACTTGAAGTTCTGGCCAGCACCACAGTTCACTTGGCTAATCCTCTGCCTGCAGTACCAGCACCCCGGGTTCTAGTCCTGGTTGGGGCCCCAGATTCTGTCCCAGTTGTTCTTCTTCCAGTCCAGCTCTCTGCTGTGGCCCAGGAAGGCAGTGGAGGATGGCCCAAGTGCTTGGGCCCTGCACCCGCATGGGAGACCAGGAGGAAGCACTGGACTCCTGGCTTCGCATTGGCACAGTGCACCGGCCATAGCGGCCATTTGGGGAGTGAACCAATGGAAGAAAGACCTTTCTCTCTCTCTCTCTCTCTCTCTCTCACTATCCACTCTGCCTGTCAAAAAAAAAAAAAAAAACTTGAAGTTTTTTTTTATGATGTATTACCCCTTTCTCCTAGTTTCTTTTTAATTATAAAATATATTTGTTTCCATATCACATATTTGTATATTTGCAAATTATCCTAAATTCTTATCAACCTGAAGTGAATTTCTATGTCATCACAGTTCATCCAGTCAGTATTATAGTGGTCACTAGAAAACTTTAATTAATGACCATAGCTTCTGTTAGCTTTGTGACTTCAGACAAATTACTTCATCCTTCTGAAATAGCTTTCTCATCTGCAAAACTGATAAAATTATCTGCCCCACAGGCTATGATGATTAAATAGAATATTGTATATAAATATCTGGAGTGTTTAGTACAGTAAATTTCAGCTCTTTTCTTTCTTTGCCCCTTCTTCTTTGCCCCCTAAACCCTAGTGCTTTCTATTTTAAGTGAATTAATGATTATTGTAAAGCAAATACAACAATATATGAAATGAAGCTCCTATACTATAACATTCAACATTGGGGGACAGCGCCGTGGCTCTCCTGGTTGATCCTCTGCCTGCGATGCCGGCATCCTATATGGGTGCTGGGTTCTAGTCCTGGTTGCTCCTCTTCCAGTCCAGCTCTCTGCTGTGGCCCAGGAGGGCAGTGGAGGATGGCATAAGTGCTTGGGCCCCTGCACCTGCATGGGAAATCAGGAGGAAGCACCTGACACCTGGCTTTGGATTGGTGCAGTGTGCCAGCCGTAGTGGCCATTTGGGTAGTGAACCAATGGAAGGAAGACCTTTCTCTCTGTCTCTCTCTCTCTCTCTCTCTCACTGTCTATAACTCTGTCAAAAAAAAAATTCAACATACATTTTATTGTGACAAGAACATGTAATGTGAGATCTATTGTCTTAAATTCCTAAGTGTCTGAGATGTTATTGTTGACTTAGGTACAATGTTGTATTTCTAGCATTATTCATCTTGCTTCACTGAAACGTTATGTCCGTTGATTAGTAACTCATTTCCTTCCCTCAACTCCTAACTACTGACAACTAACATTCCTCTGTATGATTCTATGAATTTAGTCTTTTAGATGCACTACATAAGTGGAATCATGCAGTATTTGTCTTCCTGTCTCATTATTATTATTATTATTATTATTATTTGACAGTAAGAGAGAGAGACAGAGAGAAAGGCCTTCCTTTTCCGTTGGTTCACCCTCCAAATGGCCGCTATGGTCAGAGCTATGCCGATCCGAAGCCAGGAACCAGGTGCTTCCTTTGCCGTTGGTTCATCCTCCAATGGCCACCACGGCCGGCGTGCTGCGGCTGGTGCACCGCGCTGATCCAAAGGCAGGAGCCAGGTGCTTCTCCTGGTCTCCCATGGGGTGCAGGGCCCAAGCATTTGGGCCATCCTCCACAGCCCTCCCAGGCCACAGCAGAGAGCTGGACTGGAAGAGGAGCAACCAGGACTAGAACCCAGTGCCCATATGGGATGCCAGTGCCACAGGCAGAGGATTAACCAAGTGAGCCATGGCGCTGGCTTATTATTTTTCAACTGGCATAATGTTCTCAACATTCATCCACAGTTTTTACATATTACAGAATTTCCTTCTATTTATATACACCATCAAACTACATTTTTTGTATCCATTCCTCTGTCCCCTGAAATTTGTGATATTTCTACAAGTGGGCTATTGTGAATAATGCTGCAGTGAACATAGGAGTGCTAATATCTCTTGGAGATCCTGATTTCAATTTGTTTGGATGAATGCCCAGAAGTGGGATTGTATGCATTATATAGTAACCCTATTTTAAATTTTTTGAAGAACATCCATACTCTTTCTTATAGTGGCTGTGCCATTTTGCATTGCCACCAACAGTGCAAAAGTTCTAATTTCTCCAAATCCTCACCAACATTTGTCTCTTTTTTTTTTCTTGGATAATAGTTATCCTGACAAGTATGAGCTATTAGCTGACTGTGACTTTGATTTGCATTTCGCTGATGATTAGTGATATTGAGTATTTCTATATATATGTTAGTCATTTATATGTGGGGTTTTATTTTTTTTTCAAGAAATGTCTATTCAAGTCCTTAGTCCATTCTTAATTGGGTATTTTTTCTTGTTGTGCTGTAGGAGTTTCTTATACATTTTGGAGATTAACCTCTGTTAGATGTATGGTTTGCAAATATCTTCTCCCATTCCATAGACTGCCTTTTACCATGTTGTTTTCTTTGTTGTACAGATGCTTCTTAGTTTGATGTAGTTCCACTTGTTTATTTTTGGTTTTGTTCCCTGTACGTTTGCTATCATATCCATGAAATCTTTGCCAAGATGCATGTCATGAGCTTTTCTCTCGTTTTCTTCTGGAAGTTTTACATTTGTGGGTCTTATCGTTTAAGCCTGTAATCCATTTCGGGTTGATTTTTGTGTATGGTGTAAGATAAGAATCATGTTTTATTCTTTTGCAGGTAGATATCCAGTTTCCCCAGCACCATTTGGTGAAGAATATCCTTTTCCCATCATATATTCTTGGCACCTTTGTTAAAGGTCCATTTGACCACATGGATGTGGATTTACTTAAGGGCTGACAGTTCTGTTTCATTGCTCCACATCTGTCTTATGCCAGTTCCATACAGTTTTGATAAGTCTATAACATATTTTGTAGTTTAAGAATTGTGAGACCTGGCCCGCATCATGGCTCTCTAGGCTAATCCTCCACCTGCGGCGCCGGCACCCCGGGTTCTAGTCCCGGTTGGGGCACCGGATTCTGTCCTGGTTGCTCTTCTTCCAGTCCAGCTCTCTGCTGTGGCCCGGGAAGGCAGTGGAGGATAGCCCAGGTCCTTGGGCCCTGCACTTGCATGGGAGACCAGGAGGAAGCACCCTGTTCCTGGCTTTGGATGGGCACAGTGCGCCGACCATGGAGGCCATTTGGGGAGTGAACCAACGGAAAAGGAAGACCTTTCTCTCTGTCTCTCTCTTGCTGTCTAACTCTGCCTGTTCAAAAAACAAAAAAAAAGAAAAAAAGAATTGTGAGACCTGTTCTTTCTGTAGTTTGATTTGGTTTTTGGTGGTCTTTTTTGGTCCCATATAAATTTTAAATTTTTTTCTGTTTATTTAAAATATGTCATTGGGGAATGAGTGTTTGGAGCAGTGGTTAAGATGTATACATCCCATTTTGGAGTGCATGGGTTCCAGACCAGTTCTTCAGATCTCAGCTTCCTACTAGTGCCAACCCTGGAGGCAGCAGTGATGATGGCTCTCAACTAGTTGGGTCCCTAGCTCCCATGTGGGAAACCTGGATTGATGTCCCAGCTCCTGGATCTGGCCCTGGATTTTTGGCCATAACCACAGCGGATGCAAGTTATTTGGGGGAGTGAATCAGTGTGTAGATTTCTGTCTTTCTCTCTGCTTCTTAAATAAACACGGGAAGATTTTAAAAATAAAAAATGCTATTGTGATTTTGATAAGGATCGCATTGAATCTGTAGATAATTTTGGGTATTTGGATATTTTAACATGGAATATCTTTTCATTTGTGTATTGCTTAATTTCTTTCATCATTGTTCTTTTTGGTGCTATTGTAAATGAGATTGTTTTCCTAATTTTTTTTCAGATAGCTTGTTATTACTATGTGTGTGTGTGTGTGTGTGTGTGTTACTTTAAAGATTGCTTTTTGTTAATTAGTTGGGGTCATGCCAAAATCCCCAGAGCTCCTTGCCTTTCTAGCTCAGCTCCTCCTCACCTCAACCTCGCCGTCCTCAAAGGACATAGCTCTTAGGATATGCTATCCATGCAAAAAACCTCAATATTCTGTTCCAGCTTTTCTTTCCTTTTCCATTGTTCTAATCTCTTTTCTATGTCCACACACCCTATAGAATAATTACATTATTGTTCAAACACTATCATGGAAGGAAGGAAGAGGCTCATTTTAATGTTGCAGACTGCAAAATTTGTCGAGTCAATTCTAGGACATTCCCTAATGTGATAAAGTTCATTGTTATACATTATATTTGGTTGCATATAGTTAGGCAAAGGAGGTTGGTGTGTCCTTTGTAACACAACCTTGGGCTTTATCCATGTATTCAAATGTTAGGGTATGTGCATAAGACCAGGGACAGGCCACAAAGTACAGGCCAAATGTGGTTGTGCTATATTTTAATTTTCCTAGTAAAAAAAATTATGACTAGTTTTTATTTTCTATCCTGATTTTTGTACTGTGCTAAACAGATATACTAGTGACTCAGGTTTCATAATTTTTATACCTGTTATTTTACCATTTATATAACTGATATCAGACACTTTTGCCAAATACAAAATTACACATTTTCCCACATCCTCATAGCTCTGTGTTTACATAGCAGGCATAGTCTTACCCAGGGTGAACCAAACGTAGCTTTAGGTCATAGTGGCTATCATTTTCATATTTAAACATTACATGTAAAATTTTGTAGCAACTGTATTTATCTTTATGCACAACTAAGTAAGTTAGAAAAAGTTCTAAAAATAAGACATCTAAACACATACAAAAAACTTATTTCTTGGCTTTTTCTTTTTTTTGTTAGAATATTTCCTTTTTTAGAAGAATGGTGAGCTAATGAATGACAGTGTGCTTACTTATGTAAGAGTTACTTGCATCTTCATTTTTACTGCTTCTTTTTTTGCTGATTTTCTTGGCATCTTTGGATGCTTTCCAATTCACCAGGAATTGTCTTTCCACATTTTTAATTTCTTTTCCATCAAGAAATTCTGGAGAAAAATGCATATGTTTAACAAATACATTACATACATATGACTATATAAATAAAAACATATACTTTTGGTTTAGAGTATACAGATTTAAGTTATACCATAGGCTGAAATAAACTTCCCTTAAAATGCCTTAAATATACAACATGTGTATTTTTGTTAAGTATTTATTTATTGTTATAGCAATATATCTTTTTTTTAAAAAAAAAAGATTTGTGCTGTGGTGCAGTGGGTTAAAGTCCTGGCCTAAAGCGATGGCATCCCATATGGGTGCCGGTTCTAATCCTGGCTGCTCCTCTTCCGATCCAGCTCTCTGTTATGGCCTGGGAAAGCAGTAGGAGATGGCCCAAGTCCTTGGCTCCCAGAAGAAGCTCCTGGCTCCTGGCTTCAGATTGGCACAGCTCCGGCCATTGTGGCCATCTGGGGAGTGAACCAGCAGATGGAAGACCTTTCTGTCTCTACTCCTCTCTGTAACTCTGCTTTCAAATAAATAAAATAAATCTTTTAAAAAATTTATTTATTTTACTTGAAAGTCAGAGTTACACAAAGAGAGAAGGAAAGGCAGAGAGAGAGAAAGAGAGCGAGAGCGAGTGAGAGAGAGAGAGAGAGAGGTCTTCCATCTGTTGGTTCATTCCCCAGTTGGCAGCAATGGCTGGAGCTGTGCCAATCTGAAGCCAGGAGCCAGGAGCTTCCTCTGGGCCTCCCACATGAGTGCAGGGGCCCAAGGGCTTGGGCCATCTTCTACTGCTTTCCCAGGCCATAGCAGAGAGCTGAATAGGAAGTGGAGCAGCCAGGATACGAACTGGTGCCCACATAGGATGCCAGCACTGCAGGTGGAGGCTTTACCCACTACACCACAGCGCCAGCCCCGAGTTCTTATTTATTTTTAGATGTTTCATCCACCTGTTTACTCCCCCAAATTCCTGCAATAGCTTGGGCTGAACAAGGCCGAAGCTGGGCACCAAGACCTCAATCCAGGGACCCAGCTACTTGAGCTGTCATCTGCTGCCTCCTCGGGTGTGCATTACAGGAAACTGGAATTAGGAGTGGAGCCAGGACTCAAGCCCAGGTACTCTGAAATGCGTTGCAGGCATTCCAACTGGCATCTTAATCACTAGGCCAAACACTTGTCCCTAAACACAATTTTCAATGGCTGATAGTATGCTTTGTAGCAGATATAATAAAAAACACTGAACAATTCCCTTATTAGAAGACATTTTATATTACCTTTTTTTTTTTTTTTTGACAGGCAGAGTGGACAGTGAGAGAGAGACAGAGAGAAAGGTCTTCCTTTTGCCGTTGGTTCACCCTCCAATGGCCGCCGCGGTAGGCACGCTGCGACCGGCGCACCACGCTGATCCGATGGCAGGAGCCAGGTGCTTCTCCTGGTCTCCCTTGGGGTGCAGGGCCCAAGCACTTGGGCCATCCTCCACTGCACTCCCTGGCCACAGCAGAGAGCTGGCCTGGAAGAGGGGCAACTGGGACAGGATCGGTGCCCCGACCGGGACTAGAACCCGGTGTGCCGGCGCCGCAAGGCAGAGGATTAACCTAGTGAGCCGCGGCGCCGGCCATTATATTACCTTTTTAATTACATAAATACAGATGGGATCCATCTAATAATAATAAAAAGACTGTTGAAATCGTTACCTAATATATACTAAACTGATCTTTTGTATATAAAGAGAATTGAAAATGAATCATGATGTGATTGAAAGGGGAGAGGGAGCGGGAAAGGGGAGGGTTGTGGGTGGGAGGGAAGTTTTGGGAGGGGGAAGCCATTGTAACCCATAAGCTGTACTTTGGAAATTTATATTCATTAAATAAAAGTTTAATTTAAAAATAAATAAATAAATAAAAGACTATATTTTCTAACAAACTTTTTATATAATAACTTTTTAAATTAAGCAGATTTTTTTCTCATTATCCATGTAATATCTTCCCTTGGGTTCCAAAATGTAGAAAGAATGTAGTAAAATCTATTAGATCATATTCTTTCAGGGAAAATGACAATTTTCTTATAAAATGTTGGTTGTTACTGAAAGTATTAATACTGACACTTAATTATGATCCATAATACCCAAAGCACAAAATAAAGTGATGAAACTGGAATATAATGATCTTGCCTAATCCAAATGGGATATATCCCAAGACTATGAAAAATGCAGATGTATAAAACCCTATATATATATTTTTTCCTATGCATAGATACCTATGATGAAATTTAATTTATAAATCAGGCAAATAAAAGTTTTAACAACATAACTAACAATAAAATAGAACAATTATAACAATATACTATAAAAAGGGTTATATGAATGTGGTCTCTGTCTCTCAAAATGTCTTATTCTACTGTACTTTATTTTCAGACTTCAGTTGTCTATGGGTAACTGAAACCTCAGAAAGGGAAGCTGAGGAAAAGGGAGGACTACTGTGTAGCTTAGAACCACATGTTCTAGATATGTTGTTGTCTCCATGTATGTCATATTTCAACTGAACTATAGCCCTTACTAAGCTATAATTTGAGAAAATGCCTAAATGGCTTATCATTAAATATCTTTGTATTTATAAGTTTACACTGAGATCTTCTATGCTCAGTTTTCTCCACCACTTGTATTTAGTGCTGTCTTTCAGATCTGTTTTTAATAATTATATAATTTGTATCATACTTTTGAATAGGATATTCATAACCAGCATTTTTTAAAAATAAGGAATGAAAACCCCAAGTTTTTTTTTTTATTTTTTTGCCATAATTCCTTCTTTCTTATGTGGTATCCAAGACAGAGCTAAAAGAATGACCAGGAAACTGTGCCTCAGTTAATCTGATTCCATCTCATTTTTGCAACTAATCTTAGTTGACATTACATGTGGAAGTGGTTTAGGAGGGGAAGCAAGGTAAAGGGCTGGATCTTATGAGATGTTTTTCATTTTAATGAGCTGCTCTCAACACAAAATTTCACTTCCACTTGTGCTAAGTAAACCAAATGTATGGACTGTCATTCTGTTTTCGTGAGGACTGGGCAACTTAGAAAACATAAACTGGTCCTCCACACCCCTTCTTAGGGGGATACATCAAACCAGGCCCTCGATCAACTTTGTGTTTTTTGGTTTTCATTTCAGGAAAAGGAAAGAAATGAGAATAGGATAAGTTAAAATAAAAAAAGGAATTTATTACATGTGTATGTGCATGGAAAAAAAGACTGGAAGGATGTTTACTAATGTGTCAGCAGATTTATGGTGGGATTATGAGTTATATTTAGTTTTCATATATTTTTGAAATATGTATAAATTTTATAATCACAAAATATAATACTCAAACTATATACTCAATATACTTTTCTTTGTATGTTTTACAGTCTTACTATGGTACTATATCATGAGAAATGCTTATAGAAATGGTCTTATGAACATTGGAAGGTTCTTTATCATCAAATATTAATTGTATTAATTTTATCCCACTTATTGAGGAAAGGGTCCTATTAAAATTGTGTTGTGGGAAGAGATGTAAGGGGATGAAATACTGAGGTTTGGGTTGCATAGCAGAATCATCTGTATAGCTTTTAGAAATACATACATGGGGGCTGGTGCTGTGGCACAGTGGGTTAAGCCACTATCTGCAGCACCAGCATCCCATATGGGCAGTTTGATTCCCAGCTGCTCCACTTCTGATCCAACTGCCTGCTTATGCACCTGGCAAAGCAGTGGAGGATGGCCCAAGTCTTTGTACCCCAGCACTCACTTGGGAGACCCAGAAGAAGCTCCTGGCTCATGGCTTCAACCTGGCCCAGACCTGGCTGTTGTAGCCATATAGGGAGTGAACCAATGGATGGAAGATCTGTCTCTTTTGCTGTCTGTAATTCTGACTTTCAAATAAATAAATAAATAAATCTTTAATAATAATAATAATAATAATACACGATTGTTCTGTTTTATTCTCAGTTTCCTACCTTTATGGGCAGGGTATAGTCTTCACATATGCATTTTGAAAAAATTTCTTCTTCCCCATACCAGACAACTGCTGCACTAGTGTCATGATTTATCAAAGTTAATGGGAGTTATGAGCTTTGAAGTGGTTTTGTCATATGTTAGTTTTTGGCCTCAGGTACAGTATGTCACGGAAGTTTGGATACAGGAAACCCTCTCACCAGTCTCCTTTATGAGAGAGCACTGCTCATTTCTCTGATGCTGTATAACTGTCACTACTGACCAAATGAGTTGTCCATTTCCCCAAGGAATGAGCATATTCAGGAATGTTATTTGCAAGGATATCATAAAGGGACTTCCTATCCTACTCCCCTTTCTTTTCTTTTCTAAAGTATTTATTTATTTATGTGGAAGGTAGAGGCAGAGAGAGAGAGAGAGAGAGAGAGAGTCAGTCTTCCATCCACTGGTTCACTCCCCAAATGGCTGCAATGGCTGCAACTGGGTCGATCCGAAGCCAGGAGCCAGGAGCTTCTTCCAGGTCTCCCATGCAGGTGCAGGTGCCCAGGGACTTGGCCATCTTGTGCTGCTTTCCCGGCACATAGCAGAGTTGGATCAGAAGTGAAGCATCCGGGACTCGAATCAGCGCCCATATAGAATGCTGGCACTAGCAGGCAGCGGCTTTACTCACTACGCCACAGTGCTGGCCCCAACTTATTCCCCTTTCAAATGAAAGGGACTCCTGTGTGTTCCTAGGGTACTATTTGGCAAATGTCAGGCAATGAAAACCTTCATCGATTTTATCTACTAAGGAGTCTCTTTTGATCATCAGCAGATTTGTCCCAATGAAAGTTTGGCAAAAGGTCAACATGTTCTACACATGTATGACTTGTCATTTTTTTTTTTGTGGTAACAGCCATACTTTCTCCTTAAAGAATATATGGTGCTTTAATTCTGAATAGTTTTCATGAGTATTTCTCAGTTTTAACTTTTGCTATTATTCAAAATATCAAACTTAAAGTTGACCACAGATCAAAATGTCATATTTATATTTCTGAAAGCCTGCTGATAGGTTAGAGATAACCAGGTGCCTCTAAGAGAACTATATTAATATAAAATGTGTACCCAGTGATTTGGACACCAAAATCAGCCTGTCCCTGTATTTTGGTTTGAGACAAACAGGATTTCCATTTAAATCCATTTTCCACAGCTTTATCAGCTTGTTCAGTAAAAATTCCAAATCCTATAATTAAAAAACAAAAAATAAGACATAAGAATTTAATAATTATCAGTACTTTTAGCACATCAGTTTTTTGACTTTAAACTTAATTAATAAATTAATTAATCATTTGAAAAGCAGGGAGGGAGAGAGAAAAATCTTCCATCTGCTGATTCACTCCCTAAATGCCCATAATATCTGGGGGTGGGCAGGCTGAAGCCAGGAGCTCAGAACTCAATCTGGGTTCAATGTGGGTGGCAGGCACCCAACTACTTGGGTGTGTATTAGCAGGAAGATGGAATTGGCAGCAAAGCCAGGACTGGAACCCAGGCACTGAGCTGTAGGATGGAGGTATCCTAAATGATGTCTTGACCACTGAGCCAAACATCTGACCCAGTTAACTGTTTCTAAAGATAATTATTGATTTTCATGGAGCTCTAGCTCAAAGCCACCTACTTAGAAGAATAAAACGGTCTGTACTGATGATAGAAAGGTGATATCCTGAGTTGGGGGTGACAGAAGTATCCTCTGTTATATTTCCTTAAATTAATCCAATCAGTAGCTCAGAAAAAAATTTTGCTGCAGAAGATGCCCTATTCTTAGTGGAGTTTATAGATGTTTACAGATTAAAGCAATTAAGGTGTAGTGAGTTAGAAGTTCATTGGAAATGCAAGCAATATATGTTGTTTTTTAGTTGACTATCAATATTCATTTTCAAAAATCTGTTTAAAAAAACAAACAGGGAAATAGGAGAAAAACAAATCATAGCATGGTTATCACCCAAAGATTGCTTTTATATGTTACTATATATCCTTCTAGTCTTTTTTTTTTTTTTTAAGTTTTTATTTGAGAGCAAGACAGAGAGAGAGCGAGCACTCGCATCTCCTGATTCAGTGCTCAAATGCTCCCTGCCTCTGCCATTCCCTAGGACTGAAGTTAGGAGCTGAGAACTTAATCCAGGTTTCCCTCATAGTGGCAGGAACCCAGTCACCTGAGCCATCAGTTCTACTGTCTCCTAGGAGCTGCATTAGCAGGAGGTGGGATTCAGGAGCTGAAGCTGGGAATTGAACCCAGGTACTCCAGTGTTGGATGTAGGAGCCTTAGTGAGCATGCTGACATCTCACTGCTAGGCCAAACTCCTGACCGTCTAGTCTTTTTTGAGCATAGGAAATTATTTTTTAATTTCATGATACTGTGGTTATAGTTTTGTTTTACATTGTATCACAAACATTTACATGCTTTTATAGCCTACAAGAAAAGCAACTAATTGTTATTTCAATGAATAATTAGGTTATTCCATGGTCTATAACACAAATGAATGTAAGGAAAACAAATTAATGGCACTTAAGAATCAGCTGTTTACCCTCTTCTCTCCTATTTCTCTGTATTTGAGTTTCTTTTCCCATGACCTTCACTCAGTCTCATCCCAATTCCCTTCTCTGTCATTCCTTTTTTTGTTTTCTTCTCTTTTTATTTATTTATTTTTTGACAGGCAGAGTGGACAGTGAGAGAGAGAGACAGAGAGAAAGGTCTTCCTTTTGCCGTTGGTTCACCCTCCAATGGCCGCCGCGGTAGCGCGCTGCGGCCGGCGCACCGTGCTGATCCGATGGCAGGAACCAGGGGCTTATCCTGGTCTCCCATGGGGTGCAGGGCCCAAGCACTTGGGCCATCCTCCACTGCACTCTCAGGCCACAGCAGAGAGCTGGCCTGGAAGAGGGGCAACCGGGACAGAATCCGGTGCCCCGACCGGGACTAGAACTCAGTGTGCTGGCGCCGCAAGGCAGAGGATTAGCCTAGTGAGCTGCGGCGCCGGCCTCTTCTTCTCTTTTTAAAAATCTATTTTAACTGCTACTTAATGGAAATGAAAAATACATTGAGAATTTCTTAAATATGCCCCAAATGTCTAGTTTTTAAAACTAAGTTTAATATTTTATGAATTACTCAAAATAATTACTGCATTTAGGTTTTTTCCATATCTTGTTTATTGTGAATAATGCTGCAGTGAATAGAGAAGCAATGATATATACTTGAAATAGTGATTTAATTTACTTTGGATATATACCCAGAATTTGATCCCTGGTAGACTCTGAGAAATCCAAATAAATAAAACATATGAAAATATAAGGAACTATAGAAAAAAAGGCAGTCCCAAACTTCCTGACACTGCTGCCTACTATATAATCCTAGCTAACCTTTGTTTTCATTTATAAAGGGAGAGTAATTAGGATTAGTTGCCATGACACATAAAGCGCTTGGAACGAAGCAAGTAAGTAATAAATGTGCTGGTTCTCTGCCTCTTTGCTTGTCCTTCCACCCCTTAGCTCATTCCCTTTCTTTTAATTCTGGACAGCGCAAAGAGAAACTTGTTATAAATAAGGAAAAAGAAGGTTGTAACAAGCCAAGAAGTCCTTGATGCCTTATAAGAAAGCTGTCTTCACAAACAATAACTTCAACCCTTCATCCTGAGCCCTGAAGTGTACCCTCTCCACAACATTTGTTCAACAGCGTTTAATAAAGCCGCAATTGTTTTATGTTAGAGTTACACTGTATTTCTCTTATTCTAAAAACCTCTAAGGAAGGGAAAGTGCACTGCCTTTTTTACAACGTTGAATATGATGCCCATGATCTAAAAGTTAAGTAATAGTAGGTGTAAGAGAACTTTAAATGGATATAGATAAAGAGTGCTTAAGAGTTTTGTTAATTGTTTCTCATTTGATAAATGACCCTCAACATACTCCCTCCAGTGTATGTTTACTTAAGACTGAACTAATCCCGTGCTGAAATACGATTACCCTTTGGATACGCTCTGGTTGTTCATTGCCTTCCTGTCTTTAATAAAATGCTTTAACTTTCCTCGTTCTTCATTAAGTTACTAAAGGAAGCAGACACTTTTCTGGACAGTCTCTGTTTGATAAATGATCATGTCATGCTATCACGTAAAGGAGAGCTGCAAAATACGAGGGAGCCAATTCTGTTTCCCCTGCAGGGCTGGTGCTTAAGCTCCTGCATAGGCGTCTGCAGCCCGACAATGCTCTCTCCAGGATTAATGATGACCACTGATGAACCTCTATTTGACCAGCATGCTCCAATCTTTATTGGAAACGTCTGGCCCAACTGTCCTTACTAAATCTAAAGACAGCCATTTGTCATCCCTCTGACTGCCTGTCATCATCTGCCTTGGAAAATCTATAAATTTTGGCTTGTTCCTGACTAAACTGTAGGATGAATAAATTTATCTTTGGGCCACTCTGCTTGTCAGGATCAATATTGAGCAGAGGTTGAATAAATTAGAAACCGAGAAAACATGACAGTCCATAGTACTTTGTTCATTTATGTCTTATAAATCAAATATTTAGTTTATATAAGAGGCAAGCGTGTCAAGTTTTTTTATTTTCCCCATTCATTTTGAAGATTCTATACCTCATGATAAATGGTCATCAGAAAACCAATGAAGTAAATCACTAATGTATCTGACTATGACATTAACTTTTTAGATCATTTAATTGATTTAGCAAACTTTGCAGACATAAAAGCTATAGGTAAAGATTAAAGTATTTTTTGCTGTTTCAAATTTTTATGCATTTTTGCAACCTGATTATTTATTTTACTTAATAATGTTAGCATGCTATAAAACTTGGTACCAGTGAAGTTCATGACTCAACTTACACTAATTAAGCTACCTGCAGAAATACAGAAGTCCTTATAAATCACCATCGAAGTACTTAATATTTGTATACATTGATGCATATCTGTTTAAAGAAGTTACAGAAAAAGAAAACTCAAAGACATGTTAACCAAAAGTAAATGCCATTTAAGCTAGAGCGCTCCAAGTTAAAGAAATTTTAAGTTACAGAGTATTATTTGACCTAAAACCTCCATTTCTCCTTTGCAGTGGATGACATTGCCACCAATTTTACTGGGGAGAAGTGGGTCATCTGTCCAAAGTTTTTTCAGTTATCTGCCTCTAGTGTTGCATTTCCTCTTCTACTTCTCTTTGCCATTTCCTCAAAAAAGATTTCCTCCTCTTTTCCCAGGTTAGTCCGTTCTCTTGATCCTGGCCTCTTCCTTGTGGGATCCTCTCTATCTGCATTTCCATTTCCAATGTCTCTTTCTCTTCTGGTTTTTGTCCTTTCTCTTTCCTGTCATTGCCAAAATTCTTCAAAGAGTTTCCAGACCAGCGCTTCTCAAACTTTCATGCGGTTAAGAATCATCAAGGCATCATATTTAAATGCAGGTTCTGATTTTTTAGGTCTGGGGCAGACGCTGAGATTCTACATTTCTGGCACTGCTGCTGCTGATTCTATTCATCTTCAAGTGGCTTCCCACTGTTCAAAACTATCATGACCTGTGCATCCCATCTACTTATCATCCCCTGCTTGAATTAAGTTCTACCTTCACTCACTTGGCTTCTCATCCCTCATGTTTGCCATGCTCCACCTGCCCCAGGTCCTTAACACAAACCATTTCCTTTGCCTGCTAAGTCCTTCTCTTATCTCAGAGTACAGCTCAACTATCCCTCCTCAGAAACCTTCAATGACCCTTCTAATTGGAGCATATCCTCTCATTCTAGGTGCAAAGGGCCACATTCTTCTGGTGATACCAGTGCAATCACATATTTGTATCAGGGTGGTTATGTGCTCAATGTTTCTCTTCCTCTTAATGCTGAAAGGCCTGGAGGACAGGGATGCATCTGTTTTATGCTTACTATGGCCTCCATTGTTCAGCAGGCCTTGCCAAGTAGTAGGTATTTCTCAATGAATGAAGAAAAGGATGAATGTAAGAGTGAATAGGAGAGGGGTGGAAGGCCTGAGGTTAGAAGCAGGACAAGACTTAGTAGGGAGAAGTAAGATGGAACTCTCTTTTCCCCTTCTATTTACAGAGCTTAAGGATTATAGTCAAACTGATAGTACTTTTCCTTGCCATATGTGTTCCTTTAAATTTTTATTAAATATGTTTCTTTTTTTACTGTTTAAGTCAGACTCTTGATTAGAAGATTCAAAGTTATTTAAATATTAAAAGACCCATTATTTTCTCTTGCACATGATTTTTCTATGCCAAAAGACATTGGTAAATACAAATCACTAACATATGTTAGTTTTTAACACTTTATAAAAGTCTATGTATAGGCTTGATTACCAGGACTTTCATAGTACTGACTCATCTTTGAAAATATATTTAATATAATGTGACTAAACCCTCTTTTTAATATGTATTTGAATGATGACTTTAAATTTTGAGTGGTTAGAGTCAATGATAAATTATCAGCAAAAGCAGTAATTTTAAGAGTATACTTTCCCTTAAAAGAGCTATAATTGGTTATTTCATGTATTTTTTTGTAGGTGCATTTGAGGAACCTGCTGATGCCCATATAAAAGCAGCTGTTTTCAGTGCTAAAAACCTCAGGTAATTACAGTGGCTTTGTTAGGATTCTCTAATGATATCTGCTTCCTTTTCCCCATGGCACAAAGCTGTCTGTTTCTGACAGCTCTTGGGATGGATGTCAGCAACCTTATATATGGCTGAGATTTCTCACCATGGTATATGAGTTTGATGTCAGTGGCTTTTGGGTAACTTAAACGAGGATAAAGAATGCAAAAATTAAAGCCAAGAAATAGAGACACTGACCCCAGGAATACATACAAACAAACAAGTTAATATTCTGATGCTAGATTTCAAGTGTCGTTTGATTTTAATGATTTAAAATGAACCTTAAAAGCACATTTGAAACGTATCTTAGGCAATGTCTAGGTTCAGACTCCAAAGAAACTGTGTTCAGGTATTTTTAATTGCTTGTATTCTCAGGATGGAAGTAGCATAACTTAGGATTTCCTCTTTACTCCCTGGATATCTTCTCTCTATAGGAAGGAGAAGCAACTCCTGGCATAGTGCAACCACTGGAACTTCCCAGATGGTTTGCATTTCTTCACATGGTAATTGGATATTTTTTGTTCCCTTACTCATTTGTTCTCTAGACATGTAGTAAGTGTGTACTATGAGCCAAGCACTGGGCTTGGCTCTGGATAATCCTTAGGTCGATAAATCAAAATTCATTGCTCTCAAATATGCTGAGTTTAATGAGGGATACAGTGATATACAATAACATAGTCATTATAATCAGATTTCCTTACCAACCATTCACACTTTTAGACTTAAAAAAAATAAATGATGTAATCAACATATTTATTTATTTAAATAAAATAAATAATTTTTAAAAAAATTTTTGACAGGCAGAGTTAGACAGTGGGAGAGAGAGAGAAAGGGCTTCCTTCCGTTGGTTCACCCCTCCAAATGGCTGCTACAGCCAGTGCTGCGCCGATCTGAAGCCAGGAGCCAGGTGCTTCCTCCTGGTCTCTCATGCGGGTGCAGGGCCCAAAGACTTGGGCCATCCTCCATTGCCTTCCTGGGCCACAGCAGAGAGCTGGACTGGAACAGGAGCAACCAGGACAGAACCGGCACCCAGACCGGGACTAGAACCTGGGGTGCTGGCGCCGCAGGCAGATTAGCCTAGTGAGCCACGGCGCCAGCCCATAATCAACATATTTTAAACAATCAAATAAGACTATAGGATTTATAACAAAACTACTTTCAATTTCAGCTATTTCTACACACATATACCTCCATATTTCTAAAAAAAAAAATGCTGTTTCTTGCTTTTTTTTTAAACTTAGATATTTATCCTGAGTTCCTACTATGAAAGATGATGATTTAGCTGTCATAAATATTACTTCCAACCCCTACTGTACTTCCCTTCTCTCATATTGTCAATAGAGTTATAAGATTGTTAATTAAATTAGTGTTCAGTGATTAATTATTAAGCTCACAAATATTGTTCACAGCTAAACTACATTTTATATTATATTATTGCTTCTTATTTGCCCTAGAGTTAAAAACTATTTGTTTCTTTGTATAATTTTCTTATCATTTATCCAGCCTGCTACAGCATTGGGCTGGCTGCCACCTTTTACCTTTATGGTGTGAATTTTCCTAGCCTTTCTCCTGTCTCCTAGATACCATGTCTTCCTTTCCTGGTTTACCCTATTTAGATGAAACACATTTTCCAATAGCTAACTGAGAAAACGCCTATGGGATATAAAATGTTTTGAGAGCTTCCATGCTAAAACATATTTTATACCTCATAATTGATTGAAAAATTGACTGTATAATTCTAGATTGGGAATATTTTTTCCTCAAATTTATGAAGGCAGTACTCAAATGTATTCCATACTGACCCATTTGATTCATAATTCTTTGTATTATGATCTTCTTTTCCCTTGTAAAAGCCTTAAGCATTTTCTTTCTGTTCCTGGCTGTCTTAAAACTTTTTAAGGCTGACCTTGGTTAAGGTCAGTTTTCATCTACTATGCTCGGCATTTGGGAGACGGTTTCACTCTGAAAATTCATTCCTTCAGTTCTTAATATTTATCTAACATTATTTTAAAATAAACATTATTTAGTTAAAATTTATATGCAACAATGCATCTACTTAAATGACCATATTAATCCATGTAATAACCAACATAATCAAAGTACAGAAATTTTCCATCATTCCAAAAGAGTCACTCCAAATTACTAAGAATAACTAGGGCTGGCCCAGGCCAAAGCCATGAGCTGGGAACTCAGTGTAGGTCTTCTACCCAACACATACTGTATCCCAAGGTATATACTGGCAGAGACCCAACACATGCTGCATTCCAAGGTATACCTTAGCAGGAATTGGGAGCACAGCTGGGACTTGAACCCTGGCACTTTGATATTGGATGCTGGCATCCCAAAGAGTGTCTTAACAGCAGGCCAAATGCTTACCCCCCAATCTCTTTAATTTTAGCCATTCTATTAGGTGTGTAGTGAGCCCACATTTCATTTTTAATTTGGATTTTTCTCATTTATAATAATATTGAGCATCTTTTCTTGTTTTATGGACCATTGTTGAAACCTTTAGCCCATTTTAAAAACATGCTGTTTGTATTCTTACTATAGAGTTGTTAGATATCATTATATATTCTAGATAAAAATTGTGAAATGTATTACTGATATTTTCCTTCAGTCTGTGGTTTACCATTTCATTAATGATGTCTTTCAAGAGAAATTTTGCAGATTTTCAAGAAGTCCAGTTTATTGCTTTTTATAGTAATACTTTTTGTTTATTTTATTTTTTAAAAACTTTAGGGGATGGCATTGTGGAGTAGCAGATTAAGCTGCCACCTGCAGTGCCCATAAGCCATATACACCCAAGCACTTGGGTGACATGGGCCCAAGCATTTGGGCCATCTTCTGGTGCTTTCCCAGGTATATTAGCAGGAAGTTAGATCAGAAGTGGAACAGCTGGGACTTGGTGCTCATATGGATATAGGCACTGTAGGCAGTGGTTTAACATACTGTGCCACAATGCCAGCCCCTTCATGAAGTAGTCTTTGCTTGTCTATTTTCTGAAGAATTGTTATCATTTATTAAGTGTTTGATATAATACATGAATTAATTCATTTGATCTTGGAGTTTTCTTTTAACTTGTGAAATATGGTTATTTAATAGAGCTATTAAATACAGAGATATTCAGATTTTTCTATTTCTTAATTTAGGTAATTTGCATCTTTCAAGGAATTTATCTAAGCTATCAACTTTATTAGCAAAAATTTTCTACAACATTCCCTTATTATTATTTTAACTGTAGTGATATCTTTTCATTCATGGTGTTGTTTTAAAAATAATTTTAAAAATTTAACTTACACTAAAAAGATGTAAATATTTATGTGGTACTCTGTGATGTTTCAGTACATGTATACATTGTGTAATGTCAAGTCAGAGTAAACTTGCCTATCTCCCCAAATGTTTTTCATTTCTTTAAGGTGAAACATTCACAATAATTTCTTTTTGTTTGTTTTTTTAAAAAAGATTTATTTATTTATTTAGAAAGTCAGAGTTATGGGGGCCGGCGCTGTGGATCAGCGGGTTAAAGCCCTGGCCTGAAGTGCCGGCACCCCAATATGGACACCGGTTCTAGACCCAGCTACTCATCTTTCAATCCAGCTCTCTGCTATGGCCTGGGAAAGGAGTAGAAGATGGCCAAGTCTTTGGGCCCCTGCACCCGTGTGGGAGACCTGGAAGAAGCTCCTGGATCCTGGCTTTGGATTGGTGCAGCTCTGACTGTAGTGGCCATCTCGGGAGTGAACCAGTGATGGAAGACCTCTCTCTCTGTCTCTACCTTTCTCTGTAACTCTGTCTTTCAAATGAATATAAAACAAAATCTTAAAAAAAAAGAGAAAGAGTTATAGAGATAGTGGGAGAGAAAGAGAGAGAGAGAGAGAGAGAGAGAGAGAGAGAGAGAGATCTTCACCTGCTAGTTCACTCTGCAGATGACTGTAATAGCCAGTACTGAGCCAGGCCAAAACCAGAATGCAGGAGGTTCCTCCAGGTCTCCTATGTGGGTAGAAGAGGCCCAAACACTTGGGCCATCTTTCACTGCTCTTCTCAGGTCATTATCAGGGAACTTGATCAGAAGTGGAGCAGCTAGGACATGAACTGGTACCCCCATATGGGTTGCTGGCATTGTAGGTGATGGCTTTACCTCCTAAGCTACAATGCCAGCCTATGTTTTTTTTTCTTATTAAAATATATAGTATGTTATCATCAACTATATAGTTACCCTACTGTGCAACAGAACACCAGAACTTATTACTATAAGTTATTAAGTATCTATAAGTTATTATCGATTAAATAACCTTTCTCCATCCTTCCTTCTACCTTAACTTTCTGTAGCCTCTAGTAGTTACCATTCTACTCTCAACTTCTGTGGGATCAACTTTTTTTATTTTAAAGTTATTATTTGACTTATTTGAGAGACAATTAGACATGTTGTTGCAAATGATAATATTTTATTCTTTTTAGTGGCTGGATAGTATTTCATTGTGTATATACATCACAATTTCTTTTCCATTCATCAGTTGATGGACACATAAGTTGTTTCCATTGCTTGGCTATTGTGAACAGTTCAGCAATAAACATGAGGTGCAATATCTTCACAATAGGCCAACTTCGTTTCCCTTCAATATATTCCCAATAGTGCTATTGCAAGATCTTATGTTAATTCTAATTTTACTTTTTTGAGGAACCTCCATACTGTTTTCTACATGGCTTACTAATTTACTTTCCCAACATCAGTGTGAAAAGATTCCCTTTGCTATACTTGTTATCTTATTCTTTTTGATAATAGGCAATTCTACTGAAGTTAGGTAGTCTCTCATTATGGTTTCGATTTGCATTTCCCTGATGACTAGTGATATTGAACATCTTTTTATGTACCTATTGGCCATTTGTATGTCTTTTTTTTTTTTTGAGAAATGTGCTTAGATCTACTGTCGATTTTGAAATTGGATTTTGTTTTTGCTATTGAGTTATTTGAGTGCCTTACATATTCTGGCTAGTAACCCATAGTCAGATGTGTAACATATATTTTCTCCCAATATGTAGACTGGCTCTTCACCACATTGATTGTTTCCTTCGCTGCACAGAAGCTTTTCCGTTTCATGAAATGCAATTTGTTTATTTTTGCCTTTTTCTCCCTGTACTGTTATGATCTGATGCAAGAAATCTTTGCCTGTTCCAATGTCCCAAAGTATTTCTTCTATGTTTTCTTAAAATACCTTCACAGTTTCAGGTCTATTTTGAGGCTTTTTTTGTACAGTGTAAGATATGGGTATGGTTTTTTTCATCTTCTGCATGTGGCTATCCCAGCACAATTTATTGAAAAGATTATCCTTTCTCCAGTGTGTGTTCTCAGAGCGTTTGTCAAAAATCAGTTGGCTGTAAATGTGTGGGATTACTTCCAGGGTCTCAGGTCGCTATACTGTTCCATTAATCCATGTATTTTTTATGCCACTGCTATGCTATTTTAATTACTGTAACATTGTAATATATTTTAAAATCAGGTAGTGTGGTACTTCCTGCTTTGTTTCTGCATCAATTGAGATGATCATATAATTCTTGTCTTTCATTTTGTTGATGTGATATATCACATTTGTTGATTTGTGGACATTGAACCAATCTTGAATCTTTAGCATGATTCCTATTTGATCCTGACAATTAATATTTTAAATGTGCTGTTGGATTTGGTTTGCTAGTATTTTGTTGAGGATTTTTACATCAGTGTTCATTAAGGATATTGGCCTACTACTGTTTTTGTTTTTTCCTTGTCAGGTTTTGGTATCAGAGCAATGCTGGCCTCATAGAATAAGATAAGTTTGGAAGGAGTTCTTCCTCTTCTACTTATTAGTAGCAATTTTTTTCTTGTTTACCTTTTTACTTAATTGAAAGGCAGAGTTACAGAGGGAGAGAGAGAAAGAGAGAGAGAGAGAGAGAGAGAGAGAGATCTTCCATCCACTGGTTCACTCCTCAGAGAACTGTAATAGCTAGGGCTGGGCCAGAGTAAAGCCAGGAGCCAGGAGCATCATCCCAGTGTCCCACGTGGGTGCAGGGGTCCAAGAACTTGGGCCATCTTCTGCTGCTTCCCAGGAGCATTAGCAGGGAGCTGGATCAGAAGGGAACAGCCAGGACTCAAACTTGCATCAGCTTTACCTGCTATACCATGACACCAGCCCCTTTTTGTAGCAATTTAAGAACTGGTATTATTTCCTCTTTAAATGTTTGTTAGAATTCAACTGCGAAGCCTTCTGGTCATGAGCTTTCCTTTGATAGGAGACTTTTAATTGTTGAATTAATCATGTGACTTGTTAGTGCTCTATTTAGGTATTTCTTCATGATTCAGTTTTAGTAAAGTATATGTATTCAGAATTTGTTTTTTTCTTCTGGTGTACCAAATTTATTGGTGCCTTAACTGCTGTGTTAAATGCCAACCACCTTTCTTCCTTTTTTAAAAAAAATATCTATTTTATTTATCTGAAAGGCAGAGCTAGAGAGAGAAGAGAGGTCCTCCACCTGCTAGTTCATTTCCCAAATGGCCGCAACAGCCAGGGTGGGATCAGCCCTGAAGCCAGGCAGAACCCAGGAATCAAGAACTTCTTCCAGGTCTCCCACATAGGTGCAAGGACCCAAGCACTTGAGCTATTCTCCACTACCCTCACAGATGCACTAGCAGGGAGCTGGATCAGAAGCAGAGCAGCTAGGACTCAAACCAAGGTCCACATAGGTCACCAGCACTGCAGGTGGTGGCTTCACCCACTATGCCACAATTCTGGCTCTGAGCTTTTCTGATGTAGGCATTGATTGCTATAAAATAACCCCCATTTTAAAATAAATATTTATTTATTTATTTGAAAGGCAGAGTCACAGAGAAAAGGAGAGAGAGAAAGAGAGAGAGAGAGAGAGAGAGAGAGAGAATCTTCCATTTGCTGGTTCACTCCTCAAATGGCCACAATGACCAGGCCTGGGCCAGGCTGAAGCCAGGAGCCAGGAGCTTCTTCCAGGTTTCCAACATGGGTACAGGGGCCCAAGGACTTGGGCCATCTTCTACTTCTTTCCCAGGCCATAGCAGAGAGTTGGATTGAAAGAGAACTAGCCAGGACTTAAACCAGTTCCACATGGGATGTCGGCGCAGCAGGCTGTGGTTTAATCTATTGTGCCACAATGCCGGCCCCTATAAACTTCCCTTTTAATACTGCTTTTGTTGTACCCCATAGATTTTGATAAGTTGTATTTCTATCTTCATTAGTTTCAAGAAATTTTTAAATTTCTCTTTTAATTTCTTCATTGATTATTGGTTACTCAGGAGTAAGTTGTTTAATTTACATGTGATGGCCGGCGCCGTGGCTCAATAGGCTAATCCTCTGCCTTGCGGCGCCGGCACACCAGGTTCTAGTCCCGGTCGGGGCACCGATCCTGTCCCGGTTGCCCCCCTTCCAGGCCAGCTCTCTGCTGTGGCCAGGGAGTGCAGTGGAGGATGGCCCAAGTGCTTGGGCCCTGCACCCCATGGGAGACCAGGATAAGCCCCTGGTTCCTGCCATCGGATCAGCATGGTGCGCCGGCCGCAGCGCGCTACCGCGGCGGCCATTGGAGGGTGAACCAACGGCAAAAGGAAGACCTTTCTGTCTCTCTCTCCCTCTCACTGTCCACTCTGCCTGTCAAAAATAAAAAAATAAAAAAATTTAAAAAAAATTAAAAAAAAAGAGAGAAAGAATTAATTTACATGTGTTTGTATTGTTTCCAATATTTTATTTGTATTGATTTCTAGTTTTATTGTACTGAAGTCAGAAAAAACATTCAATATGGTTTCTATTTTTAAAAATTTGTTGAGAATTATTTTATTAACAACCATATGACCCATCCTAGAGAATGTTCCATGTGCTATTGAAAATAATTTTATTCTGTAACTACTGGATTGAATGCTCTGTGAATGTCTGCTAGGTCCTATTTATCAAGGGTAGAATTTAACCCTGCCATTGCTTTGTTAATTTTGTCTGGATGATTTATCTGTTGATGATGGTGAGGTGCTAGTGTCTTCTGCTTTACTATATTGGAGTCTATCTCTCCCTTTAGGTCTATTAATATTTACTTTATGTATTTGGGTGCTTTAATACTTGGTGCAATATGTTTACAGTTGGTAGCTTATATAATGATCTTTCATTCTTGATATTATTAATTTGTATCTTCTATTTTTTTTCCTTAATCAGCCTGGCTTGAAGTTTATTAATTTTATACTTGTTTTCAAAGACCAAACTCTGTGTTTTCAGCAAAAATGACTCATATAGGCATTTCTCTCCTTTTTTATTTTTTTAATTTCAGCTCCCACATATAAGGGAGAACATGTGGTTTTTGTCTTTCTACTCTTGGTTATGTTTTTAAGCTACTAAGGTGAAGTTTAGGAGTAGCACCTGTTTTGTGTACATTAGAGTGAGAAATGCATTGGTTTCCTAACATTTCACTAGTAAGTCTTTCACTAAAGCTCCCTTTTATTAGCATTACACTCTACTGTAGTATTTGACCCACACCCTATCTGTTTTGACTTCATGAATTAAGCTGGCTCTCTGTAATTTTGTTGTTAAAGTTTCTCTCCAGGTATCACCCCTTTAATTCATATACTGAAATTTCAGGTATAGAGGAAGTATGAGTATTTCATGAAAAGCCAGAAAGAAGTTTCTCAAACCATAACATGGAAAGATATTTCTAACAGGTTCTGTGGCTTCAATTTAGAAGAAAACAACGTGGGGCAGGTGCTAAGGCACAGTGGGTTAAGTGGCTCCCGAAACGCCAACATCCCATATGGGTACCAGCTCTAGTCCTGGCTTCTCCACTTCCAATCCAGCTCCCTGCAAATGTACCTGGTAAAGCCATGGAAGATGGCCCAAATTCTGGGGACCCTGTACCCATGTGGGATACCTGAATGAATCTCCTAGTTCCTGGCTTCAGCCTGGCCCAGCCTAGTGGTCGTGGCCAAATGGAGAGTGAACTACCAAATGGAAGCTGTCTTTCTTGCTGCCTTTCCCTCCTTCTTTGTAACTCTGCCTTTCAAATAAATCTTTAAAGAAAAGAAAAAGAGAAGAAAAATAATGTAAACTCCTGCTGAAGTATGCAAAAAAACAATACTTGTCCAGACATAATCTCACTGTTGCCAAATCAATTACATTTCTGTTAACCTCTTATCTGCCTTCATGTTAAACCTTGAACATCATTCAGTGCAAGAGGACACACTCTCCTTAAAGCTCCCTTTTCTCCAAGATTACTGACTCTTTCTAGAGCCTTCTAATTGATCTCTACATGTTGGAGTATTTCTTTGCTTGGCCTTGGTCTCATTTATTCTGTCTTAACTATCTTCTGCCCAGCCGTATGGTGCTAAAAATCATGTACATGCTGTTGGTTCTAAAACATTCTAATCTTCTCCCTTGAACTATAGATGTCTAGTTGACATGTCCATTTCAATGTCAAATAGGTATCTCAATAGAAGCAATTCTTCTATCCTTTGTCTGTTATCCCCAAACTCATAAAGGTTGTCACTATCTTCCCAGTTCCTCTCACAAAAATCTAGCAGTCATCCTGATTCCTCCTTTTCCTTTATTCTTATATCCTACTCAACAAGTTCCATGGGTTGTAGCTAAAAATATACCTCTGAGCTACCCACTCCTCGTCATCTCCAAGCAACCATCTTTTCTTATTTAGCTTCTGCGGTAATCTTCCAACTGATCTCCTTGCTGTCATTCTTGAAACTCATTCTTCACATAACAGAGAGAGAAATCTTTTTAACAAATATAATCCTTTCAGTGACTTTTTGTTGTACTTAGAATAAAGTAAAAACTGTGGTACTGTTCTAAAAGGACCCATATGAATGATTCTATGCCTTTCTTTCTAATCTCACATTGCATTGTTGCCTCTTCATACCCTAAACAATTATTTATTGAGAAACTATACAAGGTGCCAGAGACTGGGCTTGTACTACAGACTCCACCACAGTGAATTGGCCTTTTTGCTTCCTTGAACACTCCAAGCTCTCTTTGGCCTTGGAGCCTTTGTGTTTGTTGCTCCCTGTACCTGACATGTTTCCCTAGCTTTTTATACTTTCTTCTTTCTCATCTTCGAGATGTCAATGTAAATGTTATTTCCTTGGAGGCCTTTCTTTATAATGTGACCCAAAATATCCACTGACCACTTTTACAGCATCCGATTTGCTTCCTTCATAGCACTTTTCATAGTCTTCTCTGCTTATGTATTTTCTTGACCATTTCCTTCCCTGCTCCTCTGAAATATAAGTTCCTTCAGTGTAGAGACCCAGTGCCTTGGATATATTTCTTCAAGGACCCAGAATAGTGCCTGGCACACAGGGCTTATTTTGAATAGATTACTGATGGGAAGGACAAGCCACACAGAGGAGATATATTAAGTTCAATCTTTAAAAATGAAGAATTGGCTATTTAGATGCTGATCATTATATTAAATAATTAGCAATAGTGAAGGTATTTATTTTGGTTATACATTTATTCTGGCTATGTATTAACATGGCCTAGGAGTGATCACTGTCAGCAAAACAGATTAGCAATAATGTCATGCAGTAGTATTGTTGGGTAGGTGTCTGGGGGTCCCCAGCTGGATTTATTCATTCTTGTCTTGGCATGAGAGATGAATTCAAAGAACATAGATAAAATGCAAGAATGAGTAGAATTTATTTAAAGAGTTAGAAATAGTATCATTCAGAAGTGAGTGCGGGCATCCTCCCTTCATAAGGAGGGAGGAGTACCTGCTGCACTTGCTGCCCTGTTGCTACCAGCTGCTGCACTCATGGAAGTTCAGGCTGCACCTCTCATCCCCCATTATGGTATAAGGAGTGGCTGAATATACAGACAAGGAGCAGTTCTGGCAGGGTTCAGTGCACTTGGTGATTTCTGGGATGTTTTCATGGAGTTTCCATGTGTAGCTTCTCATGCACATGGTCATCATGGCATCTTGTGCATGATGGGGGAATGAGGCTCAGGTGCATCAAGAGAAAATGGGTGTGCTGAGCCTGTAGCCATGTTGGATTGGCTTGGAAGGGGGTGGGATTTTAATGGTACTTTTAGTCTAAAGTACAGAGATTGCTGGATGTCTCTTAGCTCCCTCTCCTTAATAATTCCCTGCCTAGTCCATATCAATAGAATTTCCTTTGGGATCATCTGAAGGCTAGAAGTTCTATTCTGTTGTCAAATTTCTCTGTTCTAAGTTAAAGTAATAATAATCTAAAACTTTGGAAGTAATGACAATAGCTAAAATGATTCTTGATAATTAAAAATTAGGGGCTATTACTGTGGCACAGTGGGTTAAGCCACCACTTCTAACACCAGCATCTCATACCAGATTGCTAATTTGAGTCCCAGCTAGTCCGCTTCTGATCTGGTTTCCTACTAATATACCCAGGAAGGCAGTGGATCATGACCCAAATACTTGGGTGCCTGCCACCCAGGCAGTAGACCAGGATAGAGGTCTAGTATCCTGGCTATGTCCTGGCCTCACCCAGGTCATTGTAGCCATTTGGGGAGTAAACTAGCAGATGGAAGTTCTTTTTCTGTCTGTCCTCTCTGTCACTCTGCCTTTCAAAAAAAATTTAAAAATAATAAAAACTACTTGGGATGATGTTTGGCTTAGTAGTTAAAACACTGATTTGGATGCCTGCATCCCATATTGAAGTACCAGGGTTCATGTTACAGTTTCACTCCTGATTCCAGTTTCTTGTGGACCTTGAGAGGAAATTGGTAATGTGCATCCTGAGAGGCAATTGGTAATGGATTAAGTAGTTGGGTCCCTGTCACCTACATGCAAGGCCCAGATTGTATTCCCAGCTCCCAGCTTTTGGAGAGTGAACCAGTAGAATAGGAGTGTTTCTCTCTCCCTCTCTCTCTCTCTCTCTCTCTTTCTCTGTCTTTTGGTCCTCAAATAAATTATAAAAACTAATCATCAGCTTTTTCAAGATGTATTCATGTATTCACCACTTATTACTGAATATTTATTTGCCAAGCATGTGCTTAGAGACTGATGGCACAAAACCTTTAAGGTACATACTAATCCTGCACTTATTAAGATTAGTGCCAATTTCTTTCCCAAGGAAAGGTAAGCATTTGTGCTTAGCCACAAATATAGGACATTGCACACAGTCCTAGTCTACTCTACTCAAATCAAAACCTATACTCAGGGCCGGCGCCGTGGCTTAACAGGCTAATCCTCCGCCTTGCGGGGCCAGCACATCGGGTTCTAGTCCCGGGCGGGACACCGGATTCTATCCCGGTTGCCCTTCTTCCAGGCCAGCTCTCTGCTATGGCCCGGGAAGGCAGTGGAGGATGGCCCAAGTCCTTGGGCCCTGCACCCGCATGGGAGACCAGGAGAAGCACCTGGCTCCTGGCTTCGGATCATCGAGATGCGCCGGCTGCAGCGGCCATTGGAGGGTGAACCAACAGCAAAAAGGAAGCCCTTTCTCTCTGTTTCTCTCTCTCACTATCCACTCTGCCTGTCCAAAAAAAAAAAACAAAAAAACAAACAACCTATACTCAGGTTTCATCACTTTGAATAGGATCATATGTTCTATGTATATTATATAAGACAGTACTCATTTTATCATAAAATCACATCATTATCACAAATATTCTAACATCATAGGAAAATCAAATAATTCTAATAATGAATACAAAATACTCAATGAATAAGTTTAGAAAACCACTCTAAAATTTAAAATATTTTTAATACAGAGTTTATCGCATGAATTCCTTATATCTTTCATGTTGCAAATTGAAATAACAAATTGATTTGTGCTTCTTTATGTTTTTTTAATTGTATATATCTACCATTGTCTTCAATGACATTTTGAGGAATTCATTTGTTTTAAAATACATATATTTATTTCATAATCACCTACTATCTGCTTATAGCAATTATGGGATGAACAAAATAATGGATCTAAATTTGGAAACAAGGCCGAAGTAACTCTAACAGTCAACAGATTAACTAGGAGTAGTTCTAAAGGCAAGAACTCTGGAGCCAGAATGCCTGCACCCCATATCAGAGTGCCAGTTCAAGTTTTGGTAACGCCATGCTTCTTTTTTTTTTGATAGGCAGAGTGGATAGTGAGAGAGAGAGACAGAGAGAAAGGTCTTCCTTTTTGCCGTTGGTTCACTCTCCAATGGCCGCTGCGGCCGGCGCATCTCGCTGATCCGAAGCCAGGAGCCAGGTGCTTCTCCTGGTCTCCCATGTGGGTGCAGGGCCCAAGCACTTGGGCCATCCTCCACTGCCTTCCCGGGCCATAGCAGAGAGCTGGCCTGGAAGAGGGGCAACCGGGATAGAATCCGGCACCCCGACTAGGACTAGAACCCAGTGTTCTGGCACCGCAAGGAAGAGGATTAGCTTGTTAAGCCACGGCGCCGGCTGATAACGCCATGCTTCTAATCCAGCTTCTGCCAATGTGCCTGGTAGGCAGCGGATAATGACCCAAAAACTTGGGTTCCTGCCACCTAGGTGGGAGACACAGCTGGAGTTCTTGGCTCTTGGTTTTGGCCTGGCCCAATTCTGTTTGTTGCGGGCATTTGGGGGAGTGAATCAGCAAATGGAAATTGGATCTCTCTCTCCCTCTCTGTCTCTCTATCTCTATCTCCATCTCTCTCCCTCTCTGTCATCCTGTCTTAAAAACAAAAAAGCAAAAGATCTGGTGTAGGCTTTTGGTGTAGCAGCTAAGACACTGCTTAAAATGCCCACATACCATATCTGTGATCCTGGGTTTGCATCCCAGCTCCACTCCCATTTCCAGCTTCTTGATAATATTAATGCATACCCTGGGGGACAGGAGGTGATGGCTCAAGTGGTTGGATCACTGCCACCCATGTGGAAGACCTGGATTGACTTCATAGCAGCAAGCATCAGCCCCTAGCCTAGGGCAATTGCAGGTATTTGGGGGGGTGAATGAGCAGAGTGATTCACTTTCTTTCTCCTCCCTGTCTGTCTCTCTCCCTCCCTTCTGTCTTTCAAATAAACAAGAAATTTTAAAAAGAGCTCTATTTATAGAAGAAATAAGCCCATTCTTCCTCCTGTAGTCCCCAGTCATAAAATTATCCCACAGCAATCCCATAGCCAAACCAGAAACTTTGAGGTTGGAGCAATGGCTCAGCTTGTGGATAACCAATTCCAGGAAGACTTCCTGAGCCCCAAGTTGAATCAGGGCTACAATACTTATTAAAACAGAATCACATTTTAGTTTCTTCATTTGTTGACTCTAGGCTTCTTGAAGCCCAGTATTGTATCCTTCCTTTATCTGTTCTACACTGAGTAGTACAGTGCCTGACAAAGACATAGGTGACCAATACATATTTGAATAGATAACTGAATGAATACAGCATGATATTACGTGACATGGTTCTGGCTAGTAAGAACTAGAATAAATTCAAGATCCAGGGTACAATTCCCAAATAATAATAGCCAGGAAATAGGATTGATGTTGTTATAGTTACTAAAAAATTCATTCACTGGGAGATATGATTTATGGAGTGGGAAATCTAATTTGTATGGAAATCTAAATTGTATGGAAAAATGCAGTGAGTTAAAAGCATATACTTCCTTTTCAGAAGGGACTATTATTGTATTGGTGATAGATGGAGGCATTGGAGTTTGGGGCAGAAAACCAGATAAGAGGGCAGAATTATTCAAATAAGTGCATTAAGAAGTAGAGAATCATAAGCTAGTTTTAGAACAAATCCAGAACAGTTTTTAAAATGCTACACTCAAGTGACAAATTTTATGACTATTTCAAAATATTTTTCTTTTTCAAAAGCTTTTAATTTCTTTTTTTCTTACAAGATTTATTTATTTGACAGAGTGATAAATATATAGAGAGAGGCCTTCCATCTGCTGGTTTACTCCCCAAGTGGCCATAAAGGTAGGGGCTGCTAGGAGCCCAGAACTCCATCTGGGTCTCCCATGTGGATATGGAGGGGCCCAAGTACTCAGATCATCTTTTTTCCCAGGCACTTAAGCAAGGAGCTGGATGGGAAGCAGAGCAGTTGAAGCTTGAATTGGTGCTCTGATATGCGATTCTGGCATCCTAAGTGGCACCTTATCCCACTGTGCCAAAATGCTGGCCCTCAAATGTATTTTTCAATTATAATTTCATATAAATATTTTAAAGTTTATTTTTCTTTACACTACCTTCACATGAAGAAGTTGGTTGTCAACTGCTATGAGGTGATTAAGATTCTCCAGGACTTCTAAGTCTTTTATGTCATCAATATTATTATTGCTGATATTCAATATAGAGAGGGATTTCTATAAGAAAAGTAACAAAATTAGCATTAGTAAAATAGTCTAAATATTATATATAGAAACCAGAAATCCTAATACTTGAAAAGTTTAAGATTTATCAGTTTAGAGGGTTTGGCTCATTACAAAAGACATGGAGATTTAGTTTCTATGTCATATGTTTTTTTCTTATAGGACTTTTAGAACTGTAGTATAACTATGACTTATTCTTCTTGCCTGTAATTCCTCAACAGTCCCTATTTTCACTTTCTAGGATAAAATAAGAATCAAAATTCAAAGAAAAATGCCCCAATAAGTGAGTAATACATATAGAAAAAATACTTGCTGCAATTTATACAAATTCTAATTTTGTGCTAAATATCAATAAGATTTGTACTTATAAAGAAATAGTTTTTCTCTTTTTTTTCTAAATAGGAAACAACCCAGAATCAAAGACTATCTGGTTTTTATTTTTTCTCTATAGAATAGTTTTCTCCTAACAGTGCATATGATTTAGAAGCCACTTAAGAAAACTAGCTAATTAGCAAAATTCTGATGCTATCTGTTAAGGAGGACATAAATATATAACACAGCAACATTAAATCAAAGTTGTTTTAAAATCCAAGGCCCAGGGCCGGCGCCGTGGCTCAACAGGCTAATCCTCCGCCTTGCGGTGCCAGCACACCGGGTTCTAGTCCCGGTTGGGGCGCCGGATTCTGTCCCGGTTTCCCCTCTTCCAGGCCAGCTCTCTGCTGTGGCCTGAGAGTGCAGTGGAGGATGGCCCAGGTGCTTGGGCCCTGCACCCCATGGGAGACCAGGAGAAGCTCCTGGCTCCTGCCATCGGATCAGCGTGGTGCAGCGGCCATTGGAGGGTGAACCAGCGACAAAAGGAAGACCTGTCTCTCTGTCTCTCTCTCACTGTCCACTCTGCCTGTCAAAAATTTTAAAAAAATTTTTTTAAAAATTAAAAAAAAAAATCCAAGGCCCAGGAATCTCTACTGAAGTGGGGTTTACACACTAAAGGATTACACACAGCTAACCTTTAGAGAAAATATTTCCTGATACATTTAAGACAAAATAAAATTGAAAAAATGATGTATTACATTTAGAATTTCATAATCAACACAAAAATTGAATCGGTAAGAATGTTTTCAGTGGTGTTTTATAATAAAACTAGCCGTCCCACAGTGAGTGAGGTCGGTTAATTGGATCAGTTGCAGTTGAGCTGAGTTGGTGGCAGCTGATTCTATAGGGAGGTTGGAGGGGCTAGAATAGAACCAGGCCACTTTTTTTTTTTTTTTTAATTTAAAGAACTACCTCTAAATGATTAGGAATTTTCTGTCCTCCATTTCTGGACTCTAAAAATAACACTGATGAAATCTGTAAAACAGAAACAACTTTATCCCATTTATGTTTCCTGACCTGGAATTGAAGGTAGTCTATCCTTAAAAGTCCTGTTTTGAAGTCATAAGAGCCTCAGTGGCACCCTTTTGTCAACTTACTGGGGCATCTCCATGTGACTGACTGGTTGTCTGACAACACAAATGGAGCACTCAAACTATGCAGATCTGAATAGGAAGAGCTATATGTAGTGCAACCTACAATCAAATCAGGATCCATGGGGAAAATGCCTTAACATATCGAGGTTGTTTAAAAGTTGCCAAATAGGCCAGTGCCGTGGCTCACTTGGCTAATCCTCTGCCTGCGACGCTGGCGTTCTAGAACCCTGGGTTCTAGTCCTGGTTGGGGTGCCGGGTACTACTCCCAGTTGCTCCTCTTCCAGTCCAGCTTTCTGCTGTGGCCTGGGGGGACAGCGCAGGATGGTGCAAGTGCTTGGGTCCCTGCACCCGCATGGGAGACCTGGAGGAAGCACTTGGCTCCTGGCTTCAGATTGGTGCAGTGCCGGACATAGCGGCCATTAGTGGAGTGAACCAATGGAAGGAAGACCTCTCTCTCTCTGCCTCTCTGTCTCTGTCTCTGTCTCTCTCTCTCTCACTGTCTAACTCTGCCTGGCCAGAAAAAAAAAAAAAAGTTGCCAAATAATCATCCATTCATCTTCCTTTAGTTTTTTTTTCCTAAAAGTTTGAGCCATGCCAATTGTGAAGGTCCAGATTATGAATGAAATAACATCTGTATTAGGTGCAAAGTGTTGAAATCTTTACTTAGTATATACTAAATTGACCTTCTGTATATAAAGATAATTGAAAATGAATCTTGATGAAGAATGGATGGGAGAGGGAGTGGGAGATGGGATGGTACGGGTGGGAGTGTGGTTATGGGGGGAAAAAGCCGCTATAATCCAAAAGTTGTACTTTGAAAATTTATATTTATTAAATAAAAGTTAAAAAAATGTAATAGTCCCCCCTCCCAAAAAAGAACTTCAGTTTACATAACATTTTCATATCCTTTCAGTTACCTTAAACTGCAGCTATTATCATCCTACTTTATAGATGCAGAGTCTCTTGAGACATAATGTGGAAAAATTAGCTTCAGTCCTCAAATAAGCTCTCAACTGACCATATAAACATGTACAGTGTCCAAATGTACCTTCACTGTCTTCCTGTTCCATTTAACTTGTTAATCACTACATTCTTTGTCAAAGTATTTAAATACTTTCTCCTTACTGCCAGAGAACGAAGAGTTCTTGGATCAAACAGAAGCTTTTCTCCAAGGGGAAGTCTCTGACTTTCAACATGAAGCTCTCTTAGTTCTTCTAGTCCTTCCAAACCTTCTACGACAGCAATGTAATTGCCTCCCAGATACCTGCAAAACAAAGATATAATTCTGAGTGGACATTCTGAGAATGTGATAGTCCTTAAACAAGATAAAGTCAGACTAACAAAATCATTGAGCTGTGTGAAAATTACACATGCAGATGTTGTATTTATATTGACTATGAAAGGTTTCATCTAAATGACAACAAATAATAGTGTTACACTTAATTGAATCTAAAGGAGGTTTTTTTTTTTTTTTTTTTTTTTTTTGTGTGAGAGAATTGAAATAGTTCTTTAAAAACCATCTGGCTTTCTCATATGGTCAGGTGCAGAAGAATCACTTGGGTTATAGTTTTAAAAATAAAGATTTCTGAGCCAGTGTTGGGGCACAGTGGGTTAAGCCACTGCCTGTGACATTGGCATTCTATATGAATGCCAGTCCAGAAAATGGAGCAGCTGGCACTGGAACCAGTGCCCATATGGGATGCTGGCATCACAGGCAGCAGCTTTACTCACTACACCACAGCACCAGCCCCTGCTCCACTTTTGATCCAGCTCCCTGCTGGAAAAGCAGCAGAAGATGGCCAAGTAATTGGGCTTCTACACCCATGTGGAAGACTGGGATGGAGTTCCAGGCTTCTGGTTTCAGTCTGGCTCAGCCCTAGCTGTTGTGGCCTTTTTTGGGGAGTAAAAGTAGCAGATGGAAGATTCTCTACTTCTGTTTCCCTTTCCCTCTCATACTGTACACATACTGTAATGCTGCCTTTCAAATACATACATAAATATTTAATAAAAAAAGATTTCTGAGCCTAACACCTAAACATCCTGATTTGGATATCTATGTTAGTAATATGCATTTCTAAACATTTTTCTTTATTTGTTTTACTTGAAAGGCAGACAAAGACAGTTTTCCCATTCACTGGCTTACTGCCCAAATTGCTTGCAACTGCTGCAGCTGGGCCAGGACCAGAAGCCAAGAACTCAATCTGGGTCTGCATGTGGGTAACAGGGGCCCAACTATCTAAGCCATCATCTGCTGCCCCCCAGGGTCCGCACTAGCAGGAAGCTAGAATCTGGAGCACAGCTGGGATTCAAACCTAGGCACTTTGCTATGGGATGTGGGCATCCTCAGCAGAGTCTTAATCAGTAAGCCAAATACCTGCCCCTAATATGCTTGCTTACTTTGCTTTTCTTTTTTCTTTCCTTTTCCTTTTCTCTTTTCTATTTGAAAGGCAGAAACAGAGATAGAGATCTTCCGTTTTGTGGTTCATTTCCCCAAATGCCCACAACAGCTGAGGCTGGGCCAGGTGGAAGCCAGAAGCCAAGAGCCTGGAAGTCAATCTGGGTCTCCCATGTAGGTGACAGGGACTTAGTCATCCAGAGTGCACATTAGCAGGAAGCTAAAATGGGAAGCAGAGCCAGGACTGGAATACAGGCATTCTAATCTGGGATGTGGGCATCCCAAGCCACATCTAAGCCAACACACCAAATACCCTACCATGTACTTTTTAAAAGAGATTATTTATTTGAAAGGCAAAGTGACACACAAAGAGAGACAGAGGGAGGGAGGGAGGGAGGGGGAGAGAAAGAGAAAGAGAGAGAAAGAGAGAGAAAGAGAGAGAGAGAGAGAGAGAGAGAGAGAGAGAATGAGAATTTACTGATTCTCCTAGATGGCCAAACTCCTTTATCAGGGAGTTTGATGGGGAACTGAACTGGTGTTCTGATATGGGATGCTGGCATCACAACAGGCAGATTAACCCACTGAGCCACAAAGCTGGCTCCCTATGTGCATTTTTAATAAGCATTTCTCATTCCAGTCTGTGTCATCATTCTGACACTTCACCCACTTTTTTGAGAAGGATGATTGTTATTCCAATTTGGGAATACTGGATCCATCAGTCTTTATTGCTTAATTCTAATGATTTATAATGATTATAGGAATAAATGTTTTCTTACAGTCTAATCTACATCAGCTTTATAAATTCTATGAACATGACCTTTTAAGATACATGATTTGAAAGGCATTGAATTTGGGTTTCATGAAAGATTTTCGCCAGTTGAGCCATACATGAAGATACTTCAGGCATCTCTATAAGCCCTTAAGACAACATAACCCACACAACTACCACCAAAGAAAAGTATAGCAGGCTCAATAAAACACAAATTGTTGAGCATTACTTGTGAAACAACTCATTTTGTATTAGTAACAGTAAAAGAGAATAAAAATTGAGGTCTAGGCCAGCGCCATAGCTTAACAGGTTAATCTTCCGCCTTGTGGCGCCGGCACACCGGGTTCTAGTCCCGGTTGGGACGCCGGATTCTATCCCGGTTGCCCCTCTTCCAGGCCAGCTCTCTGCTATGGTCCGGGAAGGCAGTGGAGGATGGCCCAAGTCCTTGGGCCCTGCACCCGCATGGGAGACCAGGAGAAGCACCTGGCTCCTGGCTTCAGATCAGTGAGATGCGCTGGCCGCAGCGGCCATTGGAGGGTGAACCAACGGCAAAAAGGAAGACCTTTCTGTCTCTCTCTCTCACTATCCACTCTGCCTGTCAAAAAAAAAAAAAAAAAATTGAGGTCTAGTCCACAAAACACGTGTAAGAATCAAAATCAATTTTATATTCAATTTACTTTTGAGCAGTGCAGAAAAAGGAAATGCTTGCATGCATAAAATATGTAAATACTATAATGATGACAGTTAAATTACTCCAAAATAAAGGCACTTACAGTTTTTCCAGTTTCTTTAATGACCTGAGGTTATCTATACATGAAATACAATTGTTTTGTAGGTACAAGTGGGTCAGATTTGTGGCATAATTCAGGTTAGTGATTTGACTAATACGATTATCATATAAATATAAAACACTAAGATTTTTGCAAAGAGATAGGTCTTCCTAAAAAGAAAACAAAAACAGGTCATATTTAGTTTTTCCTGAAAACTTAGAAGTTTTTTTTTTTTTAAGAAAATCTTTCACTTGATCATTCTGTAAATTTCCTTTAGGTTAATATAAAAGAACAGTGTCTTTCTGTTAGTAAAGTCAAAACAAGACTAAAATGATTACAACGTGAGTTCTAGACTTCTGCATTCTATAATTATATTAATAAAATTATATTTGTTAAAATGTTCCTAATGCAAGAAATTTTTCTTGGAAACAGGCTGCTCTAGAGGTTGAAGCATTGACCAAATTATTGTTCCAACAATATAAATCAGGGCTTAATCTTTCTATAGGATAATAAGTAAATTTTTGTGACTTATACTACTGAAAATTGGAAGTCATCTAGACATTCAAGAATAATGAGTGAATAAAGATTATAATAATGTTATTGAAAGGAATATTGCAAAACCATTAAATATAGTTTTGTTTATTTAGCAATATCTTACAGATTTCATAATACATAATTAAGTGAAAGCAATAGATTCAATATGACTATTACAAAATTATATAAACATATGCCTAGAAAAAAAAAATGGAAGGACATAACTTAAATGTTAAAAGTTATCTCTGAATGATATGTATTTTTATACAAATGAACATTAATTTTAAGAAAACGAATAATTAGAAGTATTTTTAAGTCATTTCTTATGTGTGGTAGAATTAGCCTAGAATAAGGAGATAAGAGAGGGAGTGATATTTGCTCAAAAATATCTCAGCCTTCATTAAGAAGATATTTTGAAAAACATCTACATTTTGGGAACTTTAAATTTATAAGTGATTCTCACTTCAGTGTGAATTACTTTAACTAGTTTGCTGCCCTCCTAACCAAGATGATCCACACTGGAGGAATACTGACTGATGTGAGAACAAAAAAGCTTTAAATGGAGGCTTTCTGGAGAAAGCAGTCCATATTTGGTATGATGACATAGAGAGCTCAGGGCAACAAAAGAAAAACATGAAGTTTGGACAACTGGATTCTTGGGGAAAAGGATCACCAGGAATCCACAAAGGGATATAGAATGGGAGCTGAATTGGGTCTCTGCAAAAAGAGAAAAACACAGCAACAAAAATTAAAAATAAAAAACCCAAGCATTTCTTAACTGACAGTTTTGTCTGGGGCTTGGCAATTCATTCATTCAGTCATTCAGTATTTATTAAGCAGTTAATACGAGTCAGGCATTATACTGAAGTATTTAGAGTGATGTGAACAAAATAAACACGATCCCTGCCCTCATTAATTTATATATTTCTGAGAAAGTTATCTCACCTATAGTCTTCCACATTTGTTGTAGACAACAGGTACCAATACAAATGTCCTAGCTGGATTATTGTAGCCTTTCGTTTCCCAAGTTAAAGCCAAGAATTACCTCATATTGAGAAAATGTAGTTTTGAATAGAACCAAGTAAACATAATCTTGTCTGATATAACTGGCCCAATGCAACATGCATTTACATAACCAGTTAAACTGTGTGTAAAAAAAATGTTTCATCATTAAACTTGAAATATGGCATTCACATATTTTTAAAATTGATATGGAAAATTGTTTTTGTGATTATTTCCTAATATATGCTATCAAATCTAGATAGCTATGCTATATAATGCTGTCTGGGAACAGTCATATGTATATTTAAGAATCACAATGGTATATTTTGTAGACAATTTTAGTAAGTATAATATCACAAGTATTATTTAAGTGAAATAAAACAGTGATAAAACAGTTATTAAGTATAAGCAAGGTATAGCTAATATATTAGGTCAAACCAATTTCAACTTTATATTGTTAATTATATAAAAGACAATATGAGTTCTTACAATTGCATCTATATTTTTGTCTGAAAAATTTATATGAGTTATTTTCTTCAGGCACTGTGAAAATGTTCCTTCTTTTCGGGCTTTAAGATTGTTGTTTTTGGCAATTAAATCCAAGGTCAGTCGAACCATGATTTCTCTATAAATCAAACTCTCAGCAATAGCGCTGTGTTGATACCATGTCAAGAAGGAGATTTAGGTATTGTTTATTTTCAACTTTCTAAAAAGTAAAGAAAAAAGAAACATTATGATATCACATGGAAACTTGAAAAAATTATTTGACTTACTCCTTTTCTTATAGAACATTATTTGATATGCTACTTCAGTTTTTCTAAGGTATTTTCTAAGTTTATAGACAAGCATTTTTGTAAAAAGATTTAAAGCACCAAAATCAATTAAAAGCACAATCACTTTTACTTTTAAATCTTTTTCTCTCCCTTAACAATACAGAATTGTTATTGTGGGCATCATTTAAATTATTATTATATTCTTTCTTGGAATCAGAAAAGAGCCTTCAGGAATACTGTCCACTGTTCTCACTTCACAGGTGAAGAAACTGAGTCCCAGAGATTTAACTCAAGCTACTCAAGTGGCAGTTGAGAATGGGACCAGAATGAAAGGGTGATCTTTTTAAACTTGCTGCTTTTCAAGTGCCTTTAACTTAAAATAGTATATCAGAGTATCAAATTTTCAGATAACCTTCCTAACTCATTCACTACAAATGGAGTACAACTCTATTGTACAAATTGATGTTGGTGTTGAAAAAAACTATCTCAGATAATTAGAAAAGGAAAGAGGCAGACAATGTGTAAATGAAGGACTTGTTACACAAAAGTATCCCAATCCCACCATCAGCAAGCAATAGGATAACTTCTAGGGGCTTAAATATAGATGAGGATGAGAATTGAGGCAACTCACAGCCCAAAATAATACTGTTAACTCAAGAGAATCCGCACTGTAGCCGTCCCTAGTAGAGGATTGAGTTTCATCAAAACACCGCCATTCACCTTGATAAAATGTTAATTAAAACCTTATTGTAGTGTTGAGAGAAATCATAAGCTCTCAGCTTAAACCAGACCTAGCGTGGACTTGGATATATTTTAGAACATTTTATAATTATCTCAACGCTTGTGGGGTAACCTTGGCTTTCTTTCAAAAGAGGTTCGTGGTTTTTAAAATTTGAGAAACCAAAGCATAGCGTTCTCTTGGTTCTCTCCAGATCCCGGTGGGACAGCCTAGAGCTGCTTTGCAGGCGTTCTGAGGCTCCATTACAACGGACCTCTTGCCTTTCCTATCCCGGGGCTTCCACAGGCCACTCACGGGGGCCAGCGTTACTTCAGTTCTACCTACATTTCCACTTAGCGAGCCCCAGCCCAGATGCTCTTCTAAATCGCCAGCGACAGCCCCACGCCTTTTCAAAAAACCCTTCCAAACTCGCTCCCTAGCCCAGCGGCCACTCCTCCACCCGTGCAGCCCTTCTCTACAGCCGCTTCCCAACCGAGCCTGATCGTAGCCACCTGCTGACACCACAGACCACCAGACTGTCTTTCTGAAAGCCTCGAGAGAGAGGGCCGGGGAACTGCATTGTAAGAAGCGTCCCGGGGAAGTCTGAGAAACAGAGCTCTAGGGTTTCCTGGGTCCCCATTCTTCTTCCCTGAGGCCACCTCACCGCTCCTGCGACAAGTCGCATCTGTAACTCCGGTTTGGTAGGTTTCGCCGGAGTCAGTTTCCTTCGCAGCCCCCGCAGCCCCCGCGCAGTTGCTGGGCAACCAGACGCTCTAGGCCCGCGGGAAATCTCGCGAGGTCGCCGGAAGCGCCTTTCCCTGCGGTCCCTCGCGGGTCCCGCTCTTTGTGACGCAGAAGCGGGGTTACACCGCGAGTGGAGGTCAGTTCGCTGGAAGAGGCCCTGAGGCATCGGTTACCTCTGTGTTAGTGAACGACTGTTGTCAGGTCACCAGTTTTTCTAGTTGGGTTATCCTGCCATTAGCTTTGGGGGTTTCAGTGCCCCCAAGCCACCTTTCTCCAGCAGTCCAGGATGACTTGTCAAAGTATAGCCCGTACTCTACCTTTTCCTCGGATAAAACCCAAACTACTTAAAGTGACATTCAGGTTCATTCATTATGACCAGCCTCACCCCTTGCAACTTACCTTCTACACTCCAGGATTCTCCTCTTCTAAAATAAGAAGAGATTGTTCCTTTCTTTGCCTTCATTATTATTTTTTCCTTATAAGATTCAAAGCCTCAGCTTGGAATTAGTGCATCAATTCTTAAGCCTTTCTAGGCAACTGAAGTGGTGCTCCTTTCTGCCCTCAAAACAACTTGAATGTATTAAGTTCTTTAGTATAGCACTTACACTACATACTTGTATGTTTGTGACTTATCCATTATTGCCAATAAAATGGTAAATTCTTTGAGGGTAAGGATTGTGTCTTTTACCTGGCTCTTCCCAGGATCTTGCATAGTATCTTATACATTAGTACTTTGTAAATGTTTGTAAAATGCATAATTAAAAGGGGATGAACAACGTACAAGGAATGACATTTGCAATAGGAAGACAGGGACTTGTGAGAGGTATGAAAAATTGCCATTTTACAGATAAGGAAACTAAGGCATAGAAAGAAGAACCCTGTTCAAGGTCACACCTGGCAGAGGGAACATACTCTTGGACTCCTAATTTCAATCCTGATTGTCCTATGCTCTCCCACAGATCATTACAATAATAATAGCCTAAGAGGGGAGGAAGGGGAGGACAGAAGATAATGTTGCTAAAATTCAATTGTGAGGCAATCTTGGCTTGGCTTGGGATGAAGGCAGAGTAGGTAGAAAGGAATGAGCCAATTTAGGAGACACTTGAAGCATGACTTAATAGAGATTAGAAAGGACAAAGCAAGAGAAGTTGAAGATAATTCCCAGGTGTTTAGCTAGGGTAAAGGAATGATATTGGAGAAAGGAGAGAAATGGCAAGTAATTTGAGGGGAAGTAAGTGAATTTGGTTTACAAGCAACTATGAAACTGTGAGGTGAGGTAGATTTTAGCAGTATCTAGTATAGAGCTAATAAGTGGTTATGAGGAAGAAAACAGGAAAGGGAGACGGTGGGTCAATAGCTGTGTTGTCTGGTTTTGATGGAAGAGGAAACAAAAGCTGTTATAGATGACAAAGAGTTATCAGACGTGAGCTTTGTTTTGAGGAAAAAATAATTCAGGGATTCAGAAACTAGTAATTCCGATTCAGACACTGGGAGAAAGAGTTTAAGGAGGGGTGTACCAAGTACAATAAAATGTTACAAAAGGATAAGTAAAAGAATGATCAACATAATATGTTTAAAACACTAGGGCACAAATCAGATGCTTCTCTTGTCTTTTTTCCCCCATACCATTCCTTTGAGGACATTAGCTTTAATGATGTACATAGGGCTGTCCCTTCACTCTGTGTGGTTGTCAGCCAATTTATACTATACATTACTTTTCTAGAAATCTTGCTTAGCATTGCCTTTAGTTGCCCTGGAAATCTTTGTTTTAGGACAATTTCATATATCGTTATAAGAAGGAATACTATCTCATTTGTGGTAAAGTTATATACACATTTCAATGTCTAAAAGGATATATATTATTTAATGATTACTTTTGGTAGTGAGATTATGACTTTTCTCCACAAATTTTAGTAATTAATTATTTCTTTTTTTCAAGATGTATTTATTTATTTGAAAGTCAGAGTGACAGAGAGAGAGAGAGAGAGAGAGAGAGAGGGAGAGACTCAGAGATCTCTTATCCACTGGTTCACTCCCCATATGGTCACACAGCCAGGAGTCAGGAGCTTCATTTGGGTTTACCATGTGGGAAGCAGACGCCCAAGCACTTGGGACATCTTCCACTGATTATCCCAGGCCATTAGCAGGGAGCTGGGTCAGAAGTGGAGCAGCTTGGACTGGAACAGACACGCCAATATGGGATGCTGGCATGGCAGGCAGCAGCTTAACCCACTGTGCCACAATGCCACCCACTAGGTTTTCCTTTTTAAATATATATATATATATATATAATTTATTATTATTTGTTATTTATGAGGGAGAGACAAAGATTGATCTTCCATTTGCTGATTCATTCCCCCAAATGCCCACATTAGCTAGGGCAGGGCTAGGTTGAAGCCAGGAGCCAAGAATTCCATCCAGGTCTCCCATGTGGGTGTAGGAACCCAAGTACTTGGATCATCATTCACTGTCTTCTAGGTGCATTAGCAGGAAGCTGGTTCAGAAGCAGAGTAGCCATGACTGGAAATGGCACTCTGATACAGGATTCAGGCAACTCAGTGGCAGCTTAACCTGCTGCTCTGCAATGCATGTACCAATAATCAGGTTTTTTAAAAATGATAAGATTATATGCTGAAAGTTCATTTTAGATTCTATTCTTTGTATAAATAAAAAAATCTCTTTGTGACTGCTGATATTTAAAATGGTTTAGTTAAAATTTTTTAGTGCAGGAAGTCAAGTTTAGGAGAAAGTGTTTTTCTAAGAAGTGAAATATAATTCCTGTCTAGTGGCATACAGTGTTAAACAATCATCTGTGCATTTTCCAGTGTGGCAGAAATTTGGCAGACTACAAGAAAAACTTGTCTTTAGTGCCACATTTTTAAGGCCAACATAAAATATTCTAAGATTTACAATTTCACAGATATTGGAAAATTTGTAGGGAAAAAATGACAAATCTTGAGAATCATTTTGAAAAGTACTTTTGGAAACACATTTTAAAAAGCCTCAACTAGAGTTTCTAAGTAACTTTAGAAAGAAATACACTTTCCCTTCCTATATTGTTCTATCTTTCTCATTTAGCATTATTTCCTGAACTTCCAGAGTACATACAACATGGATTGTATGAAGCACTAAGCAAACACTAATGATTAATTACTTTTCATTAAGAAAACAAGAAATTAGAGAATGAGAAGATGGCAGAATAGGGAGGGAGCTTACTGCTATAGTCTAGGGAAAGAGAGTTAAAAAAAAAAGTGGAGAGAGTACAATTTCAGGGAAGAGTAAGGGAGAAAACTTAAGAGAAAATTCTGTGTAAATTAGAGGGACACGGTGACCTACGTGGAGGGTGTGGATGCGCACAACTCAGGACCCCAGCAGCTGAGAGCTTCAGCACCAGCTTTGGAGAGTGAGGTGAGGCCAGACTGTGCAGCTTAAGCCACTGGTGATAAAGCTGCAGGAAGAGCCTGGTGTGAGTCTGGCTTGGAGCCCTGTGGGGGACAGTTTACATGCCAACCTAGAGGAAAAAAAAAGGGGGCACGTTTCTTTCTTCCTGACCACCCTGCACTGGTGTCCTATAACAAGCCAAGAGAGGGTGGGTGCCGTTTTGGACATAAGTAACAGCTATGCCAGCTTGTGTCTGCAAGCTCAGCAACCAGCCAAGAGGAGACAACTGAGTCTGGCCGGGAGAATTGACAAGGGGCTGGGTGCTCATGACTGTGGAAGCCTTGTGTGCTGGGACTTTGAAAACACTGTGGCTGCATGGAAGGGCAGAGGGTGTGCCTGGCTCCAATGTGGGTGAGGGTAATTGCTGCAGGATCTTAGCTAACACTGAGGACTGCATGGATCGTTTGTGTGGTTCTTGTGGCAGAGCAGATGAATATTGTACTCTCTGGGGCTAGCACCCAGGCAATGGTCTCCTTGGAGGAGAGGTGGTGAGCCATGAGATTATGCCAACAAAGCTGAACAAACCTCCCCTCTGATTAAAAAAAAAAAAAGGAAATTTACCACACCCAACTTGGTGTCACCTTGGGTGTCAAAATGAAATATTGGAATGAAGAATTCAATAGAACAAGTAAAAATGCAGTGGAAAGCCTAAACAACAGACTTGGTGAGGCAGAAGAAAGAATAACCAAGTTAAAAGACAAATTTCAGGAAATTTTACAGTCAGACAAAAAAGAAAAAGAAATTAGAAAACTAAAAAACAGTGTTGGAGGTTTATGGGATATTATTAAATGACCCAACATACAGGTCTTAGGAGTTCTTGAAAGTGTGGAGAGAGAGAGAATGGATTAGAAGGACTTTGTAGTGAAATAATTACAGAAAACTTCCTTAATTTGGAGGAAGAAATGAACATCCAAGTATAGGAAGCACATCGAACTCCTCATAGATATCCATACTACCAAAAGCAATTCACAGATTCAATGTGATACCAATCAAAATACAAAGGACATTCTTCTCAGATATAGAAAAATGATGCTGAAATTCATATGGAAACACAGGAGACACTGAATAGCTAAAGCAATCTTATACAATAAAAACAAAGTTGGAGGCATCACAATACCAGATTTCAAGGCATATTACAAGGCAGCTATAATCAAAACAGCCTGGTACTGGTACAAAAACAGATGGATAGGGGCCAGCACCGTGGCACAGTAGGTTAATCCTCTGCCTGCAGCACCAACATCCCATATGGGCACTTGTTTGAGTCTCTGCTGCCCTTCTTCCAATCCAGCTCTCTGCTATGGGCTGGGAAAGCATCAGAAGATGGCCCAAGTGCTTGGGCCCCTGTACCCACATGGGAGACCCGGAAGATGCACCTGGCTCCTGGCTTTGGATCGGCACATCTCTGGCCATTGTGGCCATCTGGAAAATGAACCAATGGAAGGAAGACCTTTCTCTCTGTCTCTCCCTCTCACTGTCTGTAACTCTGTTTCTCAAATAAATACATAAATAAATAATCTTTTTTAAAAAAACAGATGCAGAGACCGATGGAACAGAATAGAAATGCCAGAAATCAACCCATGCGTCTAGAATCAATTTATCTTTGACAAAGGATCTAAAATCAACCCTTGGAGCAAGAACAGTGTCTTCAACAAATGGTGCTGGGAAAACCGGATCTCCACATGCGGAAGTATGAAGCAAGACTCCTACCTTACACCTTATACAAAAATCCACTCAAAATGAATCAAAGACCTAAATCTACAACCCGGTACCATAAAATGATTAGAGAACATTGAAGAAACCTTTCAAGACATTGGCATAAGCAAGGACTTCTTGGAAAAAATCCCAGAGGCACAGGCAATCAAAGTCAAAATAGACAAATGGTATTACATCAAAATAAGAAGCTTCCTCACTGCAAAAGAAATACTCAGCAAGGTGAAGAGGCAACTGACAGAATGGTAGAAATTATTTACAAACTATACAACTGATAAAGGATTCATAACCAGAAAATATAAAGAGATCAAGGAACTCGACAATAAAACAAACATCCCAGTTAAGAAATTGGCAAAGGACTTTAAACACACATTTTTCAACGGAGGAAATCCAAATGGCCAACAGACACATGAAAAAAATGTTCAGGATCACTAGCTGTTAGGGAAATGCAAATCAAAATCACAATGAGATTTCTCCTCACCCTGTTATTTAGGCTTTCATACAGAAATCAGCAAACAACAAATGCTGGTGAAGATATGGGGGAAAGGGTACCCTAATCCACTGTTGGTGGGAATATAAACTGGTAAAACCATTCTGGAAGACCGTATGGAGTTACCTCAGAAATCTGAATATAGACCTACTATATGATTCAGGCATCCCACTCCTGGGAATTTACTCAAGGGAAATGAAATAAGCATATGAAAGAGTTATCTGTACCGCCATGTTTATTGCAACTCAATTTACAATAGCTAACATATGAAATCAACTCAAAATGCTTGTCAACTGAAGACTGGATAAGGAAATTATGGGATATTTTACACCATGGAATACTACACAGTGGTAAAAAAATAAAATGCTGCCACTTGTAACAAAATGGATGAAACTGGAAAACATCATACTTAGTGAAATAAGCCAGTCCCAAAAGGACAAATATTATATGTTCTCCATGATCTATGATTACTAACAGAGCACCTAAAAGGTAATCTATAGAAGTGAAATTGTTACTTTGAGATGTAATGACTTTGAACAGCCCTTGTCTCCACTGTTGAGGAACACTTTTTTTTTATACTGTTTGTTAACTCTTTACTTAGTATAGAGTTAATCGTGTGTGTATAAAGTTAATTGAGAATATATCTTAGTAAAAAGTAATAGGAATAGGAGAGGGAGAAGGAAAGGTGGTAAGAGTGTGGGTGGGAGGGTGCTTACAGTGGGAAGAATCACTATTTTACAAAAGTTGTACTTATGAGATGAAATAAACTTAAATAAAAGGTTTCTGAGAAAAAATAAAACAGGAAAATTCAATCCCAAGACATTTATATCATCACATAACTCCAAACAGAAAAATTAGTATTTATTAGAGTTAATGCCTCTTTTTGTCTTGATCTTGTAGTTTGGCAAGTATTTGTGATATGGTAGATAGACTCCCTTTTTTTTTTTTTTTTTTTGGACAGGTAGAGTGGACAGTGAGAGAGAGAGACAGAGAGAAAGGTCTTCCTTTGCCGTTGGTTCACCCTCCAATGGCCACTGCGGCTGGCTGGCGCACCGTGCTGATCCGAAGCCAGGAGCCAGGTGCTTCTCCTGGTCTCCCATGGGGTGCAGGGCCCAAGCACTTGGGCCATCCTCCACTGCACTCCCGGGCCATAGCAGAGAGCTGGACTGGAAGAGAGGCAACTGGGACAGAATCCGGCACCCCAACCGGGACTAGAACCCAGGGTGCTGGCACTGCAGGCAGAGGATTAGCCTATTGAGCCACGGTGCCAGCCTAGAAATGACTTTTAAATTCAGGTTTTTACTGCCCCAGTTACACCCTAACAGTGGATGGTAAAAGACTTTGTAAAGTTACAGTGATTATTTTTGTAAGTTTATTATTATTATTATTATTTTTTTTTGAAGGCAGAGTGGACAGTGAGAGAGAGAGAGAGAGAGACAGAGAGAAAGGTCTTCCTTTTGCCATTGGTTCACCCTCCAATGGCCGCTGTAGCTGTCGCGCTGCGGCCGGCGCACCGCGCTGATCCGAAGCCAGGAGCCAGGTGCTTCTCCTAGTCTCCCATGTGGGTGCAGGGCCCAAGGATTTGGGCCATCTTCCACTGCACTCCTGGGCCATAGCAGAGAGCTGACCTGGAAGAGGGGCAACCGGGACAGAATCCGGCGCCCTGACCGGGACTAGAACCCGGTGTGACAAAGCTTTCTCAAGTTCTATTTTGAAAATTCTATTATGTTTAATATGCATGGACTATTTTCTAAAATAGTCCATTTCTACCCTCTAGTAGAGGGTCAAATGTCAATAAATATATGTGAGATGAGGCTATGAATTAAGAGATATCAGCTGAAAATCAGTTTCATTACCTCTGGTGGCTCAATGGATACCATGTCTGACTATGGAACAGAAGATTCTATGTAATACAGTTATAATCCAAAGATATTTCCTGGACAGTGTTTTATATACACTGCCATTGTTCTAATTTAAGTAATGTTTTATCTTTTTTTTCTGAAACATTTGTCAGTAGAGTCTAACACTTTATTCTATTAAAAATTTTTATAGATGTGATTGGAAGGGTAGAGGGAGCGGGAAAGGGGAGGGTTGCGGGTGGGAGGGAAGTTTTGGGAGGGGGAAGCCATTGTAACCCATAAGCTGTACTTTGGAAATTTATATTCATTAAATAAAAGTTTAATTAAAAATTTTTTATAGGTTTTATTTATTTCCTTGAGAGGCAGAGTTACAGACAGAGACAGGGAGAGACAGAGAGAAAGGTATTCTATCCAGTGGTTCACTCCCTCAAATGGCTGCAATGGCTGGAGCTGGGCTGATCTGAAGCCAGGAGCCAGGAGCTTCTTCAGGTCTCCCATGTGGGTGCAGGGGTCCAAGCACTTTTGCCATCTTCCACTGCTTTCCCAGGCCCTTAGCAGAGAACTGGGTCAAAAGAGGAGTGGCTGAGACTCAAACTAGCACTCATGTGGGATGCCGATGTGAAAGGCAGAGGCTTAGCCTATTACACCACAGCACCACAGTGCTGGCTCCATTTTATTAAATTTTTTTTTTTTTTTTTTTTGACAGGCAGAGTGGACAGTGAGAGAGAGAGACAGAGAGAAAGGTCTTCCTTTGCTGTTGGTTCACCCTCCAATGGCTGCTGCGGCTGGCGCACCGTGCTGATCTGATGGCAGGAGCCAGGTGCTTCTCCTGGTCTCCCATGCGGGTGCAGGCCCAAGGACTTGGGCTATCCTCTACTGCACTCCCAGGCCACAGCAGAGAGCTAGCCTGGAAGAGGGGCAACCAGGACAGAATCCGGTGCCCCGACCGGGATAGAACCTGGTGTGCTGGCGCTACAGGCAGAGGATTAGCCTATTGAGCCGCAGCACCAGCCTATTAAAATTTTTAAATTCATTTTTATTTATATGAGAGGAAGAGAAACAGACAGACTCCCATATGCTGATTCACTTTCCAAATGCCCACAATAGCAGGGGCTGGGGCAGGCTGAAAGGAGCCAGAGATTCAGTGTGGGTCTCTCATGTGGGCAGCAGGGAGCCAAAATACCTGAGTCATTACTTGCTGCCCATTACTTGCTGACTCATTATTTGCTGCCTCCCAGGTTGGTAGATGGGACTTGAAACGGGGCATTCTGACATGGGATGTGGACATCCCAACAAGCATCTTAAACCACTGGTCAAACATTTGTCCCTTGTCTAACATGTTAGTTTGAGTTTTTTAGGGAGTATTTTCCAAGAAAGGAACTTATTTTAGAAAACGTTTAGGTTAGGTTTCAGAAATAGTTCCTTGGTTTTGTGAATTTTCTTTTAAAAAGTTATCTTTTGTGTCAAAGGTGCAGAATTGCTGTTTTCTAGAAGAGATCTAACACTCTGCTTAATTTTATCAGGCCAATAATAAGTTCAGCAAAAGTTTAATTATTTGGTGATGGATTGAGGCTAAGAGTGAAACTCAGTGATGTAATCTACTCTGTCCTAATGTCTTTCAAAATAATTTGTTAATGAAAACATCTCTGTATCTGTATGCCTCTATTTAATTGCTGCTTCTTCTTCTTCTCCTTCTCCTTCTCCTTCTCCTTCTCCTTCTTCTCCTTCTCCTTCTCCTTCTCCTTCTCCTTCTCCTTCTCCTTCTCCTTCTCCTTCTTCTTCTTCTTCTTCTTCTTCTTCTTCTTCTTTTGCTCCTGTCCACTCCTTTTGGTTAGCTTGTTCAAAAAACAATTCTACTCCGTTATGCTTATTTTTGAAAAAAAAAATTTCTTTTACTGATATAGCAAAAGGCATATTTCTGCAATAATGACCCTTGATTGATAAATAAGGCTTTCTGGGGCCAATTTTGTGGCGTAGTGGGTTAAGCCATCACTTGCAGTGCCTGGCATCCCATATGAGCTCCAGTTCAAATCCCAGCTGCTCTACTTCTGATCAAGCTCCTTGTAATGCACCTGGGAAAGCAGCAGAAGATGATCCAAGTGCTCAGGCCCCTGCCACCTCTGTAACAGACCTGGATGCAGTTCCAGGCACTTGGCTTCAGGAGTGATGCAGCCCTGGCTGTTGTGGCTATTTGGGGAGTGAACCAATGAATGGAAGATCTCTGTCTATCTATGTCTCTTTCTCTTTCTCTCTTTATAACAATGCCTTGCAAACAAATTTTAAAAATAAATAAAAATTTAAAAGAGAAAGAAAGCTTTGTTTCTACTGTTCCTTTTTAAAATCTATTAAGCAGGTTTTGGAGAAAGGCATAATATTTTTATAATGATCTTACAGTGCAGCAAAAGTTATTTGCCCATAAAAAGGCATGAATATGTTTCTTTTTTTAAATTTTAATTTATTTATTTGAGAGGCACAGTTACAGAAAGAGAGAGAGAGAGAGAGAGAGAGAGAGAGAGAGAGAAAGAGAGAGAAAGAACACAGAGAAAACAACAGAGACAGATCTTCCATCTGCTGGTTACCCCCCTGAATGGCTGCAATGGCTGGAGTTGGGCTGGTCCAAAGTCAGGAGCCAGGAACTTCTTCCAGGTTTCCCATGTGAGTACAGAGGCCCAAGCACTTGGACCCTTCCTCTGCTTTCCCAGGCACACTAACAGGGAGCTGGATTGGAACTGGAGCAGCCCAGTCTTGAACTGGCACCCATATGGGATACTAGCATTGCAGGTGCGGCTTAACCCACTACGCCACAGCTCTGGCCCCAGCTTATATTCTTAAAAGCGGAGAGTGAGAGTGAACAAGTAAATGAATCACTGACCAAGATAATTACAGATTGCAATAAAAATTCTGAGACAGAAATCATTAGAGTGACATGACAGTTTGTGACTGGGCTGTGGAAGTAGAGGGGAGGAAGGGAAAGGAAGTGTTTCCTTGAGATGAGGGAGGCAGGCAAAGCCTCTCAGTTGAGATAGCCCTTTGAACTGAGACTTGAAGAATGAGGAGCCAGGACTTCAAGGAAGTGTTCCAAGCCAAGGAATCTCCTAGTGGGAGGGGTTTGTGGAAGGGAAGATCCAGGTGAGAATAGGGAGACAGTGTGGGCAGAGGATAGTGAGGGAGGAGGAGAATGGGTAGGAGGCAAGTAGGAACCAGATTTCAAAGGCCTTTGGGGCATACTGAGAGATTTGGATTTTGATGTACAGTAATTTAAGTCATAAAGCCGAATGTAAATTTCCCTTTTATTATTATTATTTCCCTTTTATTATTATTATTATTAATAGGAAATAATAACCCTATCATATTTAATATGAAGGAGAGCAGTTGCCAGTTTATTAAAAATTGAAATTTAAAATATTTATGGAAAATGTTTTTGTAGTATGATATTAATATAAGAATTTTTTAAAAGATTTATTTATTTACTTGAAAGGCAGAGTTACAGAGAGAAAGAGGCAGAGGGAGAGAGAGAGATCTCCCATCTGTTAGTTAACTCCCCAAATGTCCACAACAGCCAGAGCTGGGCAGATCCGAAGCCATGATCCAGGAGCTTCCTCCGGGTCTCCCACATGGGTACAGGGGCCCAAGGACTTGGGCCATCTTCCACTGCTTTCCCAGGCCATAGCAGAGAGCTGGATTGGAAGTGGAGCAGCTGGGACTTAAACCAGTGCCCATCTGGGGTTCCAGCACTGCAGGTGGAGGCTTTACAGCCCTGTCCTCATAATCAATAGTGTTAATCAAGATACTCTTAGAAATCTGGTGAGGAGCATCCTGAGAATCAGAAAATATAATTTCAATTTATATTCCAAATTCTCATATCCAGTAGAGCTTTTTTTAACTTTACTCTTTAGTGAAATAGGTAAACCATATGTTAATAAATTACTTTTAGATCTTGAGATAACTAGAAGTCCTCAGTGTTGATGTCTCTCTAAATAAACTATCATCTCAAAAGTTTGTACCTCTTTAGTTTTAAGTGATGTAGTGTTCGGCTTAAATATTAAGACTAGTTACAAAGTTTAAAAATAATCTCCCCTAAAAAATGGTGTTCATGTGTAATTAAGACATCAGTGGAATATCATGTTAAATTCTTTGACTATATAAAACATTTCATCAAATAGCTGTAATTTTTCAACATAATGTGTCCTCATCTTACAGAATCACAATTTTTCTCATTTAGTCTAATTTGTGTTTGTTTTTTTAAGCACAGAATCTTAATAGCCTCAGCTATATTGAAAAAGACATGCAAGAAGTGACACATCAGAGTTGAAGCAAAAAATTAAACATATGTTTAAAAGGACTTATTTAGCATCATCAAAAATAAAATAATAAATGTGAACCGACTATGATGATGGATTATGAAGTGGCAACTTACAGGAACGAAACTGAATCATTTAAACATTTGTAGTATGGAGGTTTGGCCTAGTAGTTAAGATGCTGTTTAAGATGCTCATATCCTACACTGGAATTCCTGTGGTCAATACATGGCTCTGGCTCCTAACTCAGTTTCCTGCTAATGCAGACCTTGGGAAGCAGCAGGTTATGGCTCAAGTAATTGGGTTCCTGCCACCCACATGGGAGACCTGGATTGAGTTCCCATCTCCCATCTTGGGCCTTAGTCATGGCCATGGCAGCATTTGGAGAATCAGTGGATGGTAGCTCTCCATTTCTCTGCCTTGGCAAAAACACAATAAATATTTATCTGAGGATGAGTTTATAACAATTTTTCAGGAGAGTAAATAATGACTGTGAATGGTAAACATATTCATAACTTTATGATTGATATTTATAACCCTCTAAAATCTAACAAAAAGGTTGAACAGAACTCTGAACTAGGCTGTTTATTTATGCATATCCTGCTTAGATTTTGAAAAATATAACTGTAGTTCATCAAAATGTGCCTCAAGGCACAGTACCATTTTACTCCATCATTACAAAGTTTAGCATAATTGCTTAGTATAATCCAAAAAAAATATGAGTACTGACATCAGGGACTCTCCAGTTTGTTAGGCAATTGTTCCATTTTGGCACCAAGATAATCCACATGTTGAAAAAGCAATTAATCATTGGTGTTAGTTATCAAGCTATGATTTTAGCTGTTTCCTCCCAAGTTTGAACCCAAGATGAGAGTTCCTGATTTTATTTTTGTAATATTTGGATTCCTGAGATCAAAAGTTTAAGCATGCCAATCTAATCAGAGTGGACCTGAGTTTCATGTAATTAGTTTTCTAGAATGAATGAATTATAACTTTATATTTATAAAGATAAACAGTATTTTTCCACCAATATTTTGATAAAAGATATAGAAACCTTTAGAAACTTTTAGACTGGTTACCTCAGAACTTTCTTGTTCTTAAACTCACGTTTCAGCCTCAAGAATGTAAATTTATTTGCTATTGTAATTTGTAGTGAGAATAGGCCAAAGTAAGAGAAAATATAACTAAATTTTCCATTTTCTAGTATTTTTCAAACACTATGACTTAGACACATCAGTTATTAAAGTGAATGACATAATAACTCCGTCATAATTTGAACATAATTATATTAGTTATTTTATAAGGATGGCAAAAAGAAGAGCCATCATTCTGTGCAGTGTATTTTTCTGTCTCCAAATTAAAAAAAAATCACATTGCTGACCAATATATGTCGTAGGTTATGGTTAATACAATCCAGAAAAAATATAAGGAAACCTTGGAAACTGAACAGTCTGTGTTCAGTTGAGTTTATTCAGCTACAAGTGGATACAGTGCAGACTTAGTAATATAAATGAACTCTTCTCTGCATGCATGACTTATACATCTGTATCTCATCACTCACGGGACAGGTTTTGGAAACTGAACCTCTGCAATATGCAACACTCCAACTCCTCCCCACCCGCCCCACCCAGTGTCTCTGATTCACTGTAAAGTTACTTATGCTCCTGGTCTTGTGTGTTTATTTTCAAGTGGCTGCACTATTGGGCCGTTTATTATTCTATTGGGCAATGAAGTGATTTTTCAAAGTCCTGAATACCAAGTAGTCATACTAATTTATGACAGCAATCTTTTGATTCAATCCCTTGAAGAATGCCAGTGACATCTGGTCTCAGAGCTTATTTTCCAAATTCAGAAACAATGGAACACAAATGGCTGCTCTTCCCACTGTTTCCTTTGTTCTTAGCAGTACTACGGATTTCAAAATGACAACCTGTGTGGTGTGTTATATTGATCAATAGATAAAGCATGTAGATGGAAGTACCCATTCAACTGGATAGTATAACATAAAAATGGCATGAAATGCATAAATTCTGAATTCTCTCTCTAAAGTTCATGTTGTTGAATTGTTGGAACTAGGAACTAGGTCCTCAAAATATTAAATAGCCTGGAAAATTTAGAGCACTCTTGTTTCTAGGATCTTGCCGTACCCCTTAACGACTCCATCAGTCTCCTTTCATTTCCATAGACATCTCTCTCCATTTCTGCTCCATCCTGGTTTCTAGTCCTTCTCTGGCTTGTTGTATTACTTGGACATTGGGATTAAGCTTTTAAAATGACGATTGACATTTCCTGTATTTTATCATCAAAATGCTTGAGAAATTATCTCTGGAAAGTTTGAGACTGAACAAAAACCAGACTTCACTTATGTTCTTTTCAGCTTCTGAATAGCTCAAGGCTGTAAGGTAATACTTTGCAGGAAAAGGCAACCCCAACTCTTGAGTTTCTGAATGATGGCTTCAAATTGAACCCTGATTTCCTAATAGCTCAGTGTTGTAAGTTGGAGCACTTCTACCAAAACTGATCATAAAAATACATTAAACATTAAAGATCTCAAAAACAGAGAGAAGGAGAGAGGGTCAGGGAGAGAAGGGGTTTGGGAGAGTGGGAAGGAGAAAGGGAGTATCATATTCTTTGAATTCTGAATTCTATCTACGAACTGTATTGAATCTGTTATAAACTTATTAAAATTTTTCAAAAGTTAAAGATATGCTTTAGAAAATGTGTAAAGATTTTCCTTTTTTTTTTTTTTTAGATTTATTTAGTTTATTTGAAAGTCAGAGTTACACACAGAGAGGATAGGCAGAGAAAGAGTCTTCCATCCGCTGGTTCACTCCCCCATTGGCTGCAACAGCTGGAGCTGTACCGATCTGAACCAAGGAGCCAGGAGCCAGGAGCCAGGAGCTTCTTCCAGATCTCCCACATGGGTGCAGGGGCCCAAACACTTGGGCAATCTTCTACTGCTTTTCCAGGCCATAGCAGAGCTGGATCAAGTGGAGCAGCTGGGTCTTGAACCAGCGCCCATATGGGATGCTGGCACTGCAGGCAGCATCTTAACCCCCTACGCCACAGTGCCGGCCCCTAAGATTTTACTTTCTAATAAATTAACAACCTTTTAAGTAAAATGAAAATGCTCCTTTCTGGGGCTGTTTACCTATGCCGGATGGTTCATTGAGGGGACACTGTTGGTAGTCTCTTTGGAATCTGCTTCACCCACTGTGTAGTACTCTTGCATTTTAATCAGTCTGTTACATCAGTATGTAATTCCAGGATTGGACTAATGACCCATGGGAGACTAATCACAATGAAGTCTGCCTTATGAGTAGTTCCTACCCAAACTAGATGGCATGCAGTACAAGCCAGTTTGGGGAAAACCAGCTTGAAGTTTAGGTCAACATCTGGGGTGAGAGCTGAAAACCGTAACAGGAAGTCTAATAAACCTGTGCCAGATAGGATTCTGTACTCTGAAATTAGATGAACCAACAAATTCATTTAAAGTAACTACTTTTTGTTTTGGCTACTTTTTTTTTTTTTTTTTTAAATTTTTGACAGGCAGAGTGGACAGTGAGAGAGAGAGAGAGACATAGAGAAAGGTCTTCCTTTTGCCTTTGGTTCACCCTCCAATGGCTGCCACAGCCGGCGCACCGCGCTGATCCGAAGGCAAGAGCCAGGTGCTTCTCCTGGTCTCCCATGGGGTGCAGGACCCAAGGACTTGGGCCATCCTCCACTGCACTTCCTGGCCTCAGCGGAGAGCTGGCTTGGAAGAGGGGCAACCGGGACAGAATCCGGCGCCCCGACCGGGACTAGAACCCAGTGTGCTGGCGCTGCAAGGCGGAGGATTAGCCTAGTGAACTGCGGCTCCGGCCTTATTTTGGCTACTTTCAACCATGATATCAGCATGAAAACACTTTAACTTTTCAAAATGAGTCCAGTGAGCCGGTGCCGTGGCTCAATAGGCTAATTCTCCGCCTTGCGGCACCGGCACACCAGGTTCTAGTCCCGGTCGGGGTGCTGGATTCTGTCCCGGTTGCCCCTCTTCCAGGCCAGCTCTCTGCTGTGGCCAGGGAGTGCAGTGGAGGATGGCCCAAATGCTTGGGCCCTGCACCCCATGGGAGACCAGGAGAAGCACCTGGCTCCTGCCTTCGGATCCGCGCGGTGCACCAGCCGCAGCACGCCGGCCGTGGCGGCCATTGGAGGATGAACCAACAGCAAAGGAAGACCTTTCTCTGTCTCTCTCTGTCCACTCTGCCTGTGAAAAAACAAACAAAACAAAAAAAAACCAAAATGAGTCCAATGAAGTTAGGCCTGAAAAGCTGTTTTCCTGGTAATTTTCTGTCAAAAGCATAGGTATTTTCCACCACAAAGATATCTGAACGGATTAGGGTCACCAATATCAAATTAAGTATGGACAACTATATCCAGGTCTTAGAATGAAAATTGTTAGTAGGTTTTCATGGTGATTTCAATGATTTCCTTGATCTCTTGGCAGCATGTGATGTCACTGCTACGTTCTTAAGGACTCTTACTCTGCTTCAGTGGTCTCCACTTCCTCTGCCTATTAAAATTTATTTCCAAAATTCAGTCTGTAGCTCCCTTCTCATCCTTTATTCTTGCAACAGGGGTGGGGAAAGTCTTGCCTGTGAAATCATTTGGTCTGCCTCTGCCAAGGCAACAGCAGGTAGGACTTCAAATTCAATGAATTTGCAGGCTAATTCATAAGTTGATAATCTTGTATGGCTTGCAAATAATGTTAGAAATATCAAAATGGCCCTTGGCAGAAAAAAATGTTCCCCACCCCTGCCAGGATATCTCATCTACTGTCATTGAACCTTTACCACAAAGTTTCTTAACAATCTGCTCTTAGAGAAAGCAATCTAGTACATGTTTAAAATTATTTCAACATCTCCATTGTTGTTAGGATAAACTCTAAAAGGCTGCTTCAGGATCTACTTTCATCCTGTGTTTTAAGTCTTCTCTTGTCATTCCCCAAGTCCTACCCAATCATCTCATTTTACTGAATCTCATTTCTTTGAAGGTTCTAGGTTCTTGCTTTCTACCTCTGACCTTCCACATATTTCTGTACTCTCTGCCTGTAACAGTAATTTAGCTTTCAAATTTTATGTTAATTGTCAGGTGACCTCCTACAGGAGGGCCTACCTTGCTAACTCCTCTGTGGGATAAGTGGTCCCCTCTAGAGTTCCCTAGCACACTTTATTTACCCCTCCTCAGAGGTACAGTTAAGTTCCTGTTAACTTAGCTATGGCATCCATGGTAAGTTCTGTGAAGTCAATGTTTAACCTATCTCTGGAGAGTACAATGGCCTGGTTAAGGAGATACTTAGTGAATATTTGAAGGACCAGATACCCTGTGCTAGGCTTTGTGGTTATTAAGTTATTTGATTTTCAGAAAAATAGTTGTTGGTGTGACTTCACTAATGTGTCAGCAGGAACATAAAAATGTTATGTATTTTACTAACTGTCAAAAAAAGGTACAGGCAACATTAAACAGTGGTTCCGATAATCAGTGTGGCAAGTGAAATGCTGAAATTCTATGACTAAGTTAGATAGGCAAGACTCTTAATAAAGCAGAAATGTTCCAGTAGATATTTTTTCTCTCATTTGCAAGAACAGTAAAAGATACTGGAAAAACAGTACAATCCCACACACAAAACAAGAAAGGACAACTTAATTTTAAAGTGTTTTATTACAGGATACTTCACAGTACCTTATACTTCTAATCAGATTTTTGGTAACTGGTTTTAAAGTGTTACTTTAGTATTTTCTCATACTAACTTTCAGGCAAAAGTACTATTCAGTGACTGTTTAAGAGATGTTAATTTGATTAAACAGTTTATCCTTAATAACCTGAGACATCAATCCATGGATGGCTTCTATGGTAGTTTTACAGCTGGAAAGAAAAAAACATGACATAACGTCACAAACTGAAAGCTTCAAACATGCAAGTTCCCCCAATGTCCATCCTTATACCCCCCTTTAATGATTTCTAGTTTTATTCATGTTCTCCGAGCCATATCAATTTGAAGTTTACCTTTTTGATTTTTAGCCTTCTGCATGTGTTTTGACTATTTCACTGCCTATTAGAACCTTTACAGTAGAATGACAATGTAAAATTAGATATACTTCATAAGATACACATACTCCATAATTATAGTTTGATTCCAATATTAAATTCTATTACTCCTTGTCATTTATCATTTAGAATACCAAAAAATAATTTTAGAGAATTTTTTTTTTTTTTAGTAATCATAAATATCATTCAAACAATTGTAAGTCAAAGTTAGATAAGTGAGTAAAGTACTTAGATTTTAGAAATGATAAAAAGTGAAAATCAGAGATGGACATTTGCTGGAGTAGTTAAGCAGCCATTTGGGACACCTGCATCCCACATCTGAGTGGTTGGGTTTAAGTCGCAGTTCTGTTCTCCTTTTCAGCTTCCTGCTAATGCATACTCTGGGGGGCAGCAAGTGATGGCTCAAGTAGTTGAGTCCCTGCCACCTACATGAGAGACCTGGATTGAATTCTTGGCTCCTGCCTTTTGCCTGGTCCAGCCCTGGCTGCTGTGGGCACTTGCTGTGAATCAATGGATGGGAGATCTGTCTCCCTGTCTCTATCCATACATCTGTGTTTCTCTGACTTCAAAATAAATAACAAATTTTAAAAAGTAAAAATAAGAAACAATGACAAAACTCCACCAATATTCAGAAGGGAAGCAATTCTTATAAAGCTATCTCCAAAAGGAAAATTCTCTACTTTTGTATCATTACTTTTATCTCTTCTACTTTTCTCTTTTTATAATTGAAGACATTCTCATAATGAAATGTTTGCTTGATTAGAGGTTGAAATGTAAATGCAGATAAAACTGCAAATTACAGATATAAAGACACCTGAGCAAAAACATACACTACACTAAAGCAAATACTAAAAATAAGGCCAAATGCCAAAGAAAAGTATAATCGTTATCCAGGTCACTAGCTCTACTTTCTAAAAACCCATGAAGAAGGTGAGACAGAATTTAACTCAAGATGACTTTCACAACCAGGATACACTTTACCTTCTCCTTGCTTTTTCCTATGGACCAATATAGTTTGTTTAAAATAGACAGCAATGTATCAGTTTATATAGACGTTCTCCCTTCCTCTCTGTCCCTATCACATTTAAACTCAAATTCAGTGTGAGAGTAACTGTTATTTAGATAATTTTCTCACCTCTGTACAGTCTATGTATCTGAGGGCCACAAGTTACTTCATAAGCCAGCAGAAAGCATCCTAAGTTTGTTTTCTACAAATTCCTTGGTAAAATCTAGAGTACCAAATTACAGTATAAAGGACAATTTCAGAAGCATAATTTAAGAGAGATACATTCATTCCTATGATATCTTGGGATTTAAGACTTTATGAAAAAAACCTGAAATTTGATAAATTTTAACATCTCTTAATTTAATTCTACAGATGCTTATATGACAATAAACCAAGAGATTCTTTTGGCAAAGGCTTGCTTTTATTTTTTCTAAATTTGAAGACCCAGAAAAGGTTAGTTTCTTTCTTTGACTTTGTAGCTGAACTAGAAGAGATGACTGGGAGTATTCCATGTCACTACCTACATCTTTGATTTTAAGCCTTTAATGTTCTGACCTAACGTCTCCTAAATTTTCAGAGTTAAAATCTGCATTTGACAACTTTTAAAGGTCCCAAGAAGTTTAATGTTCAGATATTATTCTGACTAGGTGATAACTAAGTTGAACTGCAAGGAATTTGGTTCCTACTATTATTTGAAAATTGAAAGTAAAAGGAATCTTATTCTTACCTGTCTCTTGTGGCTTTGGCAAGTTTGTCCTCTGATTTTCGGTCATGTGTTTCTAAACCCAACATGAAACTCCCTCGTCCCAGCTGGGCTTCTGACTGCTCTAACTTTTCAGACAAATCAAAGACCTGACCAGTGGTATAGTCTGCATTCTGTGGAGAAGATGATATTGTATTAGTATGCAAGTCTACCATTAAAAAAATTAAAAAATATATACATACACACATATATATTTTAACGTAAATTAATTTTCTTCTATAAAGAACATTTCATTTACAAAGAATCCTCGTATAAGGTCTGAGTGGATGATTATTGAAGTAAGAAGTCAAATTACACGTGCAAAATCTTGCAACTTTTTCAACTTTTCAAGTGGTTCAAATGTAGATGATTTCTCTTTTTTAATTTCAAGATTAAATTTGGAATTTTTCTCTTTGACTCTAGGTCTAATGATGATTATTATTACAAGAGGCCTTGGCCTACACATATCAAGTCCAGCTCCTAACCTGCTGCAGATTAGTTGGGAGGCTTGGGACATGCCTGCAGGTCCTCTTCAGAAAATGGGAAAAGGGAGCAATTTCTATGTTAAGGCTATTGTGGAAAATTAATAATGTGTGAAAGCTCTTAGGCTGGTCCATGGCACCCACTAAATGCTTAAAAATTGTTAGCTAATTTTGTTACTATTCTTTTATAATTTGTACTTACGATAATATTTTTAAAAATAACCTTTGTTTTTGCTTAGTAAATTATTACAGAAAATAATTTAATAAATTATTACAGAAAATTTGGAAAATGTAGAACAATATAAAGAAAATAGACATAGCTATAAGTCCTTCACCTCACTCACATGTATATCTATATCTGGGAAACTAGAATATGATATATTGTATTTTTATAATATGACATACTTTTTAAAAAGAAAAAACTTATATGTCTACATTACTGTAATATCTTTAAAGAGATTGTTATGAGATATCCATTTTTAGTTTTAGCCTAAAATATAAAGAAAACCTACAAAGTTGTAAAGCATATATTACATTTCTTTTCTTAATCTTTTGTAGAAGAAAATGAGGATAAATAAGCAATTTGGCAAAAATCAGCATGCTATTTTAGTTGCTCAGTTTGAAAGTCAGCTTACAAGAAATACAGTTTAACTATCAAATACAAAATGTTATAGCTATCATCACAGTTACCACAGAAGGTCCTTTAAAATGCTACCAGATCTTCTAATGATTGTTCAAAGTTAGGTTGATTTTAAAATGATGCAATTATATTTACTTTGCCTAAATGAATCTAAATGGTTTAGGAAATCAACATTTACCCCACAGACTTGGAGAAAAGCCTAAGGTTTACAGACTTTTCCACATTCAGAAGATTAGCTACAGAGCCCATAAAAATGTAAGCTAGCAGAAATGGTTATACTAGTAAACTGACAGTAAAATATACCCAATCACATTTCAAATGCCCAGAAATTTAATACAGGAAACTAATTTCTTAAAAAAAATTTTCTCTGGTAGCTTTTAGGTTTTATGCTATAATTAACTGCTTTAGTTGGAGAAAGAGAAAGTGAACATAATTTACATGTTTTCTTAAAATGCAGCAGTGTCCTATATGAGTATATAAAATCACAGAAAGGGAGAAAATGTAATTTAACCTTTTCTTGATTATTAATGTCCTCATATATGCAGTGCTGGAATACAGGGACAGCCATAGGGCTGAGTAGGTAGATCTGCTTGCCTTTATACAAAGGTTCAGACTGCTCTGGTCTTACACAGTGTTTTCTCCCCTTGCATCAGGTCTCACTTCTGGTTGCTATTAGTATACTTGCCTCTAAGGAAACAACACATATAAAGCATTTAGCAATGTCTGGCACACAGGAGGCACTTAATAAATGTTTGCTATTATGTTTGCTTTCCTTCCTTCTAATCTGCTACTTCTGACCACCGAGGATTAAGAAATAAGAACAGAAAACTTGTCAGAATTGTGTTTAAAATTATAAAAAATAGGCTCAATTGAGGTTTTCTTTCAAGAATGCAATGCACCAAACAAAAATAATAATAGTCATTTATTGAGGCTTATTATATGCCAGGCACTTTGCTAATTGCTTTATATCAAGTATTTCATTTAATTTTCTCAGTATACTTAATGATGTTATTATTTTATATACAGAAAAGGCTCACTCACATTAAATAAGTTTCCAAACATCACTCATAGCCAATAAAGTGGCAGCATTCTTTTCAAATCTGATTTATTTCAAATCCCATGGTACTAATCACTATGTACACTGCAGTATATGGAGTGCCTACTTTTAAAAAAGCTGTTCCTAAGTTCCAAATATAATGTTAAGTAAATACCCTTACATTTAATAATTAATATAATAATTTAATGTTAAATAAATATCTTACATTTAATCATTTACCAGAACATATTCAGTGAATATCCTTTTTCTTTGGCTGTGCAGAATCTGTTGCTTTAAGCTAATGACCATCTGATTATCCTCTGAGACCTCTGCTTCCCCCTTGTTAGTCCCTGTACTCCTGAAGGAGTTGCCTCCCCTCAGCCCAGCAGGGAAGCATTTGTTCTGACCCAGTCACTCAATAAACTCATTCCCTTGGCCAACAGCAGGTCTAAGAATGGCCACCCAGTGAGATACCATAAGGTTTGCCTAGAAATATGCTGGGATATGTACATGCTTCAGTGTGTGTATTTGATTTTCTTTTGAAGATGAAACTAAGGTCTGAAGTTAAAGCTGCCTTTTTATGTTTATTTTATAAACATGCTTTTATGTTAAGACTGAAATTGGGCCGGCGCTGTGGTGCAGTGGGTTAATGCCCTGGCCTGAAGCACCGGCATCCCATATGGGTGCTGGTTCTAGTCCTGGCTGCTGCTCTTCCGATCCAGCTCTCTGCTATGGCCTGGGAAAGCAGAAGATGGCCCAAGTCCATGGGCCCGTTCACCCACATGGGAGACCCAGAAGAAGCTCCTGGCTTCAGATCAGAGCAGCTCCAGCCATTGTGGCCATCTGGGGAGTGGCCACCGGATGGAAGACCTCTCTCTCTCTCACTCTGCCTCTCCTCTCTCTGTCTAATTCTAACTTTCAAATAAATAAATAAATCTTAAAAAAAAAAATGACTAAAATTGTAGCTGACTGAAATGAAATCAAAGTTGAGAGAGAAAAACTAAGACTTTACAATATTGCTTAAATGCAAACTTAGCTGTGCCTGAGTTAAGCTGTACCTCTAGATCTTATAACTTATAAGATTCCCTTTCTTATTTAAACCAATTTCTTTTGATATGCTGCCACTTGTGACCATAGTCATGTGTGAGACACCTGGAAAATTTGTGTCTTTTTCCCCTAGAGGTCTTTTTAAGGCAGTGGCAGGTCTCATCCTGGTCTGGCCACTCTATTTGCCAATTAGACTTGGAATCTCTGGCATATGATACAGACCTTGAATTGGTCTTGTAGTATCCGGATTCAGCCTTGGTGGTACAGAGTCTTGGTATTTTGGCCAAGTCAGGTACTACCTTTCTTGTGAAACTGGGTTTCAGATATTAAACAATTAATGTAGCTCAGGTAAAATTTACATGCATTCCTTGCAAGTATCATACTTACAGTAAGCAAACTAGAGGAACTCAGCGTATTCACCCAGTATTTATTCCACAGAAGCTCAAGCAATTTGCGATCCAAAGAGGATTTGAAATATGAGACTTCTAAGGCATAATATCTATTAAACAAAAGGACAAATTTAGTAATTGAAAAGAAGTTCAGCTGTATCATATAAAAGTTATGGCCAAACTTAAGCAAACTATATTTTATATTTAAATAGTCATGTTTCAGTTTTTAGTACAAGTAACTATGATTTCCTTATTCTTCAGGGGCTGTGCTTTCAAGTCTTGTCTAAGTTATATTGTTTTCCTTCTGTAAAGCCCAAAACTTCCAAGAAGTTATTAACAACCAATCAGAACATTGAGATGACATGTTTATTCATTTTATTGAGTTCATGGATTACAGCTAATAACACATATTAAATTAACTATCTAGGGTCAGCTGTAATTTTTGTTAATGTTCAAAAAAATACTGAAAATGACATGTGGATTCCATTTTCTAATTCTCTAGTTAGGATTTACTGCCTATTTTTTTATTTTTGAAGATTTCAAATATATTTTATTTCTTCAACAATGCAGTATTTTAATGGGTACAGTGTTTTTATTTGGCTTCAGTTATGAGTTGGTTTTGAGACTATTCAGTATTACACCAACTGGGATAATTACTGATCTCTCCATTCCTGTGGAGTGACTGCCAACAGGGGACAGATTCCATTCTATTCCAATCTGTGTTGCTGTATATCTCTATATAACATTACAGAATGTGGCTCTACCAGCTAATATAGCATTACCGCATTTGTTATGAAAATAAAGTGTACGTCTCTGGTGGCTCTTCCTTGCCACTGTTTGCTGAATGCTTTGAACTTGGAGAGGACTTAGTGCATTTCTGACCAAAGGAAACATGGTGAAGCAGAAGATACAACTGTGGCAACTGTAGCTACTGTTTAGTTGCAACTTCCCTCCAGATACCCTTACAGAGAGTCCTCTTTATTTTTTCAAAAAAGTAAACTCTAAAGTATGTCTTTAAGGTGCCTAAAAGAAGTTTGCACTTCTAAAAGTGCCTAATTTATAATAAGGGTGTAGAGCAAGGACAATTTGGCTACATGTCTGAAAAACTGATTCTTTTTAAAATAACAATATTTAAATATCTCAGAATTTTTGTATATCAGTGGATACAAAGAAGCACTAGACTATTTTACGTTGAGGGACTTACCTTTTATATGAGGGTTGTGATATGAATTCACAAAAAGATAAAATACAGTTATATACACTGAATACTTACTGGTGTAAGTGATGCTGCAGTGCATATTTAATTGAAATGAATCAATTAAGTGTTAGAGATAATGAGTACTCTTAGAGTACAGGATAGATAGTGGTCATTTGAAGCTAGAACTGCCTGAAAAGCACAGGGAAAAGGCAGGATTTAGGGTAATCACTAGGTGATTCTGTGGGGTGTATATCTTGCCAGCAAGGAGGGTATTAAGCAGAATGCATCAACACATGAAAAGAAAGGACACATCTGGGATAATACGTCAGTCTGGCTAAACAATTTAGAAAAAGCAGAAGAATTATGTGAGGGAAACCTAGAAAGCTATGCTGGGGTCCAGTTGGTGGAGGACATCAGATAAATGACTAAGCAATTTAAATTTAACCCTCTAGGTACCTGTATTCAAGGAGGGAGTTTGGGCAGAGCAATAACACAGCCAAAGGGCTGTTTTAGAAAGCTGGCTGTGGCAGTACCAAAACTTTGGAGGCAGGAATAACCACAAAGGAAGCCATTGCAGCAGGTAAGCTGGGAAGAGATAAAGGTTCAGTGCAGAAGATAAAGTCATATGGGCATGATAAAAAAAAAGTTGATTAAAGTTTAGCAGTGAAGAAATAAAAGTAGTAAGAAATTGAAGATAATCAAAATTAAGTAAAGCTTGGTTATGTTTTACAAGATTTATTTGTTTATTTGAAAGAGTTACAGAGAAAGAGGTAGAGATAGAGAGAGATCTTCCATCTGCAGGTTCACTCCCCAAATGGCTGCCACTCCCAATCCAGCTCCCTGCTATTGGTCTGGGAAAAGCAGCAGAAGATGGACCAAATACTTGGACCCCTGCTACCCATGTGGGAGATCTGGTTGAGACTCCAGGCTCCGGGCTTTGCTCTGGCACAGCCTTCACTTGCTGTGGCCATCTGGGGAGTGAACTGGTGCACGGAAGATCGCTGTCTCTCCCTCTCTGTAACTCTTTCAAATAAATAAAATAAATCTTAAAACAAAACAAAACAAAACAAAACAATTTTTGTTAGGTGGAAATTGAGTATTCTAAAGGCTGCAGACATGTTAGTGTCAGGCTGGCCCTGAATACAACATCTCTGAATCGCTCATTTTATATGGGCTAAGTGTCTTATACATTGAGAAAATGTTTATGGCTGTTTGAAAGACAAATTCTAGGTAAGATCAAAAGAATTAGTAATAAAAATATTGAATATTCTAAATTCACATATTTTTACTATCAGGTCAAAAATTTTATGAAATGCATTTTGTCTGAGCTTTTTTCTCATCTGTAAAATAAGGGACTTTGATCCGATCTCTAAGGGCTTTTCTGATGACTGCTGTATCAGATATATGCTTTGAGTTGCTTACTGTTTGCAGTGTACACCGAAGTCTTCTATTTTGTTAAGTGGGATAGTCTGGTACTCAGAAGGTCCTTCATCAGGAGGTTTATAGCCCTAGACAACACCAAAAGATTATAAAGACAACAAAAATAAGAAAAACATATTTTTCTATGCAGCTTTCTATTTGTAGGAGCATTAATTTTGGGGAGCCAAATATTCAACATAAACATTCTAATAGTATATTGCCTATCTCCTCTGACCCCATTTGGTGACTAGATTAAGGATTTGGCTCAAAGATTAATTTTTCTTGTCCTTAGGTGATATACACTTGTGCTAATTTCAGATTGCAGGCTGCTTCCAGGGAAGTAAATGAATCTGTTTAACTTGTTGTTTCTCTAGTACCTGTTAAAATGCTATGGGCACACAAAACTTACTGGTAAACAAAGACTGCTTTTCTGGTAAAGTTAACAATATATGAGATATATGTATTATCTTTTGCTAAAGGTAGTTCATGGTAGTTTGACTATTTTGTAAATATTATGAACATGTTTTAGGACAAAAAGAAATACTAATCAGAACATGATTATCTTTTAAAAAAAGTCAAATGTCTGGAATTTTAAAAATTTTAAAATCTTGTAATTTTAAAAATTACCTTTGGGTATGTTCTAAAGGCGCCAAGATTCACTTTTCCTGCAGATATCGTTCTTGTTGGATCAATCTAAAGGAAAGGTATATTTAATATCTGAGGACATAAAACCATTATATGCTTCCATTCATTTAAATATTATAAACCCAGAAATACATACACAGGGCCTTCAAAAAATTCACAGGAAGGTATATATTATAAGAAAACTATGAATAGATTTCAAAATTGTTTTCACTAAAATAAACAGTTTTTAATGCCATTTTTTATGAACTTGTTTTTTTTTTTAAAGATTGACTTATTTATTTGAAAGGCAGAGTAACAGAGAGGCAGAGAGAGAGAGAGAGAGAGAGGAAGAGATCTTCTATTCACTGGTTCACTCCCCAAATGGCTGTTATGGCCAAAGCTGGGCCAATCCGAAGCCAGAAGCTTCTTCTGGGTCTCCCATGTGGTTGCAAGGGTCCAAGGATTTGGGCCATCCTCTACTGCTTTCCCAGGCCCTAGCAGAAAGCTGGATCATAAGTTCAGCAGCCCGGACCCAAACCGGCGCCCATATGGGATGCCAGCACTGTCACATATGGCATATTCCATATGGGATACCTGCTATGCCACAGCGCTGGACCCTATAAACTCTTTTTTAAAGTACCCCCATATAATGCCACACAGACACACACACAATGATAACCAAGTAATACTTATAAAAAAAATTGCCAGCTGGCACCGTGGTTCAACAGGCTAATCCTCCTCCTTGCGGCGCCGGCACACTGGGTTCTAGTCCCGGTCGGGGCGCTGGATTCTGTCCCGGTTGCCCCTCTTCCAGGCCAGCTCTCTGCTATGGCCCGGGAGTGCAGTGGAGGATGGCCCAAGTGCTTGGGCCCTGTACCCCATGGGAGACCAGGAGAAGCACCTGGCTCCTGCCTTCGGATCAGCGAGTACGCCGGCTGCAGCGTGCCAGCCATGGCGGCCATTGGAGGGTGAACCAAGGGCAAAAGGAAGACCTTTCTCTCTGTCTCTCTCTCTCACTGTCCACTCTGCCTGTCAAAAAAAAAAAAAAAAAAAAAAAAAAATTGCCAAGCCAAAATGCCACCATGTTCAATAGAATGGCTACATGCAAAATTATCTCACAGCTTAAATTTAGAGATTAGACTTTGTTATTATATTTTTAGGAATATTCTTTGAGCATTGGCTCACCTTTTTAAAATGTTTTCTTTTTTTCCCTTTAATAGATGAATACTCTCTACCTTCCTCATTGAAACCTGGATAGCATCTAAAACACTTTAATTTCCCAACAGCCATTTTAGCAATTCCTGCTTACTCACTTTAGTCAACACAGACTGAATGCACTGAGAGACAGTGCTATGATTACCTTCATTTTATAAAGGGAAGCCAGGAGTAAGACACAGAGAGGTTAGTAAGTTGCTCAATGTTCTGGCTTAAAAGAGGCAGAATTTAGATTTAAATTGAGGCAGAGTGAAAACAGAGCTTTGCTCTTTATCACATTGTTTTTAGTTCTCAGTATACTTGCTTTAGTAAATTTTCATGGAGAACTTATGATTAAAACTGATTGTGAAGATACTTACTACCACTGCTACAAATGGTTCCTGAAACTGCTGATTGAGCATCTGAGTACTAACATCGATTCCAGAAAGCCAGCAGCCATAGCCTGGGTGGCTATGATACCAGCCAATCGCATTTTCAAGGCGGCCGACCTGCAAATGAAGAGGGTGGTAGAGCTTGAGGTTCCTGTTGTCATTAGTCTGTTTACATAGCATTATGGTAAACTAACAGTATGCACAGGAGTTAATAGCAAACACTATTTAATGAAGTTTAATAAAAGGTTTTGAAAATACATGTGGAAACCATGTAAGAGTATTCTGTCTTCTTCCCATTTTTTTCCCCGCAACTATCCAGTTTCTCAGCCCAGAAGCTATAGCGACAGCCAATTACTTACCTACCTAACAGATGTTCTTAAAATACATGTAGGTGGACACACACACACACACACACAATAGCACAACACACAGTGTTTTACACTTTGCTTTTTCATTCAATAAACTATTCTGGATTATGCTCCAGATAAGTAAATATATATAGGTAGCTACCTTTTATTTTATTTTTTAACAGCTGCTTGGCAGTCCTCTAATGACTGTACCATAATTTATTTAACTGGTTTTATACTCAGAAACACTTAGCTTGTTCCCAAACTTTTCATTTTAAGCACAAATCTGATAATGAGTGTGAAACTTGGGAAATTAAAAAGCCCATGGTTTTACGAGGCTTATGATCGCATATATTGTACACACATATCCAATTTAAAATAGAAAATTTAACCTTGAGAGGATAGCCTTAACTTCAGAATCTCAAAAGTTACCTTGAGACTCTAACTTGCAGTTACCACAGTTTAATAAACAAGATGTTTACCTGTTTGGCGTTTTCTATGTATGCAGCCATGTACTCATACGCAGCAGCTTGAGCATTTACTCGGGTTTCAGTGCCCTCTACAGGCAAAGCAAAACTGTCCATAATGATCATGGTTTCACCGTCCACCTTTCCTAGCATCAAGCCCATCACCTCCAAGTTGCCTCCTGATCTGGCATGCATCACCATTTTCAGTAGAGCCAATGCTGAGATTTTGCAGTACTTAAAGTAATGATGACTACAAAATAAAATCACAATGTAATTATATTGCTTATTTGAAATAAAATATCCAAAGACTTTTTTTTAATTAAGTTACTGAGAGAATTTAAATTGATATAAGGGCTGTGTAGAATGTGGGAAGAAGTAGTAAAGGACAGACTACCTGCCTGGGTATGGAAATAGCAAACATGTCATACTCCTGCAAAATATTCCCCCTTGGGGAAAGGAAGGGTCTGAAATAGTCCTCTCTCTCTCTTTTAACATGCTATTCAAATGTGGAAATAACAGTGAGTTCAAGAGACTTTTCCTCTGTTGATTTGCAATGATCAAATATCTGATTCTAACACTGGATGGGTGGCTGTGTTTAACTATTCTTAGGCCTAACCTTTTGGTCTAATGGTTAAAAGAATGTGGGCTCTGACATCTATCTGCCTATGTTTGACTCTTGGCACTGCCATTCCTTAGCTGTGACATTAGGACAACCTCTTAATGTCTGTGTGTCTGACATTACATTCCTTAGGGTAAGCGGGACTAGTTCATAGTTGTTAGGATGAAATAAAATGAATGAAATAATAAAGTGCCTAGCTTTAGTGCCTGATCCAAAGTAAAACCTTAATAATGCTATCTGTTTTTAGCATTATTAATGTGTTACAGTATTCTCAGTACTCTGAAACAACAATATTTTGAAAGATGTGGCTTTCCTCTGTAATATCAGCCTCAAAATTAAAAAGTGACTCTAACATCCTTAGTTGTCCCATGATCACTGTTCTTGAATTTGTCAGTGATGGCTGCAAGTAAACTTTTAAGTAAAACTATATTTTGGTCTGACTGATGCAGCCCAAGACAGCTAGGAGGGATATAATTAGAACTACTGTGAGACAGTGTAGCAAACTGATGGCTTCCAAATATCTAACAGAGGACATCAACCTAAAATGTACAGCTGCTATAGAAGTCGACAAGCAGGCAACCTAACCAGCCTGTACACTGTACAGAGTTGTTAGTTGGTGTTTCTGAGCTAAATGTCTGCCCAGAGAAAAGCATAGAAACTTAATTCCCAACCTTTGCCAGATTTCACAAGCTGCAAAACATAGAGGCTTGGTGTTGGAAGTTAAGATACAAATTAAAATTGTGTCCTACCGGGAAAAGAAAAAAGATAACTGTTATTGTGCTCCTATTACATTGCCTCAATGTGATCATGAGGTATTTGCTTGTTTCCTTACTTGCAAAAAACGAATGAAAGTACAGTACTGGGTTGTCATGATGATTAAAATGACAAATGCAGATCCCTAACTCAGTGTTTGGCCCATGTTGAGTTATCAGTAAACACTGCTGCACCTAACTGACAGTTACAGCTAGGCTTATAAAAGACGGTGTGGCAGGAAGTATGTCCTGGGCTTGCCACAGCTCTCCTTTGTATCTATTAAACAGTTTTCTTTTGCTCTCTTTTTACTCTTTCCCCAACAAAAGTCTGCTCTTGGTAAAGGATAAATGTTATGGATTAATAACCCTTGTCTTGTCATCACTCCCAGGGATGCATGAATTTTGCTAAGGGCAAAGAGCCTTAAGGTCTATTTTTTAATTTCAGACTTAGGTGACACTGGTGGAATAATATTTTAGAAACTGGTTACAGGCTGACTGTGCCTCTGAAATAATTACCAGCAATCAAAGAACTATTACAGATCTCTAAAAAGATGGCTCACAGCTACCTGCAAGACAGGTGAGCTGCTGACTCAATTTCTGAAAAGAGCTGCGGTCCCCGTCAGGGACCAGCTGAAGGCCCCAACAAGGTGTATGTCCACACAGGGTTCAAAGCAGATACTGGCAGGTATAATAATCAGGATGTTGAAAAGTGATAACCTATATCTCTGCTTGCTGTTCATCACTTACATCCTCCGGGGGCAAATGAGTTAACAGACAGAACGGGCAAAGCAGGCCTCAGCGGAGGAGCATACACTACACTACACGTGCGGGGATGAAGGTAGATCAAATTCTGTTTCAGGTGCATAATCTCTCCTGGACCATGAAAAGCCAAGCCGTCCACCCCACTCCAATTCCCACTCCCCCACCCTCGGGTCTCTCAAACTAACCACCCCGTCCCTCCCCTGCGAGTCTCCAGGGACCTCCTCACTCCTTAGTCCAGGGCTTCGCCGCCAGGATTTCTTGCTGCTGTTTTTTGTCGTATTTGTAGATTTCATCGATACTCTGGGCTTCCTGCATGTTGTTGGCCAATTCCCAGGTTTTCTGGGCCATACCGCTCCCGGACGCCGCCATCGCCGAGGAATCGGAGAAGCTGTCGCCTCTACGACCGAGACGCAACTTTACTTTTCTAGGTCGCTGGGTGTGGGTTTTGGACCCTTCCCACCACAGGTGCAAACTCTTCCTAGACTCTCGAGGCAGCCATGACACCTAGAACCGGAGGTGAAGTTGGAACGGACCATTCGGGGATGGAGGGGGCTGTTAGGAGAAGCGACGATAAATCGGTAGTTAGTGTAACAGCTGTGGCAAGGGGAATATTAATGTGGGTTAAATGAGAACATATCGTCTTGGAAAACTGTATCTATGAAATAGGGCAAACACAATCATTTGCTATGGGAATGGTATAGCCTTTCACAACGGAAGAAGGGCACGTTAACGTTATGCCAGAAACTGCCGTGGCCTCTTTGTTAGTATTGCGCAGGCGCACCCTCCGCCATATTAAATGTGGGCGGAGCTGCAAGTTGGGCTGAGGAAAGTGTTTTTGTGTGGGTGTAGCTGTCTTAGATGGAAAGTTTCTTGAAAGACTAGGAAAAAAATAAAAAGGATGTCTGGAGGAGTTTAAATGTAAGTACTGGATTTTGGCTGCGAGGAAGATAAATGTGGCATCCTGTTTGCTTCCAGGTGACCCAGTACACATGCGTAGAACCGCGGGCTCGTGGATTTCAGGTGGGCGTTTTCTAGCGCTCGCAGGAGGCGGCGAAAGCGAGTGAATTGTTACGGTTTTATCCTGTGACGTAGACGTTTCATGTCCCTACATGTATTATGAGCTGTTAGTGGTGCAAATGTCCAGTACTCAGTTCTCATGAGTCAAGTCTGCAGCGCTTAATAGCCTGGACGGAGTTAATCTCAGCAACCTTCTTGTTTCCTCCCGTAGATACTAGGTGTGTTTCCTGTGTTTGGTTTACGTGTTTTTCCCTCTCTTCTCCGTCCGCACTAGATTCTGCGTTTAAAGACGCAGGGACCAGTTCTGTGCTCTTTGTTTTATTTCTAACACCTGGGTGTTAGGGATAAAAATCTTTTTGCTGGAAAAAAAAAAAAAAAGAAAACATCGCAGCTCTCCATAACCTAGTCCCTACGCACCTCTCCAGTTCCATCTTTTCAGTTCCCCCTTGAAACCTTTCATTCCAGTAGTGCCATTCCCCACACTTGGACTTAGCATAACAGTACTCGGATGTGGTGAGCATTGCTTGATTAATACGCGCTTCCCTGGCTTTTCTGCCTGCGAGCTCATATTAATCTGAAAGCACAGCTCTGAGATCTGTCTTCACTCTCCAGGACCATTTCTTCCACGGTGTCTCCAAGTCTATAAGACAGGTACTTCTTAACTCGCATTGTGTTGTAATTATGTACGAGTATCGGTTTACATGGAGGTTTCTTTTTTTCAGAGTTCAGGATACCTCGCACTGCCTTGAATCCTCCACTCCTAGTATGGTGCGTGGCAGATCGAGAAAACAAATAGAAAATTAGGGTTATGGAATCCACACCACAGTCTGCGGTTTTGACATGTTCAGCTTAAGAAAATTTGCCTTTAAAGTCGACTTGCAAAGTAAGGATAAATTAGGGCCCCTAGGAGACATTAGCATTCTTAGTTTCTTACGAAGTCAAAAATCTTTTTCAGTGGGAGCATTTGATTAGTTAGTATTGGTGTGAATTGAATTACACGTTGAAAATGGTATTGAAAGCCCAGGACTTGCGCTGACCAGACTCCTGGCTTAGGAGAGTGTGCCATTGGTATTCTTCTTACTGCCTCTCCCTTCCCCGACCTCAGACTCAGGCTGTCCTCGGATCGACCGCCTAGTGGTGGGTTGGAAGGCAGGAATTAATTCAATTTGGGAAGCGACTCCCAAAGTTTAACAAAACCCTGGGCGCAGGTGGGTGGCTGTGCGTCCTCCGGGCAGGCAGGGGGCGCCCTCGGCCGCGCGGTCTTCTGAAGCGGCCGCTCTGGAGGCGGGGCTGCGCCTGGCCGTTGGCGAAAGGCGGGCGGAGAGCCCAGCCTGAGAGGCGGAGTCCCGGCCGGCTTGAGTGTGACTGTGTTCGCGCGCCAGGAGGCCGCGGCCACCTCTGGGAACCGCTAAGAACCTTAGTTGGACGCTGTGCGTCTCCCAAGACGCGAGCCTGCTGGTCTGAGTCAGCTGGCCGCAGGTGGGGAGCAGGCACGGCAGGGTGAGGCCTAGGGTGAGGTGGAGGTGAGGGTGTCCGAGCCGGAATCGCGGACCTGGGGCGAGGGTCTGGCGGCGACCCGGCCGGCAGCGGTGCCCGAGTTACAGGGGCCGGGCGGTGAAGGGGTTCTTGCCGGGCGAGGGGCTCGTCTCGGGCCCGCGGAGCGGGACGGGGGAGGCAGGTAGGTAGTCGAGCTGGCGGCGGTAAGGAGGTTACACGGGTTGGAGGTGAGGGTTCCCTGCCAGCGGGGTCTCGCGGCAGCCGGTCCGGGGCGGTGCCTGGGTTGCAGGGACGGCAGTTCCCCAGCCCGGGGGCGGTGCGTTGGTGAGTCTCGAGTCGCTCGCCCCTGCCTCCTCGGGTGCTGTTGGGAGTCGGTTGCCTGACAACGCCCTGACGCTTCCCAAAGGGTCGGAAGTCCCGAGCGCCCGGAGGGAAGCGATGCCTCGGCTCCCCTGTGCCTTCCCTCCCCGATGGCCGGGCCTCCGCTAAGCCTCCCGGAGCGCCTTTCTTCCTCCAAGGTGCTGGGGAATGTTTAACCTAGGAGTGCTTGTACGCCAAAGCACTGTTCGCAGTGATTTGCTTTGCAGGTGGAATTGTTTAATCTTCATCATAGCCCTGTGAGGTCGGTGCTGTTACCCTGTTTCCCACCTGTGCCTGCCTGGTCCCCGGAGCTTGAACTTTCTCTTTTTAACTGCCTTCATTTTAGGATTATTATTTGGAATTTAAAACCAGTTTTGAGTAAATGTTAGGGATCTTCGTCGTTTGAGAGAGGCTGGCTCTCGAGATTATAGAAGTAAGAAGCTTAACTAGGGTTTTAGGGGAGGCTTCCGAAGAGAGCCACCACTTTGTTTCTCTACACCTTGGAAGGTGCAAGGACCTACAAGCAACCAGTATGAGTTTATTCATGCCAGTTACCCTTTGAGAGGTTCTATTTTATAGGAAAGACTGGTTTGTCTTGACAAGCGAACAGGAATCCCACAGAAGCCTGCAAAATGCCTTCTTTTCTCTGAATCTTTCTATTTCCTATGAAAATTGTTTTGCTTTCTCTTCAAATATTTGTGGAAATACTCCACATGGATGAAGTTTTGGATTTTTTGCAGCACCAATAATCTTCTAGGAGGAGTGGCTGTATTTAGACAAAATGAAACAGGGTACTTTCAGTGAAGGATTTTTTTTTTCCCCCAAATGAAGTTTTCAGACAAATGTTCCTTAACTACTTATGTATTTGAACAAATTTCAGATGATTATTTTAACACCTTCCTGAGTGGTACACAAAGGTGTTTGAATCAGTGTGTTGGCAATTTGACATAACCTGAAAGCCATCTGATGTATTCTTGTGTACTGTTGCTCTTAGTCTCCATTTTTTTCTTAAAGTTTAGTTGAGGGGGAGATTGGGAGAAGGAGCACTCCCCTGATTCAATCACCGGATGTCCACAGTGGCAGGGAGTTTGGTGCTCAGTCTCCTACATGAGTGGCAGAGCCCTGGCTGTTTTCCATGCTATCACCTGCTGCCTCTCAGGGTGTGCATTAGCAGGAAGCTGCAGTTGGAGTGGAGCTAGGACTTGGACTGAGGTTTTCCCATAGGGGATGCAAGCAGGGTTTTAACTGCTATGCCAGTTGCCCACCCCTTACTGATTATTTTAATCATTGATAAATCTTTGTGTCTGCCATGGATGTTCTGAGTTACATCTTTAAAAAATTTTTATATCTTCCCAGCATCCCTTATGGGCATTATTAGTAGCTGCTAAAAGACTTCAAAATTTTATTTCTTTATGCACTTTTTATCCTGTCTTCCAACCTCTTTCTTTGCTCAGCAACATAGTGTTTACTTCTTAGCAGCACTTGGGATATTTGTCGACATTTGGATATACCCATGGAAATTCGTTGCTCATATGGATGGATATCCGAAACTTTGTGCTGGTTATCTCATTCCTCCTTCCCTGTCTTCTAAAACTTGAAAGATCACAGGTTCCTCCCCACAACTGCAAGCCCATATATTATCTATCTGAGGTTTTTCTTTTTTTTTTTTTTTTTTCTGTTCTATTCTAGGGTACTTTTTTCCAGACAACTTCTCTCACAATTTCAATGATTTTTTTAAAATTTATTTTTATATGAAAGTTGTGTGCACACACATACTTCCACCTGTTGGTTCAATCTCCAAATACCTACAATAGCTGGGGCTGAGCCAGGTCAAAGCCAGGTGCCTGGGACTCAATCT